>NC_140579.1:430661650-431094150 GCF_964204655.1 Triturus cristatus | reverse complement strand
CGGGAACGGGTACCCAGGGGAGGGTGCGGAGGCAGTCGAATCTTACTCGGCCCCGCGGACACGCCAAAGCTGCTGCCAGGGGGGCTGTAACACCCTCAGCCAGAACGGAGGGCCACCTGCCACCCCGAATCCTTCCCAGCCGACCGGGAGCCGGTCGCGGCGCACCGCCGCGGAGGAAATGCGCCCTGCAGGGGCCGGGTAGGGAGGGGACCCGGAACTCCCGGGCCACCGACGTTCCTGCCGTGTTGAATCCTCCAGGCGGACTGCACGGACCCCACCCGTTTACCTCTCAACGGTTTCACGCCCTCTTAAACTCGCTCTTCAAAGTTCTTTTCAAACTTTCCCTTACGGTACTTGTTGGCTATTGGTCTCGCGCTCGTATTTAGCCTTAAATGGAGTTAACCACCCGCTTTGGGCTGCATTCCCAAGCGACCCGACTCCGAGAAGACCCGATCCCGGGGCGCCGAGGGCTGCTACCGGCCTAACACTGTCTGCGGGGTGAGCCTCGATCAGAAGGACTTGGGACCCCTGAGCGACGCCACATTTCCCGCACCCGTCGGGCGGGGATTTGGCGCTGGGCTCTTCCCTCTTCACTCGCCGTTACTGGGGGAATCCTGGTTAGTTTCTTTTCCTCCGCTTAGTAATATGCTTAAATTCAGCGGGTCGCAACATCTGATCTGAGGTCGTAGTCGGAAGGAAACGCCGGAGTGTTAAGGGGGAGCTGGGAAAGGCCAGCCCCCTACCGGAGCAGGGGCCTCGCGTACCCGGCAGCGCGAGCCCTCTTTCCCCGGATCGCATCTGGAGGGGTTTCGCCCTCGCCAGGAAGCCGGCCGTGGAGGAAGGCGCCTGAGGCGCGGGCAGCCGGTGGGACACCACAGACAGCCAGCGCGGCACGCAGCCAGGTGGCCCGGGGCGGACCTGTCACCAGACCCCCATCTCGGGGCTACGCGTGCGAGCGGCGTACCTCCGTGGCAGGACACTGCAAGGGACCCTGCCACGGGCGATCGGGGTCTGACCTTGTGGGGGGACGAAGAGGAAGCAGAGCTCACCCTGCGATGGCCCCAGCCGCGTCCCGGGGAAGCCCCGGGGCGATTGACGATCAAGCGACCCTCAGACAGGCGTAACCTGAGGAGGAAACCGGGGCCACAAGGTGCGTTCGAAGTGTCGATGATCAAGGTGTCCTGCAATTCACACTAATTCTCGCAGCTAGCAGTGTTCTTCATCAACGGGCGAGCCAAGTGATCCACCGCCAAGAGTCAGAGGCAACTTTTCGAAAACGTTTGCCCACCTGCAGGTGCAGGAGAAGCGGGAGGAAGGCGACGCCGCCCGCGTGGCGAGACGGCCCGGGCGCCCCGTTCAAGGCTTCCCCTCTGGGAGTCAGACTGCACAGTTGGGAGAGAAAAAAAAAACATTGCCAGGCGCTCGGCCCGGTACCCCACCCCCACCCACCCACCCACCCGGGGGCGAGGGAGGGGGCTCCCGGAGCGACGGAAGCAGGCAGCCCCGAAGCCGCCGGTCCCTCCCGGAGTAACCCAGGAAGGACCACGTGAGTCTTCAAACCCCTCAGGCCGGCCACACAGTATCAGGTCGGACCGGGTACCTGGCAACAAGGGAGGGTCACCCCACCTGCACATCAGCCGTCCGTCGCCGGGCGGTCCCGAGTCGTGCCAGCGGGCTGGCGATCAGCCCACCACCACCCTCGCCTGGGTCGGAGGCACCAGAAGGGAAGAGCCAGGCGGCTCCCCATCCCGCATGCCTCCCACAGAGAGGAGCCGGGGTCCCCTCGCAGGCCCACGGCCCCTTCTCTTCCAGGCCGAGCCGGGGTCCCCTCGCAGGCCCACGGCCCCTTCTCTTCCAGGCCGACATGCTGCACAAGAAGGGCCGCTCCTCGGTCGCCCGGAACCCAGTCGGCCCAGGACTTGGACGCAGGAGGGCCCAGCCAGCGCCAGGGCCTTCGAGGGAGGGGTGGTACCAGCCAGGGGATGCACTGCCATTCGGTTTCCCCCAAGCGGGGGGTCGTGCCGGGTGACCTTGGGTTCCGTCTCAGAGAGGGACAGGGGATGGGGGCCGCCCCCCATCCCCGGTCCCTCACGCATTGGTCGGATACCCGCACCTGTCGGCGAAGGGTAGACACACGCTGATCCGTTCAGTGTAGCGCGCATGCAGCCCTGGACATCTGAAGGCGTCACAGACCTGCTATTGCTCGATCTCGTGTGGTTGAACGCCACTTGTCCCTCTAAGAAGTTGGACGCCGACCGCTGGGGGTCACGTAACTAGTTAGCATGGAGGAGTCTTTTTTTGTTATCGGAATTACCAGACAAATCGCTCCACCAACTAAGAACTGCCATGCACCACCACCCACAGAATCGAGAAAGAGCTATCAATCTGTCAATCCATTCCGTGTCCGGGCCGGGCGAGGTTTCCTGTGTTGAGTCAAATTAAGCCGCAGGCTCCACTCCTGGTGGTGCCCTTCCGTCAATTCCTTTAAGTTTCAGCTTTGCAATCATACTCCCCCCCCCAGAACCCAAAGACTTTGTTTTCCGGAAGCTGCTCGGCTGGTCATGGGAATAACGCCGCTGGATCGCTAGTTGGCATCGTTCATGGTCGGAACTACGACGGTATCTGATCGTCTTCGAACCTCCGACTTTCGTTCTTGATTAATCAAAACATTCTTGGCAAATGCTTTTGCTTTGGTTCGCCTTGCGCCAGTCCAAGAATTTCACCTCTAGCGGCACAATACAAATGCCCCCGGCCGTCCCTCTTAATCATGGCCCCAGTTCCGAAAACCAACAAAATAGAACCGGAGTCCTATTCCATTATTCCTAGCTGAAGTATTCAGGCGACCGGCTTGCTTTGAACACTCTAATTTTTTCAAAGTAAACACTTTGGACCCCCAGGACACTCAGTCAAGAGCATCAAAGGGGCGCCGAGAGGCAGGGGCTGGGACAGGCGGTAGCTCGCCTCGTGGCGGACCGCCAGCTCGATCCCAAGATCCAACTACAAGCATTTTTAACTGCAGCAACTTTAATATACGCTATTGGAGCTGGAATTACCGTGGCCCTAGCACCAGACTTGCCCTCCAATGGATCCTCGTTAAAGGATTTAAAGTATACTCATTCCAATTACAGGGCCTCGAAAGAGTCCTGTATTGTTATTTTTTGGCACTACCTTCCCGAGTCGTGAGTGGGTAATTTGCACGCCTGCTGCCTTCCTTGGATGTGATAGTCGTTTCTCAGGCTCCCTCTCCGGAATCGAACCCTGATTCCCCGTTACCCGTGGTCACCATGATAGGCACAGAAAGTACCATCGAAAGTTGATAGGGCAGACATCCGAATGTATCGTCGCCGTCACGGGGACGTGCGATCGGCCAGAGGTTATCTAGTCATCAAAGCGGCCGGGCGAGCCCAGATTGGTCTTGGTCTGATAAATGCACGCATCCCGGGAGGTCAGCGCTCGTCGGCATGTATTAGCTCTAGAATTACCACAGTTATCCAAGTAACAGATGGAGCGATCAAAGGAACCATAACTGATTTAATGAGCCATTCGCAGTTTCACTGTACCGGCCGTGTGTACTTACATGTGCATGGCTTAATCATGGAGACAAGCATATGCTACTGGCAGGATCCACCAGGTTGCCGCACCTGCTGACGGGGTGGGTTCAGGGGGGCCGCGTGCCCATCTTCCCGACCTGACAAGCTTCGCGCACCCCTCCCTCACGGGAGCCTGCTGGGGGAAGGAGCCCACCCGCCTGGGCGGGAGGGCTCGCTGATGGGGTGGAGAGGTGCGGTCGCATGGGCACCGGCAGGCCCAGCCATCTACCCCGGAAGGGAGAGGCGGGCCGAGGCACAGCCTGAGCGAGACGCATGGGTGTCGGAGCCTGGCGGCGGCGACACCCCTCTGAACAATCGTTCCGAGCTGCTGTGGAAATGTGCTGGGCGGAGATGGGTGACGGCGTGGCGCACGGGGCCTAGAGACCTGCTGGGCAGCAGCATCCGAGGGCCTGGTGCCACCCGACCCCTTCCGCTCGGGTCAGACCACTGGGGGAGACGAGCTGCCGGGGCCGCTCGGCCTTCATTCTGCTGGGTAGGTTGAAGGGCCACCCGCCAGGCTGCAGGTCCTCGAGTCAGACAGTGCATGCGGGGAGGAAGCTCCTTGCTTGAAACAGCCGAGGCTGGCCAAGCAGTCCATCCCTAAACGGACCGAGAGTGCCCAATCGATCAGAGTACGGCCAAGGCATCCCCTGGCAGGACGCCCTGCGCGGGGGGGAATCCGGCTTCACATCCCTGCCAGCTTCCGGGGAGAGCAGGCTCAAAGGAAAGGCCCATCGGGAAGGGGCCGAGAGGCAGGAGCAGGCCCGGGTGCTGCCTTCCCTTCTCTGAGAATCGCCAGACTTCACGGAGGTCTGACCCAGCAAACCCGGAGAAAAAGGACCATCGGGAAGGGGCTGAGAGGCAGCTGCGTACCCGGGCCCCTGGGGGCCCCGGTGGGCGGGCCAGGGTGCTGCCTTCCCCGGTTTCCGAATCGCCGGACCTCGCGGAGGTCTGACTGACCCTCTCCCTAGTAATCCAGAGGAAAATTACCACCCTTTCTTGTAATCCGTGCACACGAGGTGACAGAGGGGACCCAAGGCGCGAATGTACCCGACCTCCTGGAGCCCTCGCTGTGATCGGGGAGGCAAATGAGCCCTCATCGGGACTTCCAGGCAAGCCCGGCCATCTGGTCGCCCCATTAGAAAGCATTGTGGGCGACCAGACGGCCGAGGGGATAGGGGCGACCAGATGGCCGAAGGGATAGGTACGACCAGATGGCCGAGAGGAAAGGGGCGACCAGATGGCCGAGCTCGAAAGGGAAGCCATCTGGTCGCTCTGTGCCCCAACGAAAGAGTGAGCGGGCGCCGGGGCATGGCCAGGGCCTCAGCTGGGCCCCAGCCATGGAGGCTGCGAGGGGGACCCGACGGGCCCTCTGACCCGGGGCCCGCAGACACCTTGCCAAGCAGGGGAGGCCTACACGGTCCTGGGCCCTTGGTGAAGCAGCAGGCCGGGGCCCATGCCTGGAGCACCCAAACCGGGGCCCGGTGGGGCCTCTGGACCCAGCCGGGGCTCCCAGGTCCGGAGGCGCAGGGGAAGCCTCCCCGGGCCCGCCAAACCCCTATCCCAGGCACCCTGCCAAGCGGCAGGACCGAGGACGGAGCCCAGGGTGGAGAGGCCACCTTCCCCGGGGCCCTTGGGAGCCGCAGAACCCAGCAGAGCAGGGGGAGGCTCCCCATGCATGACAGAACCCCGTCCCAGGCCTTTGGTGAGTCAGCAGGCCGGGGGACGGGGTCCGGGGCCGGAGCACCCGACCCGGGGCCCGGTGGGGCCCCTGGACCCAGCCGGGGCTCCCAGGCCCGGAGGCACAGGGGAAGCCTCCCAGGGCCCGCCAGACACCATCCCAGGCACCCTGCCACGTGGTGAGACTGAGCACGGAGCCCGGGGTGGGGAGGCCACCCTCCCCGGGGTCGCAGGGAGCCCCTGAACCCAGCCGAGCAAGGGGAGGCTCCCCGGGCACGATGGAACCCCGTCCCGGGCCTTTTGCGGGGCAGCAGGCCGGGGACGGGGCCCAGGGTTGGAGAACACAAGCCAGGGCCTGGTGGGGCCCCTGGACCCAGCCAGGGCTTCTGGGCCCGGAGGGGAAGCCTCCCTGGACCCGCGGGACCTCGTTCGGGCACCCTGCCACGCGGCAGGACCGAGGACTTACCCTGGGGTGGGGAGGCCGGCCTCCCTGGGGCCGCTGGACCCAGCCCAGCAGGGTGAGGCGCGCGGGACCCCATCCGGGGCAGCCTGCCACGCAGTAGGCCAAGGGACGGACCCTGGGCTGGGGCGGCATCCTGGCCTGTCCTGCTGCTGGCTGAGGACCGCTAGGCAGAGAGGGGTCGCAGAGTACCCTGTCCCTAGTAATCTGGAGGAAGGCTACCCCACTTTCTGGTAACCTGTGCGCACCGCAAGACGGAGGGGACCCTAGGCGCGGACGTGCCCGACCTCCTGGAGCCCTGTCTTGGATCGTGGAGGCCAAGGAGCCCTCATCTGGACTTCCAGGCCGGCCCGGCCATCTGGTCGCCCTTATTGGAAAGCATTGTGTGCGACCAGATGGCCAAGGGGAATGGTACGACCAGATGGCCGGGACCGAAAGGACTACCGTCTGCCCGCCCCGAGCCTTTGCGGTAGGGCTCCCGCCTGCCCACGCAGGGCTCGGGGGGGCTCCGCTTCCCGGGGGCTCAGGGACCCCAGTTGGGCCTCAGGCGCAGGGAGGACACCAGGCACTCTCAGGGCCCAGACCCCCGGTGGAGAGGACTGCCCGGGGACCAATAGAGCCTGTCCCGGGCACTTTGCCAAGCCGCGGGCCGGGGCAGGGAGCCCTGGACGCCTGGGAGGTGTGGTCCGTGCCCAGCCCATTTGGTCCCCGGAAGAGAACCGCCAACCTGGGAGGGGTGTTCCCGGCATACCCTGCCCCTACTAATCTGGAGGAAGGCTACCCCCCTTACTGGTAACCCGCGCGCTCCGAGTGACGGAGGGGACCCTAGGCCCGACATCCTGGAGCCCTGGCTGGGATCCGGGAGGAAAATGAGCCCTCATCGGGACTTCCAGGCCGGCCGGCCATCTGGTCGCCCCATTGGAAAGCATTGCACGTGACCAGATGGCCGAGGGAAAAGGTGCGACCAGATGGCCGGGACCTGAAAGGACTCCCATCTGCCCGCCCGAGCCTTCGCGTTAGGGCTCCCGCCTGCCCACGCAGGGCTCGGGGGGGGTTCTGCTTCCTGGGGGGCTCGGGGACCCCGGCTGGGCCTCAGGCACAGGGAGGACCACCGGAGCTCTCGGGCCCGGACAACTGGGGGAGGACTGCCTGGGACCCGTGGAGCCCGTCCTGGGCACTTTGCCATGCCATGGGCCGGAGGAGGGAGCCCCCGGACAGGGTGGAGGTGGTGCCTGGTCATAGCCCATCTGGTCCCCGGCAAAGAACCGCCAGCCCCGGAGGGGTGTTCTGGCATACCCTGCCCCTGCTAATCCGGAGGAAGGCTAGCCCCCTTTCTGGTAACCCTCGCGCTCCGACTGACGGAGGGGACCCTAGGCGCGAACCCGCCCGACCTCCTGGAGCCCTGGCTGGGATCTGGGAGGCAAATGAGCCCTTATCTGGACTTCCAGGCTGGCTCGGCCATCTGGTCGCCCCATTGGAAAGCATTACGTGCGACCAGATAGCTGAGGTAAAAGGTGCAACCAGATGGCCGGGACCTGAAAGGATTCCCGTCTGCCCGCCCGAGCCTTCATGGTAGGGCTCCCGCCTGCCCACGCAGGGCTCGGGGGGCTCCGCTTCCCGGGGGGCTCGGGGACTCCGGCTGGGACACAAGCCCGGGGAAGGACCACCGGAGCTTTCTGTTAACCCTCGCGCTCCGAGTGACGGAGGGGACCCTAGGCGCGAACGCGCCTGAATTCCTGGAGCCCTGGCTGGGATCCGGGAGGCAAATGAGCCCTCATTGGAAAGCATTGCGTGCGTCCAGATGGCCGAGGGTAGAGGTGCGACCAGATGGCCGGGACCGAAATAACGCCAATCTGCCTGCCCCGAGCCTTCGCTGGAGGGCTCCCATCTGCCCTTGCAGGGCTCGGGGGCTGCAGAGCTCGGGGGCTGCAGGCTCCGGGGCTGCAGGGCTCGGAGACCCCATGCTGGGCCTCAGGCTTGGGAAGGCCCGCAGGCACTCCTGGGGCCCAGCCGCCCGGTGGAGGACTGCCCAGGACCCATGGAGCCTTGCAGGTCTCCGGGGCTCTGCACAAGGGACCCTTGTCCTGGGCAGATGGGCACTTGTCAGGCCATAGGACGGGGGCTCCCAAACCCCGGTCCCTGCTTCTCAACCCAGCCATGCCAGGGAGATCGGGGAACCTGCCCAGGCACGAGGGCCCCCTGTCGCGGGCACACGGACCCTCAGGACGTGAGCTCGTTTTCCACACATTTTTTCCAACATTCTGCGTAGTGGCGCTACACCAACTACGCCCAGCCCTACTTAAAAGCCCTTCCTATTTACAGAGCTCGATATAGCCAGAGCACAGATGACTGGGTTTAGTGCCAGCAATGACTTCTGGGGCTCTGGTTTTTAGCCCAGGACGTGGACACATGCCCTTCAGCACTGAATGCAGTTAAGAATCTCAGGGTAAAACTAGACTCCAGCATCATGATGCCCCTGCCCTCCCACATCTCTCGTCATGGCTTCACAGATGAATGATCCAGCAGTGAGAATATTGTAATGGCTCCCTAGCACTTTTCGCGCCATCTGTTAGATCTTGTGTCGGCTACAAGGTCTGTGTTCAGACCTCCAAAAAGGAAATGATCTATTATTACTTACCTTGGTGCACCCATGAGGTTTTTTTCTGTATTCAGGTCCGTTCTTTCTGTAACGCTGTGTCCAGTTAGTTTCCCTCAAGTCCAAGATATATTCGGTTTTGAAAAAACTTAAAGACTTACCTATTCCAGTCTCCTCTAAACCTAACATTCATTCATTTATATAGCGCCAAGAACTTATCTATTTATATACTATGTGCTAGAAATATTACATCGACCCTAAAACATTAGGCATTGTCACTGCTGTATGAAAAGACACAAGGCATCAAAATCTACCTTACATATTGACAAACATTTTTGTTGAAAATAAGTTACCCTACCTTGAAATATGCAGTTGGGCTTTGAGTACTACCCTCCATGCACCACAAATCTCTGTCAAGAGAAAGATTCACAAAGTAAGAAACAAACATTTGGTGGCGAATATAGTTCAGCTAACTGCACATTTAACAGTACATGAAACACCTAAACATAAGCATTGGCCAAGCCAATAGGTCTTGCCTAAGCAAGAGCTATTGACTTTATCAATTTGTTTTAGCAATGTTGTACACTAGAGTGGCTGGTGTTCTGCACGGCTAAAGGTTAGTGAGGTAAAGGAGAGTGGCGTAGAGCGGGAATGTCGTAAAGTGGAGTAGGGTAAAGTGTTATGGAGTGGCATAAAGTCTTGAGTGTTTTGGTGGGAGTAGTGTCGCAGAGTGGAAAGGCGAAGAGTTGAGTGGGAAAGAGTGGAGTACAGTATCAGAGTTGAGTGGAGTGGCATAGAACATCGTGGAGTGGTGTAGAGTATTGTGAAGTGGCATAGAGGGTGTTGCATAGAGCGGAGTGTTGTAGAGTGGGGTAGAGCGGAGTAGAATGTCAGAGTAGAGTGGTATAAATTGCAGTGGAGTAGTGTGTCACAGAATAGAGTGGCGTAAAGCGGCATGGAGTGGCATAAAGGGAGTTGCTTAGAGTGGAAGAGTGTCGTAGAATGGCAGAGTGGAATATAGTGCTGTAGAGTGAAGTGGCATTGAATGGAGTAGTGTCACTGGAGCAGAGATTAATGGACTAGAGCATTATAGAGTGGAGTATCGTGGAGTGTCGGGTGAAGTGACATGAAGTACAGTGGTGCAGAGTAGATTGGCGTAGGGTGCAGTGGCCAAGAGTGCACTGACGTAGCGTGCGTAGCATAGAGCAAAGTGGTGCAGAGTAGAGTGCAGTGGCATAGAGTGCAGTGGCATAGAGTGCAGTGGCATAGAGTGCAGGGTTGTAGAGTGCGAGGTCATAGAGTGGAACAGGGTCATAGAGTACAGTTGTGCAGAGCGAAGTTAAGTGGCGCAGAGTGCAGTGGTTTAGAGTAGAGTGTCGTAGAGTGCAGTTGTGAAGAGTAGAGTGACGATGAGTAGACTTGGCGTAGAGTACAGTGGTGCAGAGTAGATTAGAGTGGATTGGTGTAGACTTCCGGGGTGTAGAGTGGAGCAATGCATAGTTCAGTGGCATAAAGCAGAGTGGCATAAAAGAGAGTGGCAGAGAGTGCAATGTTACAGAGTATACGGTCGTAGAGTGCAGTGGTGTTGAGTAGAGTGGTGAGGGGTGCACTGGCATCGATTGCATGGTGCAGAGAAGAGTATCGTAGAGTGCAGTGGCGCAGAGTAGAGTGGTGTAGAAAGCAGTGGCATAGGGTACAGTGAAACAGAGTAGAATAGAGTGGTGTGCAGTGACAGAGTACAATGGGGTACAGTGCAGTGGCATAGAGTACAATAACGTATGGAGTATAGTGGCATAGAGGAAGTGGTGCAAAGAAGACTGGAGTAGAGTACATTGGTTTTGAGTAGAGTGGTATTGAGTGCATTGGCATAGAGTGCAGTGGTGTAGAATACTGCAGAGTGGAGTGGCAATGAGAGCAGTGGCGCAGAGTGCAGTGGAATGGAGCAGATAATTTCAGAGTAGAGTGCAGTTGTGCAGTGTAGATCAGCGTGGCATAGAAGAGACTGGCATAGAGTGCACTAACGTACAGTGGAGTGGAACTGAGTAGAGTGCACTGGCGTAGAGTGCAGTGCTGCAGAGTAGGCTGGCATAGAATGGAGAGGTGTGGAGTGGCGTACTGTTCAGCGGCGAAGAGTGCAGTGGTGCATAGTAGGTTAGTGTGGGATAGAGTACACTGGTATAGAGTGGAGTGGTCTAGAGTGGTGTAGAGTAGAGAGGTGTATAGTGGAGTGAAGCAGAGGAGAGTGGAGTGACGCAGTGTGGAGTGGAGTTGCGTAGTGTGGAGTGGTGCAGAGTAGGATACAGTGGTGTAGAGTGGTGCAGAGTAGAGTGGAGTATGCATGGTATGGTAGCGACCTGCCCTTACAGACAACACATCTTCAATTGAAATGACCATTGCATTTGCACTTACATACAGTTTTACTGATAAAAGTATACATTGCGCAAACGATAATGTGTGGAAATGTCATTAGCCAATGCTTTGATTTGATCATCAGCACAGTTCATTTACATTTGCAATCTGCTGTGTGCTAGAAAAAAATAACAGCGTACAGCCTTCCTCTAGCAGGCCCCCACATAAAGCTTCTCACTCTGAGGTCAGAGAATAGAGTGGTGTGGAGTGCAGAGATGCAGAGTGCAGTGTCAGAGTACAAAGGCGTAGAGTACAGTGGCATGGAGTATAGTGGCGTAAAGTGCAGTGGTGCAAAGAAGACTGGCGTAGAGTACATTGGTTTTGAGTAAAGTGGTATAGAGTGCATTGCCATAGAGTGAAGTGGATTAGAGTGGTGCAGAGTGGAGTGGCGCTGAGTGCAGTGGCATAGAATAGATCATTTCAGATTAGAGTGCAGTTGTGCAGAGTAGATCAGAATGGCGTAGAAGAGGTGGTTTGAGGTGGAGGAACATGGCGGCTGGCTGACGCTGGTCGCGGGAGCTCCGGACCAACAGGGAGGAAAACCCATGGACGATTAACCCCAAGATGCCGTTTCTTTAGCTAAAGGTGGGAGAACGATAAAATGATTTTTTCACCTGTATTCCTGGTATTAAACACTGTTTGTTTTTTCCGGACTGGCGGGATGGCGTGCTCCTGAGTGGTAGGCGGTAGGACCGTGAAGACCCGGCTGCGGATGGGGGCGGAAGCGTTTGCAGAGCCGAAAGGTCGGACCACGCTGTGCGAGGGAAGCTGGCGGTAGACGCCGGGCAGGTTTGTGGCGGCGGACCAGAGCAGCTGTTGCCAGGATTGATTTCTGGCCACTCCGAAGCAGAAGAGCAACACGGTCAGTGACGGGGGAGGTTGATGGAGCATATATGAATTGTAATTCACCAGATTCTTTATATCTGCGGTGTGTCGCTGCAGTTAAAAATTGGGAAAGCTGCGAGTTTACTGACTCTGGGACCCTTGTGGGATGCACTTTGTCTATGCTATCGACCCATGTAGGCATGGACGCTCTACCGGAAGAGGGATTAAGTGTACCTTGCGGTGAAGGCTTGTTTGGTGGTAAGAGGGACCAGAGGCTGAGGGAGAGTCAAGCAGGAGTGGTGGGAGAGGCCGGGGTGGGGGGCGAGAAAGGCGACAAGGGGGATACCAGAAAGTTGGACTGACCCACTGGCCGCTGAGCTACCTGATAGATTGACCAAATCTATCTCAATTGCTCAAAGAAACAGATATCAGCTACGCTCGCAGATAGAAAGCGAGCTACAGCCTGCCTTTCCTGGTGGGGCCAGCATAGTAATTCCGACCACACCACGGCAGAGAAAAAAGAGGGCTAAGGGTAGTAAGACGGGAGAGAAAAAAAAAACGTCAGGCTGTTGAAGGCCGTGCTCCCCTATTTAAGTCAACTCCCTCCCTGAAATCTTTTTTTAATATTATGGAGCAAGTAGCCACCTCCAAGAATAAAGTAACACCGCCTCTTGCATCCTCCAACATCTTGGATGCATCTAACGCATCCAGTACCTCTAGCACTAAAAGTACTTGCTCCAAAGAGGCCGATAACCAGATAAATCTCGATATTGTGAATCCCCAAATACGGATTGAGAACAGATTTTCCCCTTCAATGTCTGATGGGTCGGTCTAAACAACCTCTCTCGCTGAAATTATCGGAGCCTCAAACCCCCTAGAACCAGGAGGTTTGTTATTACCAAGTCCACAAAATGAAATCATTGAGACGGATACGATGGATACTGAGAGGTGCTGCTCAGGGGGTTCAGATGGCGGAAGCAGCCAGCTTGTGCAACTCTTCCAATCTCTCCGTGGAGATATATTGTCTAAATTTGAAATTTCGGAGTCTAACCAGAAAGAGATAAACGAGAAATGTACAAGTCTGGAGCAAAAGCTGGACGATATTAGTAAAAGAACAGAGGTGCTGAGGCTGAGGTCGCTACCTTATCTCAAGTTACTCAAGACCACTCTAAAGATATAGTGGATTTAAAGGCTCAGAATAGATTGCTGCAAATGGATATTGAGCGATTAGAGTTGCATGCCAGAAGAAACAATCTTAAATTTTTGAATGTACCTGAAGGGCCGGAAAATGGCGACATCAAGACTCTGATCTATAAGCTCCTTAGAGAGGGAATATTAAGAGACAAACCCAAGATTGACCTGGAAAAAGAAATTCAGAGAGCGCATAGGGATCCTTTTAGGCAGCACCCCAATAGGAAAGCCCCAAGGAAAATCCTGGTTAATTTTCAAACATATGCAGTTAAGGAGTTGATATTGGGTCGAGCGTTAATTGATAAATCCCTTCAGATAGATACCACTAAATACCTCATTCGCTCAGACGTGGGCCGGGCAACGGCACAGAGGCAGTGGGAGCTAGGCTCTAGAATGCCAGATTTGAGAAGTCTGGGGGCGCAGGTACAAATGAAGTTTCCAGCAGCCCTACGGGTCGTTTGGAGTAACAAAACGTATAATTTTACATCTCCGCAGGAAGTAGACACATTTTTGTCTGATATTAGGAAGACTCCGCACTAATATAAAAAATAAAAAATTAAATGAGAGAAGTAAGAGATGTGACTGCTTCCTTTTCTCCATCCTCTCTTCTCTTTACTTTTTTATTAGGTTTACCCGTACTTTGAGATCCCCCTATAATATCTAAAAAAAAATAATAATTTTTAAGAGAGGGGTGTAGTATAAAGGAGAAAACTGAGGAAAAAAAAAAAAGGAAAATAATGAAGAGTAAAGGGAAAACGGCATGCCACTCGATTATGATCTTACTATCCATGGGAGGTTCTATCCCGAGTTGGGTTCATTGACTCCCGATAGGCGACAGGATCGCCAAAGACAATAAGGGGG
Organism: Triturus cristatus; assembly: GCF_964204655.1. NCBI lineage: Eukaryota > Metazoa > Chordata > Amphibia > Caudata > Salamandridae > Triturus > Triturus cristatus. The sequence goes on along the minus strand of NC_140579.1, from coordinate 431,080,538 downwards.
GGGGGGGTTCCTCAAGGGGGGAGGTAGGGGGGAGGGGGAGTAGAGGGAGTAAAAAAGAAAAATGTGTTCCTCATATAATCTTGGAAATGAAAGTAAGGATTGAAATTGGGGCGAGACTAGATTTAGAAAGAAAAATTATCCACCTTAGGAGAAACTTAGAAAAAAACCCTGATGAATAATAATATTCCCAATAGAATTAAAATTATTAGCTGGAATGTCAATGGACTGAGAGATAATAGGAAAATGGCTAGAGTCTGAATTTTTAAATAAATCAGAGGCCCATATCTGTTTATTGGAAGAGACCCACCTGGAGGCATATGAATGTGAGGCAGCGTTTGGTAAGCATAGGTGGATTCAAGAGCTCTGCTGTTCCAAACAGATACGAAACACAATGGGAGTGGCAATTATAATTCGATCTAATAAGGGGATTAGAGTAGAAAAGTTTGAGACGGACCATTCAGGGATATGGCTAGTTGCATCTCTTCTAATTGAAAGCTCTCCATTAGCATGTGCAGTATATTATGGGCCCAATCAGGATACACCCGGAGCTCTATCATGTTTAAAAACCAGTCTCTCAGCTTTGACATTACCAGTCGTAATGGGAGGAGATCTGGTTTTGAATGAGAATCTAGATCGTACATCTAGGGTTAAATATACCCCCCCCCCCCCCCCCGTAAGTCGTTAGTAGAGCTGAAAAATATTGTTAAAGACTTTAACCTAATAGACATCTGGAGGGTGAAAAACGGCAACAGGAGGGATTTTTCCTACTATAGCCGTAAGTATAGGCACCGCTCGAGGATTGATTACTTCCTGTTGGACCAAGTTTTCTACCGTGAGGTAGACTCCATAGCATATATTCCAGCTATACTCTCCGATCACTATGGTGGAATGGACCATAAACCTGAAGAAAGAAAATCAACAGAGAAGGTGGACATTAGATAGGTCTATACTATCGCAGGAGGAGGTTATAGGAAATTTAAAATCGGATATAGAGGAATATTTCAGGCTCAACTCTGGAACAGCAAACAATCAGACTATATGGGAAGCATTTAAGGCGTACATTAGAGGGACCATAAGCGCATGGACGATCAGGAGAAATAAGGTTAGGAGGCGGATTGAAAAAGAGAGCCTTGTTAAGATCAAGAAAAAAAGAAGAGCAGCTTCAGCAGGCCTCTGTAGATCCTCAAAAAAATATACTATCTATTCAAAGTGAATTAGATGATTTGCTGGCAGAATACCAGGCAAGTCTAGATAACATTTTAAAAGATAGGTGGGATTCAAGTAAGCTTCAGAATTTCTCCTATGGGGAAAAATGTGGCAGACTTCTTGCATGGAAAGCCAGAACGGATAGAGTTCGAAACCAGATTAAATGTATTCTGCTTCAAGATATAGGAGTCATCACTCATGATGACATTCTAATTCGAGAGGAAGCCAGATCATTCATGAAAAACCTATACAAAGAATATATATGTCCTTCTACCCGGAATATAGAAGAGTGGTTAAACCAGATAGAGATCCCTCGGCTAACGGAAACAGAATGCATCTTTATGGCTTCGCATATAAGGGAAGAGGAAGTCCTCGCCCAGATAAAAAAAAATGGCCAGGGGTAAGGCAGCTGGCCCAGACGGGCTCCCAATTGAACTATATCAGATAGAGTCAGGGGAAGTTGTCTCCGCCTTGACGATTTTGTTCAACAGAATATACATATTGGGTGATATTACTCCAGATACTTGGTCTGAAGCCACAGTCACTCTGATCCTGAAGCCTAATAAAGATCCCCTAAAAATTCAGTCTTACAGACCAATTTCATTGTTGAACACAGATTATAAAATCTTCGCAGGGGTCTTAGCAACAAGGTTGGCCAAAGTCATTAAAACGATTGTGCATCAGGATCAGAGAGGTTTTATTCCTGATAGACAGTTAAATGAGCTAACCTTTCAAGCTATTGCAGCAGTAGATGTTGCAGTGGCTAAGAAGCTTCCGCTGACCCTTCTGGCCATCGATGCCGCTAAGGCTTTTGATCAAGTAAAGTGGTGTTATTTGTGGTCGGCTCTGTCCAGGTTTGGACTTCCTCATAACTTTGTTTCAGCTGTTCGGTCCTTATATAAGAGCCCTCGAGCAAAAGTCTTGGTAAACGGAGTCCTCTCAGACTGGTTCATAATCTCTTGCGGAACCAGGCAGGGGTGTCCTCTATCACCTCTGTTGTTTAATCTCTATATTGAACCTTTGGTCTGTCAGCTTAGGTCTGATCCTATGATTCATCCTTTAGAATTGCAGACCGAGAGCTAAAATTTGCTCTATATGCCGATGATCTCCTTATGTTTACCTCTTATCCAGCTGAGGCTACCCCAAGATTGTTTGAGCAAGCAGAATTGTTTGGAGTAATCTCGGGGTATAAGGTAAATAACTGAGACTATGCACTGGAACCAAGCAGGAGGGGCAGTTGGAGCCAAGACACATATGAGGTATTTGGGTATAATTTTGGCCCAAAATATTTCGGAAATAGCTCAAATAAACCTGGAGAGTTTATCAGGATGTTTGTGGCCTATTGCAACGATGGTCTGGCCTCTCCTTGAGTATTTTTGGCAGAGTAAATTTAATTAAAATGATTATTCTGCCGAAGATTATTTTATTGGGCTCTATTCCATTGACATTTCCAGCATCTGACATTGCTAAAATACAGGGGAAAATAGGCTCCTTTATCTGGAACACTAAGACATCAAGGATCTCCTGGAAAAAATTAAGGAGAAGCCTTAAAATGGGAGGGTTGACTCTACCGGACTTATTTGTCTGTCACTCGTTTCATTTTAAAGGTTTCAGAATGTTAGCTGGAAAGACAGCTGCCTTTTCTCTGGGTTTATTGTTTCAAGCCTTATTACATGTGTTAGACCTGGCACCTTGGCGTGAGTTTCCACTTCCACTTTTTGCTGATGTGCCTCATTGTGTTTTGTTGGTGTTAGCTGCTCAGGGCACTGTGCCACTGCTAATCAGTGCCACAGTGCAAGTGCTCCCTTTGTAAAATGTATACATTGATTGGTGTCCATGATTGGTTCATTTGGTTTACTGTCAGCCCCTAGTAAAGTGCACCAGGAGTGCCAGGGCTTGTAAATACAAATGCTGCTGGTGGGCTTGCAGCACTGGTTGTGCCACCCACAGAAGCGGCCTAGTAAAATGTGTCTAGGATCTGCCACTGCAGAACCTGCGCGCAGTCTGGTACTGTCGCGCTGACTGCGCAAGTGCACCCACTTGCCAGTCCCTAAACCTTCCCTTAACTACATATTAGTCACCCCTCTGGTAGCCCCAAGGGCAGGGTGCATTGTAGGCATAAGGTAGGACATGCCCTGATGTGTGTGGCATGTCTTAATAGTGAATTACAGCCATTTTCTTTTTTCACTATTGAAGGCTACCTGCTCTCCATAGGCCAGAATGGGCTGCTGGAATTACTACACCCTGTAATCCCAGTGGACTCATAGAGCATGGTAGAAAGTCATGTTTAGTATGCCTGAACTCAGAATAATAAAATACTTCTTTTAGTAAAGTTTATTTTAATATCCTGCGTTTGTAAATGCTACTTTTAGAAAGTTAGTATTTACTGATCTGGCCATTCAGTCCGCCTCTGCGCTGGGTGTGTGTGTTCTGCCTAGCAACAGTAAAGAGCAGGGCTGGGGAATTCCAGGAGACAGGTTGGCTGCCAGGTGGTGGGTAGAGAGATTACACCAGGATGGGTGGGAGGAGTACACCCTGACTCTTGAATAGACCTGTGCTCTGCCAGCACAAAGCCGGCGCCGCCCCCTGTGGAGCGGCTGATGTCTCTGCCCTGCTGCTGAAAGGAAAGCGCAGAGTCACCACAACAAAGTGCTCCAGAACTGGACTGAGACAGGCCCAGGCCCCCTGGCCACAAAGAACAAAAGAAACTGTGTATAAAAGTAGGAGCCTGGCTCCTAAGAAATCAGATCCTGTTTGCGCCAAGAAGAAACTCTGCCTGAAGGAGAAGGACCTGGAGAAGCTGAAGGAGGAATACTGTCTCTCTGCCTGAGAGACTGGCCTGCAGTGGGTGCCTGTCTGCTGGAAGGAGAAGGAAAGCCTGAAGAAAAATACTTTTATTCAACTTGTGCTTTTACAAACAATCTCCAAGGGCTTGCGTGTGAACTTGCCCCCTGATCTGCGCCCCAGGAACAGTGGGCGCTACTTTCCCAGAAGAAGAGGAGCTGCTGGAGGTGGTCTTGAACGCTGGCCCCCGAGTACCTGTGTGTCCCCCTCTATCTGAGCACCGCGACTGCCGCCCACCGGGGCTGCTGTGAGCACCGTAAAGGCCTGACTGGCCCGAGCACAGCAAGCAACTGCCCCCCGAGCCGTAGCTCGCAAAGTGAAGAAGAAACTTACCAGGCTCCAAGCGCCGAGCCTCCGCGACCCCCGGGTGTGGAGGCCACTGTGAGGACCTGCGATGCACAGATCAACTCCTGAACTCAGCCGACAGCGCGACGCGCTGAAGAAGTGCCTCTGAGGCTGCCCTCGACTTCTGACCCCGTGGGTAGGTGTGTCGCCGCGGAGGAGTGCCCCCACGAAGCATCCCGGTCCACGGAGGAGCCGGGACCCAGACGCGACGTGGGACACTCGTGCCCAACCACTGCAGACTGCAGCGAACATTTGCCCCCAGTGAACAAAGTATTTCGTGCCCTACGCGTGCTTGACGCGCAGCATACTGCCATCAAAGTATTGTAAGCGGGTCTGCTCTCACCTTGAGCTTCGCCCGCCCTGAACTGCCAAGTGAGGCCGTTCGCCTCTCAACTGCCTGCTGGTGCTCCTAGCGAACCGGATCGGCCTCACGAAGTCACCCGGGTAGGAAGTGTCGATCCCCCTGCACGGACCGTGCCTCCATTGAAGTCCGCAGCAGCGCTCACGCGGGTAGCGTGAGCTTTGGCCTGCGTACGTTCGACGCGCCCTCTCCCGAGTACGGCACGTGTAGTTCAAGGCCGGTAGTCGCACGTCTCACGCGAGAAGCGTAGGAAACGGCACGGCGGCTGGAAAATAGCGGTAAGAAGCAGCTGAAAGCGCTACAAAGCGTAGGAATACTCTAAAGACTTCCTTTGAAACACAAGTGTGGCTTTTTAAGATCTATGGACTGCCCTTAAGCCTACAAAAGTAACTGGAACATAATATTGCCAAGTGAACTGTATTTATGCAACCTGCCTGAAAGAAGAGCTTTTATATAAAGAATCATATTTTTGATGAATACAGCCTTGTGTCTTTGTGTGGTGGGGAGGTGATTATTGTGTGGGACAATTTGAACGCTTAACCTATATGCCCTCTGGAAATTTAGCCTGACTGCTCACGCCACGTTACCTAGAGGGTGAGCAGGGGTTATTTTTAAAGAGGTGATCGTTTGCCCTGACTTAGATGAAAAGGGTCCCTGCTTGTCGCAAGTGCATACCTGCGCCAACCAGAGACCCCGGATTCTAACAACATGGTATACCTCAGCGGCAAGAATACTTCTTATTTAAGTATTGTGACCCAAGGTTTTTCAAGAGGGTCAGACTAAAGATTCTCGATACTGCTCTTAAGAACTGGCTGTACGTTAGAAAGAGTCTAAAAATCCCATATTATGCGCCTCAGGCTCCGATTTGGGACTCTCCAGGTATACCAGACTGCCTTAATGACCAACTTTCCCGTCCTCTTAAAGAGGCAGGCTTGTTCTACTGGCAGGATCAGCAGAAAGACTCGCAGCTTTTGAATTGGGAGTCCCTATCCTGCCTGACAGGTGGAACCCTATCAAGATACAAGTGCTATCAGCTGTCAGGATGGTGGGCAAATAAATCTTGGGAATTTGATTCATTGAACCCTAAGTTTGACTATGTATCAAGGAGGGGTAGATGGAAGCAGGAGGTATCTTTTTGGTACTGGGCCATCCTAGAGGCAGAAGCTATAACAGAACCTGAACTTCACAAACTTTGGGGCAATGTTATTAGCTCAGATTCCAATGACCTCATGGAATTATGGGGAGATTCATTCACCATGCTACATGCTGTGGTTAAATCAGCTCCACTCGAAAGAAACCATCTATATACCGCATACAGAGCATACATATCTCCCAAAAAGCTAACAAAGATAACAGGCTTAGATCATCATTGCCCAAGATGTAAACTGCCTGCAGCCGATGATTATCATATGTTTATAGACTGTCCTGAGATAGTAAGTTATTGGGTCACGGTGCGAGACTTTTTAGTTGAGGTATTACATAAACAAATCGAAGTCACTCCAAGAATGATTATGTTCGGATTGCATACAGACTATCATCTTAATGAACCGGCATCCAAATTTATTTTTTATGTGATTATTCTGGCAAGACGAGAGATATGTAGAGCCTGGAAAAACATAAATGCTCCAACTTTTATAGAGTGCCTGAAATATATCATTTATACTAGTGAATCCGATATGGCATGTGACAGTAACAGCTATGGAAAAGTCTGGGCAGCCCTGGTTGCATGGCGGAATAGATAAAGTTTATTCCAATGATTTCACCTGGGCACTGCTTGTTCGGTCCCTCCAAAATAGCGCAGGGTTATCTGGTAGCGCGAAAAGGAGTGGACATTGAAGGCAGTGGTTGCTTGAGGGTCTGACCCTCTCTCTCGCTCTCTCCGCACTGGTCTTGAATATCAGGGCTGTGTTAGGTCGATCGGTGGGGAGAGATTATGGCCTCCCATCAGGAATGCCCATCTCGATATATGAGGAATAAAAAGAAAAAAAAAAAAGAAAAAAAAATGAATGGCGTAGAAGAGACTGGCATAGAGTGCACTAAAGTACAGTGGAGTGGTACTGGCGTAGAGTACAGTGTTGCAGAGTAGGCTGGCATAGAGTGGAGTGGTGCAGAGTGGAGTGGCGTACTGTTCAGTGGCAAAGAGTGCAGTGGTGCATAGTAGAGTAGTGTGGGGTAGAGTACTCTGGTATAGAGTGGAGTGGTCTAGAGTGGTTTAGAGTAGAGAGGCGTATAGTGGAGTGGTACAGAGAAGAGTGAAGTGACGCAGTGTGGAGTGGAGTGGAGTTGCGTCATGTGTGGAGTGGTGCAGAGTAGAATACAGTGGTGTGGAGTGGAGTGGAGAGGAGTGTGGTGACAGAGTATGCATGCTATGGCAGCGACCTGCCCTTATAGACAACACATCTTCAATGTAAATGACCATTACATTTGCACTTACATACAGTTTTACTGATAAAAGTATACATTGCGCAAACGATAATGTGTGGAAATGTCATTAGCCAATGCATTGATTTGATCGTCAGCACAGTTCATTTATAGACATTTGCAATCTGCTGTGTGCTAGAAAAAAATAACAATCTACAGCCTTCCTCTAGCAGGCCCCCACATATAAAGCTTCTCACTCTGAGGTCAGAGAAAGAAAAATAAACACCAAGCTCCCTGGAAGACATTGCCTGAAATTTGACCTCCATTCTGAACGTACAGCAAATGTGACAAGATAAGAACAAGATTTAAAGGCCGGTCTACAGAAAGTGAGCTTGTGGAAGAATACAGAAAACAGGATATGGGCAACAGGATGGGCGAGCTCGAGCTGGACAGCCTTAAGCAAATAAAGCCAGCAAATAGAAAGCCAGAAAACATGAGTTACAAACCACAAAGCCAATGGTAAGCAACAGGCGGAATGCATTCCTAGGTCAACTTTCTGAATGTCCCCTGTTGCAGGGATTCTGCTGAGTCACAGAACTTTGCACGCTTGGGATCATAGGACCTTAGGAGGCAGGGACTGAGTGATCCTACCACCTGAGTACCCATGAGCCCGGGACCGACTAGCTATAGTGTCTCACTTGCCCTCCTACTCACTCACAGAGGAACAAGTGATTAGACACCCCAGAGCAAAACACTACTGACCCTCTCAGGAATCGGGGTTGCAGGACACACCCTTTCGGTCTCACACTCGTACTAATCCACAATAAGATCTGACAGAGACACGAGAAAAGTTTATATGTTTATTTTAACTATCGTGCTCTAGTGTGCATTATACGTGCCACAATAAGTTATAAATGCTTAACACAAATACGTTCAGCATAATAAGTAGTCCATAAATCATAAAAGGAGCTGTAAGCCCAACCCCCTCCCCTTCTACAGAAGCAAAGTGATTATATATCAGAAGATTTCTGGGTTTTGGCAGCACACCCTGTACCTTAGCATGCACAGATGAAAGTTAAACATCTCAGGAGCTGTCACAATCTCTTCCCTGGAAAGCTCCCTCTCAAAGTGTGTTGTTATCTACTCGTGCATACCTATATGGCAGAAGTACGTGTTTCGAAACAGCTGCATTTGTGCATTTTGTCTAGGTGCTGAGGTCTGACCAGAACAAAATAACAAGTGGCATTGTTGCTTGACCTTGTCTATATTGTGCAGATTAAATCCCAGGAAAGAACAGAACGTGAAAACAAAAGGCAGCTTTTGTGTGAAAGTACATTGTGGCACAAAGCAAAATATGTTTGAACATGTTACTTTACAAAGCAGAGGGCCAGCTGCAACGTGCTCATGCTCTTTAGCAAACCAGACAGAACTGCGACCTAAAATTGGCATCCTGAATTACACATGGAAGAGAACGATTGAAAGTAAAGGGACAGACAAAAATTTTCCTTGGGCAGATGTCTTCAACGGTGACAGGCAGTGACACTTGCATTTACTTAAAGGTTTCTAGAGATGATAATTTACTTGTGTGTAATAATGAATCGGAGAATATGTGGTAATGCAAAAATATCAATCTCATTGGGCTGGTATTACTGGGAAGATGGCAGCTTAATCAATAAGTTCCTTCACATTTGGGCGATAGCCTTTCAATGGACTTCAAAACCCCCCATATCTTTGAAGAAATACCCTCATCAAAATACGATGCTAAGGTAGGAGGCGTCCTTATGGGAATTAATTTTGCCTGGACAAGAAGAGCTCTTCATATTCAAAAGCCATAACATGCATTTCAACTAATAATCATTGTGAGGAGGGAAATCCATAGTAATATCCTATGAGGCTAGGCTAGAAGTTGAGAACAAAAAGTCACCATGGAGCAAAGCACATACAACAATAAAAAAACAATCCTCATGAAAAATTCCAAAGCATAAAAGAATAAGATTTTGTACATGTTTACACTGTGAGAAAAAGAGCATGTTGAGAGAATACGTCTTACAATCTGAATACGTAAAGTGTTTCCTCAAGCCCTAAGCTTTTAGTCATGTTATGGAGAAAGCTATTACCCATTTCTTTAAATAGTGCGTATCAGAACTATCACTGATAAAGTCAGATTGAGTTATCACATAGACTTGGTCATGTTAAGGAACACTTGACTATGTGAAGCAATGCACTAGTACAATTCTTAAAGTTTTCAATCACTGAGTGAATTCTATACAAGGCTAGGGTAGATAAGCAATTCCAGCCTGAAACTTAAGCACTCATACTTGTCCTTGAGACAACGGATGCTCTTGTAAAGGTCTCCAATACCTTTGGGTTGGATTTGCACTATACTTGAATGTAAAACAAATGTCTAGTGACACTACTCAGTGTGGTATTCCAGCTAAAGCCCTCCCTTTTCCACTATGCACATTTTTATCAACCAGACCATCTTATGTGAGACGAATACAAGAACATGATGCAATAAACATGACCGCACTAGTACAATTGTGTCTTCTCATGCACATGAAGAGATCTTGCAGTCCTGTACTAAATATGGCATATTAACAAAAAGTAAGATTTTCAGTTTGAGATTGCATTGAATTCTCTGAGGTCACCAATAAATGCTAATGAGAAGTGGGAAATTCATAAAAAGCGTGAGAGTCTACGTGAATTAAACTTTTTTAGAAGCACTGAAACCATATGGCAATATCTGCTTCTCCCCCGACTCATCTCTTAATGTCACCTCACTTTGTTAGCTTTCATGTCTTGGTAAACGCAGCCCTAGCTGGCAGCACCAGAGGAGCAGTGAGGGAAGTGGCTGTTCGGAAGCAGTTTATTGCACACTTGTTATTTACCCACTGAACTCGTCCTCGTGCTTGGCGCAGTGTAGGAGAGTAGGGTCTGCTTTCTATGTTCACCCCCACTTTTTGCTTTTGCTTTACTGGTTTTCGACTTAGATGTGGCTGTGGGCCTGCTAATCAGACCCACAGCCCTGCTGTTCTCTCTCTAAATTAATACTATGTACTTTAGGTGCATAACCCATTTGGATAGGATCACCTTATTGGCCCCTGTACAGTGTACCCTAGGTACCCAGGGCATAGGTGTACCCTAGGCCTACCAGGGGCTGCAGCATGTATTATGCCACCCCTGGCCTGGCCTTCCATTTTGACACAACTGGCTGATCACTCAGATGGGGCAAGGTCGTGTAATCACCCCTTGCTTAGATGTAGTATTCCTATACCTAACTTACATATAGACACATGTGTACCTATCAGTCACTCCTATGGCAGGCCTTAACAATCCTGGAGGCAGAGTGCTTGGTAACATGTGAGATGGTGCTCTAGCATGAGCTGAGCCTGTCTGCAGATTTCGGGACCTTGTCCTTATAGCTGTTCTATGATATAGCCTACCATATACTCTTAAAGTGCCTTATAATCTTAGACGGTTATGGTAACTATGGTTTGGCTTTATCGAAACATGTCGTGTAAGGTGTCTAACACTGTGGAATAATACCCCCATGCCATTTCTGGACATGAGAATATTATTCCCCCCTTCTAGAGGGAGAGACATGTTAAAATCATACTTCAACTGTTAGCCTCTGACCAAAGCCTCGGCATCACAAAATGGATGCTGCTGCCACGACACAAGTCTGACCTCCTGCAGCTGGGAGTGATCCCAGCCAGGGAGGCCTGGACAATAGGTTTCCTGCTTGGGGAGGTGCTAGCACCTCCCCAGACAGCCTTTAGTGTATTGGGGCAGGGTGGGCTGAAAGGAATGAGACATGCCTGGGGCACACAAGGTGTTCCTTGCATAGTCCAGTTCAAACCGGCGCTGGGGCACTCCAGCCCCAGCTCTGGCGCGAAACTGGACAAAGGGAAGTGGGTGTAACCACCCCCTCCCAGGTCCCACCCATAAGGCGTGACCTAGCAGGTATCCCAGCCCCCCAGATTAGTATAAGAGTGGGAGTTGGGCCTCAAGACTTTAGATTATCCTGAACCTGCAAAACTGAACAGAAACTCTGGACCTTCGACATTCGACGAAAGCAGAAGACTGAAGAATCTCCCTTGTAGCCAAGGAGTGGCTACCCTGTGCAAACAGGCACCATCAAGAGACTACCCTTTGCTTTGCCCACGTTCTACGAGGAACCGACTGCAGAGCCCGACCAGAGCCTTGACTTCCAGACTTCTCCGACCCTGATCCACATCGACAGCAAAGCTGAGATCCGTCGTGGCGACGAGCGACGTGGGACCGGCTACCTGGGAAAAGTGGCTAGTAACTTAAAGCGCAGCTTCTGAGGTACCCTCGAAGTTGTGCACCGGGGATTGAGAAGCCCCAACCCCAAGCACCATCTGCACCGAAGATCAGCCCCCCACACTCCACGAGTCCTGCGTGGGGCCCTTCTGCATTTTCCTGCTTGCCGCGTCTGTCCGGTTGCTTGCCCACTGGCTAGTGGCCTTTGTGACGACGCTCCCTGAAATCTTCTGCGCTGGTTTGGCTCCTCCAGACTGGCTCCCGCGTCTCTGCAAAGAAGAAGCACCCCAGACCTTCCTGGTCTGCACCAGAAGCAAGTCCTTCGTTCTTCGTGGGTTCCGCTTGCCAAGGCTTGGTGAGTCCTAGTCCAACTTCGACGCCGCCGACAGCAAGAGCCTTCGTGGGACAGCTCGCCTCCTGGTCCTGGTCGTCCTCGACGCTTCCTGGTCCTCCTGGCTGCAGCGACAAGCTTCACCTTCACCTGCAATCTTCACGACATCGCCTGGTTCCTTCCTGGTTCCACGTGGTCACTGGCTAGTGACCTTGACTCTGTCCCTTCTGCTTGCAGGTCTCTTCTCTTCTTGATCCCAGCCTTGGGATCCACCGGACACTCTTCACTGACTGCCTGTCAGCATCTTTCTTCAGGCATCCATAGGAGTCGACGACGAAAACGACGCATCTTCACCCCTATGCACCCGCAGCCTGTGGGGTAGGTAACTTGGGTACTCCGGTGCTCATCAGGATAGTGACTATCCTAGTGTCTAGTTTTCAAGTCTCAACTTCCTAGCTACTCCGGAAGTGTCCTAAATCTACCGTTTTCTAAACTGTACTATTGCTATTGACTTTTACGCATTACGCGTGAGTGTTTCCACTCTGCACACGAATCCCGTGGGCCTCCCACTTCCTAACTAACGCTAGTGTAGTGTAGCCCCAGCGATTCCCTAGGCCTAGGCCTATTCTATTTCCGTGACAGTGGTTCTTATACCACTTACTTAGTATATGGTTTGCGTGGCCCCTAGGGCCTAACTGTATTACTTACCTGTGTGACTTAATGTATGCTTAAATAAGACTGTGTTGTACTTACCTCTAATCTCATAAAGAGTGCTGAGGGTTTGACTAGAATAAATACACTTTATTTTATATATATATCTGTTGTGGTGTCCTTTCATTTGGTATTCAAGGGATTATATATGGTATCACAGCTGGCTTCACATGCCATTCAGAGTTTAGCCTAAGACTGCTCTTGTCCATGCTACCACTAGGATAGCTGGTCTATAAGGTTGACTTTACAACCAATCACCATAAGGGTATTTGGACTGATATAAGGTGTACACTAGAACTAGTGACATCATACATCAGGCCAACTTCTCACACGCAGCAATGAAGGTTCCTCGATTTAGGGGAATGAACACATTTGCTGAAGGATGCCTGCTAACTGAACCCAAAGGATGCGGATTAAGAGAACTCTATATTGCCTCATTAGCATGACTAAGAGAATTCAAAGCAAACATGACACGTAAAAACAAGCAGGTGTCATACTGATAAACTAAAAAGAGTGTCCTGAAGTGGCCGCCATGCTGAAACAAAGCACAGAGACCGTGAATCTGGCGCAAGCTTGCACTGTATAGATAAAGGTTAAGCACACAGCCGCCATGCTGAAACATGAAGCATGGCAGCCGTGATAAAATAAAAGGTGCGCAGGTTTCTGCTGTGGCCGGGATGACGAACATGAAAGAGGACATGCAGGTAAAAGTTAGGTGTGTGGCCTCCTGAAGCGGCCGGCATGCTGAAACATGAAGCGCAGAGGCGTGAAACGGGTGCTATGCTGATAGAAGAAAAGGCGCACAGACTCCTGATTTGCCCACAATGGTGAAACATGAAATCGGTAGCCGTGCTGATAAAACAAAGGCGTGCAAGATTAGCAGGGCCGCCAGAGCTCCGTGCAACTGAAAACACCAGCGCACGAAATTTAGAGGTCAAAACAAACCAAAAAGTAGTCCCAAAACAGATGCTAAACTGGTAACTATTGGATTGATATTGTACTTGGTACCTGATGTTGGGGAGGGATCAACACTGGAAGAGGCATGACAAACGCATGCCATGAACAAATGGCAAGAAAGACTAGGAGAGTGACAATGGAGCCAGCAAATGGGAAGCCTATAGGGGGGGGCTGTAAACCTACAAAGTGTATACAACATGTCTCGAAGAAACAGCGCAAGAGCAGCATAGGCTCAACCTAAAAAGGAACATGTCCATTCCAATGTCCAACTAGCACACCCTTCGGTTTTCCATATTTTAGTAAAACAAAGTAGTAGAAGTCTCAAGAACGTGAATGTGATACTATCATGATGGCATACCTTTTTTCATAATTTCACTATTCATTCTTTCATTCATTAAATCTTATTCGGTTTTAGTTTCCTAAAACCATAAAAGATCAGCAACACATTAATAATAGAAAAATAAACATGCATAATTAAAAAATCTATCATGATAAAAAAACAAAAAAGTAACAATGAAAAATCCAATAATAACTACTGATAAAGAAATCACAGTAAATCAAACAAGTGCAAACACTTGATGAAAACCTCGCATTAGAGCACTTGTTAACTTGCAAAAATCTAATCTAAAATGGTAACGCTTAGTGAAAAAAGGCAGAGAATAGACTTCATTTTTTTGTCTTTAGCTATTCACTGTAGACTACAAAAGTAGATCCAGGACCTCTAAGATTACAAAATAACTCACGTTTGTGGATATTTCTGAAACCGAGGCCTCTCTAAACTGGAATCTTTCCTGCAAGTAGGTTTTGTGCCTGAGAATAAAGGATCAACACTAGAGACAACAATAAAGGGAGCCAAAGCTGAACTTCTAATGGAAGAACGGTTTAGCAAACAATTCCCTATCAATCAGTTAGTGAAGCAGTAATTATCTTAGATAAAAGAAAAGCTGGTGCGGGTAGCTGTGTGGCTGAAGGAACAAAGTTTAAGAGAGAGTGCACCTATCTGATGCATTAAAAGTGTGTAAGGTACTATAACCACTAGGACCACGTTATATTATTTAGCGTCCCTAAAGATAAGAAAGCAGATCAGAAATACCTGCACATTTTTAGGTCTCGCTTGCGACAGCGATGCATTGCATGCGTTCGCTTGCTGGAGATACTGTATACTACAAGGGGTTTGCAGACCTTTTCGCCTTTGAAATGGATGTTTATTGGGACAACAGATGTGATCTGCTTTTATTCTGACAACAGATGTTATATGCTTCCCATCGTATTTTCACTAAGACATGGACATAGGTGCAACTGATTTCCTTATGCGATAGGATTTTCTGCATACATGGGGAGATTAACTGATTTGCTCAGACTCAGAGGGGTGTTGTGCTGAGACTTAACAAGCACTGGCAAAGCCAATAGGTCTCGCCTTTGAGACTATTGGTTCTACCATTAACTGGGCATTGCAGACTTTGGCAATGATTTGTAGTCTTGCTGAACAGCATGCCTAAAAATATTTATTTTTTAAAGGACTATGATAGTCCCAGCACCGATGCAATTTTAAAAAATAAAGTGTATTAGCCCCGGCTGTGTCATAATGCTTTTTAGGTCTCGCCTGAGCCAGCGCATGCGCTGGTGAGACATTTAGTAAGTGGGCTTTTAAAAGTCTACCACACGCTTTTGCTGGCCTCAAGCTTGCGGTTACGCTCGCGAGCAAGCGCAGAGCCGCCATCTGGCTTTCCTGTCGCTTGCTCTTCCAAGCGCCTCGCTCTGCCCCACCCCCACCACAGAGCGCGATCACTTTTACGGCCGCGCGGCATTAACACATGCGCTTATATCTTTTTATTTTTTTTCGCGATCAGGCGCCATCTGGCTTTCCTATCGCTTGCTCTCCAAAGCGCCTGGATCCAGCCCTCCCCCACCACAGAGCTCGATCACTTTGGCGGCCGCGCGGCATTAACACATGCGCTTATATCTTTTTTTTTTTTCCGCAATCAGGCGCCATCTGGCTTTCCTGTCGCTTGCTCTCCAAAGCGCCTCGCTCCGCCCCTCCCCCACCACAGAGCGCGGTCACTTTCGCGGCCGCGCGGCATTAACACATGCGCTTATATCTGTCCTAGGCTGTGTTTTTTGAAAGCATGATTTGTATGGTGGCCTGAGCTCCATGATTTTCTCACCTGCTCTTTCACACCTCGACTCAACATTCGCTCATTTACCCAGACCTCGACTCATTCTGTCATCCTCATGCCCATTCGTTCCCTCTCTTGCTGAAGCGACATATTGTAACCAATCGATATTGAAAGCATTGAACTGGTGATATAGGTGTATGTGGCAAGGGAGGGGGCACGCACTTGTGTATCTGTGACTGTCTGTTGAGTCTTTGGGGCTTATTTACAAGCATCTTGCGCCACTTCTGTGTCATTTTTAACATGGGAAAAGTGACGCAAAAGTGGTGCATGGGGCTTGTAAATCTGCCCCTTTGTTTTTCGGTGAGTGTGTATGCATGCACGTGTGTGTTTTTGTACAAGTGTGTGCATGTGGGAGTTTGCGCATATCGGAATATCTATACGTGCATCAGAGTTGTTTGTGTGTTTATCTGTGTGTTTTGTGCAGGCGTACGTACCTGCATAGGTATGTCTGTGTTTTGGGAATGTATGTGTGCGTATCCATGAGGCTGTGTATATTGTGTATGTGCGCAGGGCCGGACTGGCCGTAGCGGGCACCGGGCAATCCCCCGGTGCGCCGCACGGGTGGGGACCTGTTTTGGGCCCCTGGGGGTCGTTTTTTAGGTCTCGCCTAGCTATCGCGTAAGCGATCGCAAAGCGAGACTATTGTAAAAGAGCATTTCAAAGTGCTCCCAAAAAGCGGATTTCATTGCTAGCACGCGCACAATCACGCGCTTGGTGCCGCCATGCACTCCGCTTTTTGGGAGCACTTCAAAGGGTTCGCTCCCCCGCCTGGAATGCGCTCCCCCGCCCCCAAGCACACGCGCGCCACGCTCCGCCGGGCTGGTCTTTTTTTTTCTTAAACTTTAAGCGCGAGGCGCGTGTGGCCAATGCTTGTTAGAATGACTCATCAGTATGAATTTTACTTGGAATCATTAGCGATCAGACTTGAATGCTCCATCACCATTGACAACTGTCATCTATCAACTAACTACCTTCAACCCCTTGATTCTAGGATCAGGCGCCTTGACGGAGGGGCTACAAGGCGCCTGGGTGGCGAGGAAATGCTTAAAGGTGAATGCGTCTTCGCTGTCAAATGGAAACAAACGGCCGTGCAGTCAGAGGAACGGCTCTTATTGGCGTGATAACACCTGAAAAGGGCACCGCAGTGACCCTGGATAAACAGACATTTTGACAAAAGGCACAGCTTGCTCCCGGTGGCAACGAAGATGGCATCAAAGGAGTTTGCACTTCACAAAGCCGTTTATCACTCCCTGTACACACTTCTCCGAATGACTGGCGGCGGTCGTTGTATTTGCCCAGTGGCCTCAGCAGACGCTCCCATGAGGGCTATGAGAAAACAGTAAGTGGAACTCAAAGCCTGCAAGGTGTTAACAGACTGACGACAGCGCGGCTCTAGTGTTACTCACACCAGACAAACACAGGCGCTACATTGAATGTATTCTCTTGAAGAAGTTGTCTCGTAGTGAGCATGGAATCTTCATTGTTCACTGATAAGAACGTTCCACCACAATGTAAAACATTACAAGGGAATACTTCACCTTTAGAGTTCAATAGTAAGACAATTCTGTGAGGACAGCTCGTTGGGTTGTGCGCAAACTTCAGAGATCTAAGTAACACCTGCAGATTAATGCAAATCCTGCCTAGAACGACCCCATGTCTGCACATTTCAGGAATATTAAGGAGCACTCCAGAATCGAGCATTAAAAAGACCTGTTAAAAGTTGTGAAAAAAATCGGTTTGTGGTCGATGAAGAATAGTCAAGATTAGCTTCATAGAGAAAAAATATGGCACAGTGACTGACTCGTAACCTGCAGACTATGAAACAAAGAGGCCAGAGTTATAATCCCAGTTTCCCTCTAAAAACACGGTGCCTTGCCATCTTCGACAAATCGCTATTTCTCTGTTTGATAGTTCCCTGGGCACCAACCCAAGCCCTGAATAATACACCAGAAAATGCTAAGCAAAAAACAAGCATTGGCATAACCAATAGGTCTCGCTTTTGGGACCTTATAAGTATTTAGTTATGCAACTGTTGCATGGCTAAACACTTAAAAGGTCCCAAAAGCGAGACCTATTGGCTATGCCAATGCTTGTTGTTACAGGGCCGAAAACCGGCACTGGCAAAGAGCTCGGCAGCACGCCACCCGCCCACCCCTGCTGGGGGGGGTGGGAGGGGGGGGGGGCGCCGAGCACGTTGCCAGGGCCGGTTGTGGTTCCCAGTCCGGCCCTGTATGTGCGTATGCTTTGCGTGCAAGGCAGGGCTGCATTGAGCTCACTACTCAGCTTTGTACATAAAACTGCTTCTATTTATGGAGTCCTAATTTCAAGGGTGGGCGTTGGCTACGTAGTAGATATATAAAGCACAATGCACTATACGCGCAGCCCCTATTGGTATCAGCCAGGTTCAACTGAGGTCTGCCTCCTAAGCAGCAATTATCGCTCTTCCAATCCATCTGAGAGCCCACACAGCACGCGCCTGCCTGCCTGGCTTCCTTCGCTGCTTCTGAGACACTACATAGTTTAAGGGGCTGGCCACAGTGATTAATTTGAGCTCTTGTTTGCAGGTATTCAGCACTGGCACTTAACTCTCTATGCCGGGACGCATGACAGTCCGCCACATGGTGGCGCTGTATGTTTATTTTTCAGATGCGCACAGGGACGAGTGTTTCATGATTCAATATACATTAAAATAATTAACAGTACCAGTCAATCTAGGCCGGTTTTAAGCTTTGGGTAACCTCGAATAGTCCGAATTGTCACTCACAAGTGTGATGCTTTTGTGTTGATAATGGCAGCGCTGGCAGGGGCAATTAATGGTACAAGCTGCGGTGACCTTTTGAGAAGGGCCCTGGCATTTACTGTTCTTTTTACGAATTAAGCACTACATAAGACTTTAAATCCTGCCTGGCTGTTGGTGCATCTCCAGTGACGTCTTGTGCCATCGATGTGTGCATTCCTGGTCTCATGAATGTAGGGTGTCCTGCACGTCTGGTGCATGTTCGCCCCCAGGAGTTTACCCCTTTCTGTACATGGGCGTAACATAGGTCTGTGGTTGCCCTCTTCCCATGTACCATTCAACCTAAGGCCAATGTACCTCTGCGCGATACCCAAATCCTAGGTTCCCCTCGCCAGGTTTGCAGAGGGCACTGCTACTTTTAAGTCTGGCATCACATCACAAGGACTCTTGTAAATAGCATATTGGTAACAATTCTTTAAAATATGCATAGATTTGACTTGACTCAATAATAGCCAATGGCTATTTGGCGCATCAATGGCCCTGGAAAAGTGCTTTTTAGGTCTCAGCTCGAAGGCTGCGCTTGCGCAGTCTCGCTCCGAGATATAATGACTTGGAGAAGAGGGGCTTGAACCCGCCCCTCTTCTCCCCTCTCCTCCATTGGCTGGCCTCTTGAATGCTGGCCAGCCATTGGAGAAGAGCTTCGTCACTCCGAACAGGCCCTGTCCTTTTCGGATTCGGGGGCATTTTTTTTATTGCTTTTTGGTTGCTTTTCGATTTTTGGCAGCCCGCCCCTTACACGCCCACAAGACAGCATGTCTTCACGCTGCCTACACGCGCCAGTCGGCTCTCGGATTGGTTGGCAACTACCGAATAAGCACTGTGATTGGTGGACCTTGTCAACCAATCAGAGAGCCTACTGGCGCGTTGTGTCTTGTTTACCCTGCAGGCGTTTGTGCCGATCTGCCGCTGCTCCTCTGTTCAGCACCCGGCTGAAAGTGTGCCTGCAGGTTTGTGATAATTATGGGCTTCAGTGTTCACTGAGGCGTGCCCACGTGGTGTATGGACCCCCACAGGGGCAGCAAGTTTAGCGCAGTATTGGGGTTCAGCCTTCTCCGCATATACCCGAACCCCAGCGTGTGTGGCTTGTGTTCAGCAGCGGCCTTTCCCCCTGGCCCCGCCAGCCATGCGAGTCTGGAACGTGAGCCCCCGCTACACACCAGACTGCACCTTGCAGCTGGGGGACTTCACTTTCGTTGGAGAGAAGCAACTGGAAGTCCCGGAAAAGAAACGGAGGAGCCAGCAAGGAGGTGTGGGGTGTTTTTTTTTTTTTTTACAGGGACGATTCGTGTCTCGGCTACCGAAGGCTGCGCTTGTTACTTCAACCTAGAGGAAAGGGCTTCCTTTACCCAATAGGATGACAGTGGGCGTGGCTTGGACAGCTGGCTTGTTCTTCCATGCAGCCAGTGAGGGGTCAGAGGCGCGGCATGCTCTGTTCTCAGGGCTCCCTGGAAAGTGCTTCTGACTTCGGATTTTTCCTTCTCGGACCGGCAGCGCCGCTTTGCTTCCCCGTTTTTCCCACGGTTTCAGAGGATTGACAAACCAGAAACAAAGTGTGAGGCTTTCTCCATTGCTGCGGACAGAGAGCCCGGGCAGTGCAAGCTTGGTGAGTTTGCGTGATCAGGACAGAGTTGGCAGGATATGTTCCGCCGTTTAAGAAGGTGGGAAGCCGAGTTAGTGCGTGGCGCCGGGCACAGATAAATGGTATTGTGAATCTGCATCAGGGCTCTTTGTTTCACTTTTAAGAGTGTTCGGGGACAAGTGCACATAGGCTAGTGTTCAGCGTAGTGAGAGTCTTATCCCTGCTGCATGGATATCAGAAAAGCATGCACATGCAGCCCAGTGCCCTTTCCCTTACTCGTGCTTATGCCACATTTGGTACTGGGATCTAATGTTTCCTATTGATGCATTTATTGGCTCTATGACTGATGCATCCGTAACCGCTCCCCTTCTGCTGCAGCCCTATGGCCCCCTCTCCCCACCCCGGCTGCCCTTTGCCTGTCCTGCAGCAGCCTTATGTCCCTGTATCTCAAGCTCCACTGTGGCTCCAGACCCATTACATGTCGCTATCCTGGGCCATTTTCTTGTTCCTGTCCCATAACTTCGTGCCTGCCGTTGTCCAGCACGCTGCCAGCTTCACCCCTGCGCCCAATGCTGATGGAGTTTGCTTCCTGCATGTAGCACCACAGGCCTGTTGTTGACCCAGCCCCCTTGCCTTCTGCAGTGAATGCTCCAATCAGCCACCCTACCTTCTGAATCCGCATGCCAAGTGCCTGCCCCCCTCCTGCTGCACAGGACCACCCTGTTGCTTACCTCCCTAGAACCCGTTTCTTACAGCTCCAGCCGAGTCTCCCTGCCCGAAGCTGCTCCTGGCTGTTGTAGGCCCCTTGCCTGCACCACCTCCCAATCAGCTAAAACACATAGCTTGTGTCTTCTGCAGCCGCTTGAATTTACCTGTGAAGAGGAGGGATGGACTTTTCATACGCTCTATTTTTAAAGTTCACTTTCTTTTGATATTACAAGTTAATTCTTTACTACTGTATGTTGTAGGTTGACCATTTTTTTGTAGCTTGTATGCTTTGGCTGGTGTGCAGTGGTGGCTGGTTCAGACTGTGAAGTGTGCACATTTCCTAGTATCAACAGGATTGCCTATCAGACTTGTGGAGATGGTGCTGTACTCTTTCATCAAACCTACACTGCCCCAACCCCAGTTATAGCCCCATGTACCCTGATTCATGGAGTCTTCCAGTACAACAAGTTTGGAAATCTATACATTTGAAGCATTATGTGAGCCATTTTCAGTTCGCAGTAGGAATCGGCATAGCACACACATTCTTAGCAGTTTTGATTTTGATTTTATCGCAAAGCCAGGACCTAGAGGCACCAGCTTGCAAAGACCTGTTGCCTAAGAAGCTAGGGATGGGTAAAGAAACCACACGTGAAGTTTCAATCACTTGACAGGTAGAGAGCAGATGTGTGCATAGAAAAATAAACGGTATTCTGCTGTCAGGGTCCAACTCTCTGCATATTAACTTACCATGCGGAATGTTTAAAAAAGAAATCCCTGAGTTTCCTCATGGTAGTTGAAATTTTTGAGTAACATACCTGTACGGTGAACGATTTGCTGTGTTGTGTGGTAATTTGGGGGACCATGTGGAATGTTTTAAAAAAAATCCCCGAGTTTCCTCATGGTAATTGAAATTTTTGAGTAACATACCTGTACGGTGAACGATTTGCTGTGTTGTGTGGTAATTTGGGGGCTACTTACTCACACTTACTAAAGATAAACAGCAGCCAAGGGCAGGGTGTCTCTTATGAAGCACATTGGATGAAACGTTGAGTCTGAGATGTTTTGGGGAATCTGGAAGAAACTAATGAACCCATGTGGGTTGTCAGGTAGGAACAAGGGACGGTGCTGCCATCTATATGTCGCTTTGACTTTGAATGTATGGAGGCCATTGTTATGGAGAGTCATAGACAACAGCGTTTCTAAAAGCTTCTTTATTCTTCAAGTATGAAACAAGTAGGCCCACATACAATCATCGTAGTAAAGCGACCAGCTAGCTCCAAAGCAATCCGTCTCCAAGACCAACGTGAACATTTTGGGACCTCATAAATACTGTAATTACATTCTACTTGTCATCATAGTCAACACTCATTGAACACTTCATGTGTGCAGGTGCATGAGTGAATGAGCGTTATGTGAATGTGTGCATGAATGCTTGTGTGTGATCATGTAATACATGTATAACTATATACATAAGCCATATTCCATCCTTCCGCTCGCATTATAACACAACATTCGTCATGATTTTCAAGGCGCTTTCGCACTTGGGTCAAGGCTGATTTGCATATGGTTGATCTACGTATGGGATGGCACCGATTAGCTCTAAACAGTGGAATGGACTGTGACCAGCATAATTACCATTGGTTCAGATTAATTTAATTTGTTTTGCTTTTTACGCTCTGCGTCTGAAGATTCGTCCATTTTGTGCGCGGTCGGAGGGGACGTGGGGTCGCCTCTTCCTTGCTGCTGGATCGGCGTTTCAAGTCCGGTGAGTACAAGCGTTGAGGTAACTATGTTGTTCCTGCTTGCATTTCACATGGTTCACGGGCGGCAGAGAAGTAACAGGACTCTGTCTTTTCCTTCTTACTTAGAGAAGAAAAATAGTGTCCGCTTCTGCTCTGCCGCTTCAGCTGCCCCCCCCCCCCCACTCTTTCATTCCTCCCTCTCTTTCTGTCTAGCAGTTCTTCTCTTACTGAAAACCTTGACATCAAGATGGGGTTCTCACTCTTTCCTCTACTTTCTTTTATTTGATCCCTGTGAAATGGATACAAAAAAGAAAATAATTTTTGCTGTAGTTTCTGAGTGTGATGCTGCGCAGGAGCCAAGGACAGGAGTCTTGTGTGTCTGCTCTTGACCTTGTCTCCAGCTTTATCTTATTTTACGTTTGATGCAGAGTGGCTCTGTGTGTGTGGGTGGCTTTGTGTGTGTGGGTACAAATGCAATAGGTCTCGCATTTGAGAGTGTCATGAGCAATGCCAATAGCTCTAACTTTAACAATGCCGAGATCATTGCATTGTAAATGCTTGTTTCAGAATGCGCGAGGGGCTTTTTTACATTTGACAACTACAACCAATCATGCTGTTACATTCAATTTTAAATCGCCTATATGCAGTCAGTTCAGACGCGACTTCATTATGCTAACCACCCCCACTCCAATTTGGCAACGCTCACATTCTGGGTTGAATGTGTGCATGCAAATACAATATATGCCCCTTTGTATGAGCACTCTGAAGCCAGGCCAAAGCTTGTTTGTCATTCCATTATGTCTGGGCATCCACGAGACCACCCGTCACTCACACGGACGCCTACGCCGCACGCTGCCCTGGCCTCAACCCGCTCGTCAGTCTAAGATACAAATGTTTATTGAGTTGTAACTGAGGGGTTAAAAATGGGGGAACAGAAAACTGTTATTTTACAGCACAGGGGAGGAACAAGAAGCTACCTGGCAGCGCTGTCATGAAAGCGATCGCATTTGACTTTTTTTGTGAGTCTAACCTCATGTGTCACTTCATTACCACAGCAAGTCAACTGCGAAAAACGATCCTGCCACAGTTTTAATAAACTGTTATCTGGCTGATTATTAGAACAAGCATTGGCATAGCCAATAGGTCTCGCCCTTGGGACCTTATAAGTATTTAGTTATGCAGCACAATATCCTTGGTGCAACAACATTAACTGTTGCATGACTAAACACTTATAAGGTCCCAAAGGCGAGACCGATTGGCTATGCCAATGATTGTTTAACTTAGTTTTAGCTACACTGCAAATTATCCACACCGCTATATAGACATTGCCAAAGCAAAAAGCTCTCATAGGCAAGACCCATTGTCTTTATCAATGCTTGTTAATCTTGTTGGTTTGACACTAAACAGTGGGAGAGCTCATTGGTGCAGCTGATGTCCTTTTTAGGTCTCGCCTGACCCAGCGCATGCGCTGGTCTGGCGAGACTTTTTGAGAGGGCTCTAAAAATTGCTACCAGGCCAGCCTAGAGCTACAGTGCATGTGGGTGGGCGCGCGCGCCGCGCTTGACCGCGATTACTTTCACGGCCGCTTTGATGTTTGATCCAGACCGCGATCACTTTCGAGGCCGCACGGCCGCTTGTTTTCTTAGCTAGCTAGCACTGTGTCTTTTCCTGAACCGTCTATACAGCCACCAGGAAGCATAGTGGACTGTACCATTATATCCAGAAAAGTGAGGGATGTTTCTTTTTTCAAGTGAAGACAACAATAGCTGCTGATACCATTCTCCGCAAAACTAATGATGGAAAGTTCTCGTTTAGTACACATCCTATGGCATGACATGTTTTTCCATTGTAAATGTATAGATACTTGTATAGCGCACGACTACCCGGAGGCCTCTCGGCGCTTGTACGAATACCGCTGTGGAACCCATCCTGGCTTTTCCCTGTGAGGCATCCACTCCTGGGCACCCCCAAGGTGAAGGCCAGGCATCCTTAGCGTTGTGGGGCTGGTGTGGAGATTAAGCAAGCTATTGACCAGAGTTGCAGAGTGGGACTCCATGATTAGAATGGCACCGAGATGAGAATTATCAGGTCCATGGAATTTTTGAGCCCAAGACCCGCCGAGGCAGGGAATTGAACCCTGGTCCCGGGCTAGACCTCTGCATCAGGGTCTGCCGCTCTAATCATTGAGCCACACTTCTCCACAAAGCAACTCTTCTATTTACTGAAGTGTATCATACTCCATCAATTTAATTGCCCAACACTCCTTTTCCAATGAGTTTAAGCTGGGTGCCTGTAATAGCCAGCATGCAGCGTGCAGTTGGCAAACGTTCCCCAATTCTCACAAGGCCAGTAGGTTACGGCCTCCAAAGCTGTGTTCTCTTTACTCAGTCCCAAAACGAGTGCATTCTGAACATGTGCTGCAGCTGGTGGGGAGAGGAATCATCACTGCACATGCGCACACAGTCTTTGAATTACCATCAGGATATAATGAGACCATTAATCCCGGATGTATCAAAACAATTGGGTTCAGTTATTAGGGCTTTCAGGTCGAGAGAGGAGTAAACTTTAAGATCTAAAAGAAGAGTCCCAGAAGTACATTTTGAGTTCCTACAGAATTAGTAAGGCGTGCATTTTATTAACAGTACAGTTGTTTAGTATTAAAGGTGCTTACAAAATGTATACTTTGGCAAAAAATAAATGCTAAAACCAAAGGAAATGATGGACGTAGTGTTGAACATTGCAAACACTCACCCCCAGTCAACTGATCTGGGTTTAATCCATCACTGTTCTTTAGCCCACTCTGCCACCCCAGTTCAGACATGGCCATATGCAAATCAGTCTGACCCTGTGCCTCATGGGAACAGTCCAGCCCGAACTGCCAAGCCATGTCTTCCCTGGACCGGAAACAAGCTTCCTAGGACCGGTTTCTGGCATTTCAGCCGTCTTCAGCCAGGCTTGCTTGAATCCAGTGGCAAAGTGAGCAAGGGACTCACGTCTGAGCATACCCTGCCAACATATGGCGAACAAAGCAAAAACCAAAGGAAATGATGGACGTAGTGTTGAACATTGCAAACACTCACCCCCAGTCAACTGATCTGGGTTTAATCCATCACTGTTCTTTAGCCCACTCTGCCACCCCAGTTCAGACATGGCCATATGCAAATCAGTCTGACCCTGTGCCTCATGGGAACAGTCCAGCCCGAACTGCCAAGCCATGTCTTCCCTGGACCGGAAACAAGCTTCCTAGGACCGGTTTCTGGCATTTCAGCCGTCTTCAGCCAGGCTTGCTTGAATCCAGTGGCAAAGTGAGCAAGGGACTCACGTCTGAGCATACCCTGCCAACATATGGCGAACAAAGCAAAAACCAAAGGAAATGATGGACGTAGTGTTGAACATTGCAAACACTCACCCCCAGTCAACTGATCTGGGTTTAATCCATCACTGTTCTTTAGCCCACTCTGCCACCCCAGTTCAGACATGGCCATATGCAAATCAGTCTGACCCTGTGCCTCATGGGAACAGTCCAGCCCGAACTGCCAAGCCATGTCTTCCCTGGACCGGAAACAAGCTTCCTAGGACCGGTTTCTGGCATTTCAGCCGTCTTCAGCCAGGCTTGCTTGAATCCAGTGGCAAAGTGAGCAAGGGACTCACGTCTGAGCATACCCTGCCAACATATGGCGAACAAAGCAAAAACCAAAGGAAATGATGGACGTAGTGTTGAACATTGCAAACACTCACCCCCAGTCAACTGATCTGGGTTTAATCCATCACTGTTCTTTAGCCCACTCTGCCACCCCAGTTCAGACATGGCCATATGCAAATCAGTCTGACCCTGTGCCTCATGGGAACAGTCCAGCCCGAACTGCCAAGCCATGTCTTCCCTGGACCGGAAACAAGCTTCCTAGGACCGGTTTCTGGCATTTCAGCCGTCTTCAGCCAGGCTTGCTTGAATCCAGTGGCAAAGTGAGCAAGGGACTCACGTCTGAGCATACCCTGCCAACATATGGCGAACAAAGCAAAAACCAAAGGAAATGATGGACGTAGTGTTGAACATTGCAAACACTCACCCCCAGTCAACTGATCTGGGTTTAATCCATCACTGTTCTTTAGCCCACTCTGCCACCCCAGTTCAGACATGGCCATATGCAAATCAGTCTGACCCTGTGCCTCATGGGAACAGTCCAGCCCGAACTGCCAAGCCATGTCTTCCCTGGACCGGAAACAAGCTTCCTAGGACCGGTTTCTGGCATTTCAGCCGTCTTCAGCCAGGCTTGCTTGAATCCAGTGGCAAAGTGAGCAAGGGACTCACGTCTGAGCATACCCTGCCAACATATGGCGAACAAAGCAAAAACCAAAGGAAATGATGGACGTAGTGTTGAACATTGCAAACACTCACCCCCAGTCAACTGATCTGGGTTTAATCCATCACTGTTCTTTAGCCCACTCTGCCACCCCAGTTCAGACATGGCCATATGCAAATCAGTCTGACCCTGTGCCTCATGGGAACAGTCCAGCCCGAACTGCCAAGCCATGTCTTCCCTGGACCGGAAACAAGCTTCCTAGGACCGGTTTCTGGCATTTCAGCCGTCTTCAGCCAGGCTTGCTTGAATCCAGTGGCAAAGTGAGCAAGGGACTCACGTCTGAGCATACCCTGCCAACATATGGCGAACAAAGCAAAAACCAAAGGAAATGATGGACGTAGTGTTGAACATTGCAAACACTCACCCCCAGTCAACTGATCTGGGTTTAATCCATCACTGTTCTTTAGCCCACTCTGCCACCCCAGTTCAGACATGGCCATATGCAAATCAGTCTGACCCTGTGCCTCATGGGAACAGTCCAGCCCGAACTGCCAAGCCATGTCTTCCCTGGACCGGAAACAAGCTTCCTAGGACCGGTTTCTGGCATTTCAGCCGTCTTCAGTCAGGCTTGCTTGAATCCAGTGGCAAAGTGAGCAAGGGACTCACGTCTGAGCATACCCTGCCAACATATGGCGAACAAAGCAAAAACCAAAGGAAATGATGGACGTAGTGTTGAACATTGCAAACACTCACCCCCAGTCAACTGATCTGGGTTTAATCCATCACTGTTCTTTAGCCCACTCTGCCACCCCAGTTCAGACATGGCCATATGCAAATCAGTCTGACCCTGTGCCTCATGGGAACAGTCCAGCCCGAACTGCCAAGCCATGTCTTCCCTGGACCGGAAACAAGCTTCCTAGGACCGGTTTCTGGCATTTCAGCCGTCTTCAGCCAGGCTTGCTTGAATCCAGTGGCAAAGTGAGCAAGGGACTCACGTCTGAGCATACCCTGCCAACATATGGCGAACAAAGCAAAAACCAAAGGAAATGATGGACGTAGTGTTGAACATTGCAAACACTCACCCCCAGTCAACTGATCTGGGTTTAATCCATCACTGTTCTTTAGCCCACTCTGCCACCCCAGTTCAGACATGGCCATATGCAAATCAGTCTGACCGGAAACAAGCTTCCTAGGACCGGTTTCTGGCATTTCAGCCGTCTTCAGCCAGGCTTGCTTGAATCCAGTGGCAAAGTGAGCAAGGGACTCACGTCTGAGCATACCCTGCCAACATATGGCGAACAAAGCAAAAACCAAAAACTGGGGTGGCAGAGTGGGCTAAAGAACGGTGATGGATTAAACCCAGATCAGTTGACTGGGGTTGAGTGCTTGCAATGTTCAACACTCCGTCCATCATTTCCTTTGGTTTATACTTTGTTCGCCATAAGTTGGCAGGGTATGCTCAGACGTGAGTCCCTTGCTCACTTTGCCACTGGATTCAAGCAAGCCTGGCTGAAGACGGCTGAAATGCCAGAAACCGGTCCTAGGAAGCTTATTTCCGGTCCAGGGAAGACATGGCTTGGCAGTTCGGGCTGGACTGTTCCCATGAGGCACAGGGTCAGACTGATTTGCATATGGCCATGTCTGAACTGGGGTGGCAGAGTGGGCTAAAGAACGGTGATGGATTAAACCCAGATCAGTTGACTGGGGTTGAGTGCTTGCAATGTTCAACACTCCGTCCATCATTTCCTTTGGTTTATACTTTGTTCGCCATAAGTTGGCAGGGTATGCTCAGACGTGAGTCCCTTGCTCACTTTGCCACTGGATTCAAGCAAGCCTGGCTGAAGACGGCTGAAATGCCAGAAACCGGTCCTAGGAAGCTTATTTCCGGTCCAGGGAAGACATGGCTTGGCAGTTCGGGCTGGACTGTTCCCATGAGGCACAGGGTCAGACTGATTTGCATATGGCCATGTCTGAACTGGGGTGGCAGAGTGGGCTAAAGAACGGTGATGGATTAAACCCAGATCAGTTGACTGGGGTTGAGTGCTTGCAATGTTCAACACTCCGTCCATCATTTCCTTTGGTTTATACTTTGTTCGCCATAAGTTGGCAGGGTATGCTCAGACGTGAGTCCCTTGCTCACTTTGCCACTGGATTCAAGCAAGCCTGGCTGAAGACGGCTGAAATGCCAGAAACCGGTCCTAGGAAGCTTATTTCCGGTCCAGGGAAGACATGGCTTGGCAGTTCGGGCTGGACTGTTCCCATGAGGCACAGGGTCAGACTGATTTGCATATGGCCATGTCTGAACTGGGGTGGCAGAGTGGGCTAAAGAACGGTGATGGATTAAACCCAGATCAGTTGACTGGGGTTGAGTGCTTGCAATGTTCAACACTCCGTCCATCATTTCCTTTGGTTTATACTTTGTTCGCCATAAGTTGGCAGGGTATGCTCAGACGTGAGTCCCTTGCTCACTTTGCCACTGGATTCAAGCAAGCCTGGCTGAAGACGGCTGAAATGCCAGAAACCGGTCCTAGGAAGCTTATTTCCGGTCCAGGGAAGACATGGCTTGGCAGTTCGGGCTGGACTGTTCCCATGAGGCACAGGGTCAGACTGATTTGCATATGGCCATGTCTGAACTGGGGTGGCAGAGTGGGCTAAAGAACGGTGATGGATTAAACCCAGATCAGTTGACTGGGGTTGAGTGCTTGCAATGTTCAACACTCCGTCCATCATTTCCTTTGGTTTATAAAAAATAAATGCTGCCTTTTACTAAAAAAAAAAACAATCCACCTGCAGAAATTTACGGAATACTTTAACCCTCATTGTTCTCGAGGGAAACTGTCATTGTTTTAAATAGGTTGGTTTGGAACCTACACGCGATATAGAACGAGGCGCTGACAACATTTTGCGCATTTTCACAAGAAGTACTGCCATTTCAATATATGGCAGCTTTCTGTGAAAGATTTACCACAATTGCAATATGTATTCTCTGTGCTTAGTTCTGAAATGTCAGTTGTTGCTGCCAAGTAAGGAACTATATAGAACTGTGTGCTGCGAATTATTGATTTTAAAATATTATTGTCAAACACATTTATAGAGCGCGCTACTCACCCGCAAGGGTCTCAAGGCGCTGGGAGGGTGGGGGGGTGCTGCTACTGCTCGAAGAGCCAGGTCTTGAGTTGCTTCCTGAAGGAGAGATGGTCCTGGGTCAGTCGGAGGTGGGTGGGGAGGGAGTTCCACGTCTTGGCAGCCAGGTAGGAGAAGGATCTTCCTCCGGTGGTGGTTCTGCGAATCCGTGGGACGGTGGCGAGGGCGAGGCTGGTGGATCGGAGCTGGCGGGTGGGTGTGTAGAACGTGAGGCGGCTGTTGAGGTATATGGGGCCCATATCGTGGAGAGCCTTGTGAGCGTGGGTGAGGAGCCTGAGCCTGAACGTGATCCTTTTGGTGACGGGGAGCCAGTGCAGGTCTCTCAGGTGGGCAGAGATGTGGCTGTGTCGGGGGATGTCCAGGATGAGTCGTGCAGAAGCGTTCTGTATGCGCTGGAGTCTTTTCTGTAGTTTGGCTGTGGTTCCAGAGTAGAGGGCGTTCCCGTAGTCCAGTCGGCTGGTGACGAGGGCCTGGGTGACCGTCTTTCTGGTTTCGGTGGAGATCCACCGGAAGATCTTTCGGAGCATGCGCAGGGTGTTGAAACATGATGACGAGACGGAGTTGACTTGCTTGCTCATCGTGAGGGAGGAGTCCAGGATGAAACCCAGGTTGCGTGTGTGGTCCGTGGGCTTGGGGGCGGTGCCCAGAGCAGGGGGCCACCAGGAGTCGTCCCAGGCAGAGGGGGATGGTCCGAGGATGAGGACTTCCGTCTTCTCTGAGTTCAGTTTCAGACGGCTGAGCTTCATCCATTCTGTGACGTCTTTCATTCCGTCCTGGAGGCTGGCCCTGGCGGTGGTGGGGTCGTTGGTGAGGGAGAGGATCAGCTGGGTGTTGTCAGCGTAGGAAATGATGTTTAGGTTGTGTTGGCTTGCGATGGCTGTGAGGGGGCTCATGTAGACGTTGAAGAGGGTTGGGCTGAGCGAGGAGCCTTGGGGTATGCCGCAGATGATCTTGGTGGCTGCTGAGCGGAAGGGAGGTAGGCGGACTCTGAGTTCTGTTGGAGAGGAAGGAGGTGATCCATTCCAGGGCCATTCCTTGGATCCAGGCGTGGTGGAGGCGGTTTGTTAGGGTGCGGTGGCAGTCTGTCGAATGCGGCCGATAGGTCGAGGAGGATGAGGGCAGCAGTTTTCCCATTGTCGAGCAGGGACCTGATGTCGTCGGTGGCCTATGGGGGCGGTTTCTTTAAACACAGAAGGATTTACATTCACATCTATAGGATCCTGCTATTAAACACCCACCTCCTTTTCTGGCCCTCTCAGATTTGGAAAGAAAGCAGGACACAGAATATTACATTGTAGTTTTTATTACAACAGCATATGCTAGAGTAATACACACTGGAATTTAGGAATACACCAAAAAGATGTCTCAGAGTATGAAGCAGATTTCATACATAGGACTGCACTCTGAATTTCATAATGCATCATTAATGTTTGTTAGGGCTACAATCAGAGTTTATTTGGAATGGGGTGACAAGAAATCAGAAGCACAGTTTGCAGGTCTAGTAATTGGAACTTATCAGATATTCACAGGACCCCAACGAAGCCCAGTGGCAACAGGATATCAAGGTGGTGAATATTTGTTGGGAATTATTGTATGAACTGTAGAACTATTTTCTCCACACCATAACTCCAGGCATGTTTTCATTTACTTACGTGCTAATCAGCTCTTTCCCTGGGTGCGTTCAGAAAAGACGCTTGTCTCCCATTGATCCCGCACCTCCTTGCATTGGGTGTTTCAGTTGTGGAAGGAAGCAGAGCAGTGCAAAGGGATTTGGGAAATGTAGTCCTAAAGGCAGCAGCACTTGAATAGCTGGAAGTAATGCTAATAGAGAATTCATCAACAAGTCTGTGTCAGAGTATGAAATAGAATTACTGTTGATAAATCCAAGAACAGCAAACCAAGCTACATTGTACATTTGAAGGGCCTGATCAGATTTCAAACAAGAGTCTGGAAAGTAACCAATCCCAAAAAGAGGTTCGAGCAGCCTGAAAACGTACCTGTGTAAGTGCAATCTCTGAGCCTTTAGCTGGCGTGCATCAGCTGTTTGCAGCTTCCCCGTCCCTTTTCACAGCCCAGTGGTGGCACAGCGGCATGGCAATTAAACTCTTACGTGAGCTGGACAGTTATAATGGATGTTGTGCTCTGAATAGTTGTGAGGAACAGACTCATTTAAATTAATTTCTAAATTTTGCAAAGCCCAAAGAAGCTGCTTCCTTGATGGTATACCTGCATCGGGAAAAAGCCAGGTGCCTCCAATTAAACATTCCTTCCTTGCCTTGGGCATTTCCGGTATAAAAGCAGAGCTTGGGCACTGTGGTGTTCAATGCAGCAGCGTAGACATGGCTGTAGCCTAAACCAGGGTGGAGTTCGCGGAAACATGACAAAAAAACTAGCTGCGCTAAGCAGAGTTCTGCAAACAGCGGAGTGCGTTACGTCCCACCGTTCACGCTGATTTTTAGCACCTGGTGTTTTTCCCACGCTGTAAAATCAGCACTAAGAGGGCGCTGCTTCTTTTTGCCGCTCGAGTAGAAGTTCTACTCGATTGGCAGCTTCCTCAACGCAGGTAGAACGTTTTTCAACGTGAGTGGTAGCGACCATCTGCAACCGCCCGCATGAGAAATCTCGCTGGGAATAGTGTTGGATTTTCCTTGCTCATGGTTGCCAACTTAACGTGCGCAAACGAGAAAAAAACTCCGCTCTGCTACGTGGAGTGGAGTTTATGAAAACTCAACATGCTTCGCGGAGTGCGGAAAACTCCGCAAATGGAGCAGAGTTCACCGCCCAGGCCTACTGTAGACATAGCAATACTACAATACACCAGCATGCCTCATTGGACAGACTTGGAAGCAGATTTACTATTTACGAGTACAACAGCAGTAATACCATAATTCATCAGTGGAGATTTGATGCATAGCTGCCAAGTGTCCTTTGTCCATGTCTAAATAGTTAGGGGGGTCCCTTTTTTTCTTAGACTTCTCTAACTTTTAGCCCTGGTTTTATACCGGGGTAAATAAGACAGTCAGTCTTATTTACCCCAGGTAGGTGTGGAAGAAATGCTTTTACATAGAGTTCTTCATTTAAAAAAAAAAAAGTATGATTTCCAATTGAAAACATCATCTTATAAATCATTCCCAGTTATACAAAAGACAATGAAAGTCCATTTCGTTTCTCCCCACATTATAAAGTAACATTTTAAAAAGAAACTCTAAATAGCCGATGGATTCATTTTACCAATCACATTTTTTAATTCAGTACACCTAAGACCTTTATACAATAGCCATTTGTTTTGGTTCACCTACATTGATCCATAACTTCTTCCTCATCTCGTTTTTGTATAGAAATGTGAATGTCTGCAAATATATATCAAAAACGTTGAGTGGCCTTGAGCATTTCAATATAATATGCCAGTCACGTCTTACAATCCACAATTTACTGAATATCACAATATGCTGCTCTTCAGGGAGGACCTGACTTGACAGTTCGGGCTGGACTGTTCCCATGAGGCACAGGTTCAAGACTGATTTGCACATGGCAGGGTCTAAACTGGGGTGGCGTGGTGAGCATAAGAACGATGGATTTAAACCAGATCTCTTGACTGTGGGTGAATGTATGATTTATTCAGCATTCCGTCCATCATTTGTTTGCGTAGCGCCCTATGAGAGCTGAGCAGCAGTAGGTGCTCCTGAGAGCATCAGAACGACTTAGATTGGGGCAAAAGCAACATCTGAGCCTCCTACAAACGTTTCAGGGCACTACCTAATATACTTAAGGTCCTCACAGTCTGGTGTCCTGGGGTCAAAATGACACAATCGTGATAGTTCTGTTCACAAGATCTCTGGTTGTCCCGTCTCAGGTGTGAGTATCTCATCCAGGCCTGTTGTCCTATTTGTGTTCTGTGGTAACATGTAGTCTGCATTTATAATTTGAAAATCAAAGCCAAGAGCACCAGAATGCAAGTTTTAAAACCACGACTGAATATGATACGTGTGTAGGACTGTAGCTTTGAGGGAAGGGATCCTAGTAGATCCCAGGGACATCATGATTCTGGGTACCCTCACCCCAAATAATTCCAGCAGCATGCAAGGTTGCCAGAGCAAACAATAGTTTGATAAACTTTGCATTGTTGTAGAACATTTTAGGAGGAGCAAAGTTGTGTGCCACTTTAAATAAAAAAACAAGGACCAATAAAACTGCATGAATAATGAAATATTCAACCTGAAAACATGATAACAGCAACTTACAACAATATTAGTTGAAAACACACAAAGGTTTGGCATAAAGTGTACAAAATGTAAACTGTTTTCCATTATTCACCCAAACCTCCCAATAGCTAACAAGAGAAGTCTGAATAGTGGCAGGTTGTCAGGTTTGTACACTACAGTTACTCCTTTCTGCACATAAGGTGGACATTTCTCTATGTCCTGTCTCTCAAAACGTCCACACTTTGTCTGAGTCATTTTAGGTCTCGCCTGCTGGATAGCACATACACTGTCCGTTACAAGATACATTTTGGGGTTGCCAAGAATATACGGGGGCTTAGAGCCCACCCATTGCTCACCATTAGTTAGGTTTCCTGTCACTCTCATGTTCCTGCTTCTTATTTGTATTCCAGCTTGTCAGTCTTGTACTGGTCACTCCCATGAAGCATTGCCTCGTTACCATCACTTTTGATTGGCTGGCTTTTACACTTCTACTGCCTGCTTAATACACATTTCTTTTTTGCTTTTCAGTTAAGCACCTAATGAGAATGCATGTTTTTCCAGTTGTCTCCCTCGCGCTCTTCTCTCCTTCTGCACTCTGTGAATCTATCTGTAGTCCATGGGCTTCTCCCAGCACCATTCCATATTGCACTTGCATGCTTCCCCCATTGTTTTCCTCATCTGTGTGCTTTTTCCCTACCTGCTCAAGTTGCTCTTTTCCACATTGCTTCTCCTCCCCCATACCCTCTATGTTGTTTCTCTCTCCAGCGCTCTCCTCTCTCTCCTGTTGCTCCTTCTCCTCTTCCCATAGTCTCCGCAGTTACATGGTCACCAGTGTGCTTCTACCCCACCCTCTGTACATTGCTGTCTCAAACATTGCTTCTCTTCCCAAGTTCAGCAATACATGTTACTTCCCACCTCCCATGCCCATCTCTCATCCATTGCTTCTCCTCACCACCTCCTTGCTCTCTCTGTTTCCTGCTTGCCCTTCTATATCTCCCTCACCGACTCCACATTGCTCTCTTGGCTGTTTCTTTCTCCCCACCTGCACCCT
Source organism: Triturus cristatus (assembly GCF_964204655.1). Taxonomy (NCBI): domain Eukaryota; kingdom Metazoa; phylum Chordata; class Amphibia; order Caudata; family Salamandridae; genus Triturus; species Triturus cristatus. Next base: position 431,045,437 of record NC_140579.1, on the reverse strand, counting down.
CTGTGTTGCTTCTGTCTCCCTTGATACCCGAGTTGCTTCCACTGCCTGTTCCTTCCCCATCTTCTTAAAAAAAAAAAAAAACACTTTAGTATTTTTTGTTGTTTTTAGTTACCGATCCAACTTTGATCAGTAACTGAACAGAAAAAGGGGCCTTCATCATTTTGAAGGCAAGCGCATGAGTGGTGCGCACGACTCCAAAATAACACGGATAGCCACGTCAAATGCTTTTTCTTTAATTCTTTAGCCATGCTTCATAATATCAGGGATGTTGTACAGCATGTCTAAAAAGCACTGCCAAAGCCAATAGGTCCGAAAGGCGAGCACTACTGGCTTCACTGGTGTTTATTTTAAATTGGTACACTTTTGTGAATCTTTGTACATCTTAGACTTGCTTTTGCTAATTGCATTGATCAAGATACAGCCCTTTGTTTGCCACTAAAATATGTATCACTCTAAACTTGCGAGTATTTTGAGAGATACCAATGTTACGTTTTGCTTTAAAATCTATAGCAAGTAATGATGTTTTTTAGTTCTGGGGTCGTAGTGATGGCATTCTTATTCTGTTATAGAACTAACATTTCTTTGAAAAGTGAGCTAGAATTAGGTTTACCTTCATTTCTCTTTACTATTTAAACTTCATACAAAATCATGTGCCCCAAAACCAGGGCCGCTGGAGTTTATTGGTAGGGGAGGACCAAGTTATGTGGCAATGTTGACTCAATGGAGCCGTCTAAAAAAGGCAAATTTTGCGGGGCATTGCGGACAATTTTGTGATAGTGTTACTTGACTATTTTGTGTTTTTTACACATGGTAACACTGTCTGCGCAGAGATTTTACCTCAATAGTACCAGTTTAACAACCAATACAGCAATAAACTGAAAGATGACTAGTCAACCTTTACGAAGGGCCTTTCACTGCACAAGAACTAGTGTCGCCATGCTTTTAGTAATGTTTGATCCTATTGATCGAGAAAAATGTTTGTTAAAATCTGCAGATTATGCAGCAGATGATGGATTAAGTGGCAAATGCGACAAATTCTTAGTTATGTGGGAAATATAGCGGCCACAGACTCGCATAATTCCAGAGGCTATGTCCAAAACCATGCATACGTATACCAGTAATCAAACAAGCATTGGCATAGCCAATAGGTCTCGCCTTTGGGACCTTATAAGTGTTTAGCCATGCAACACTTGATGTTGTTGCACCAAGGATATTGTGCTACATAACTAAATACTTATAAGGTCCCAAAAGCGAGACCTATTAGCTATGCCAATGCTTGTTTAACTAGTATCCTGGTTGGCTAAAAATAATTTTGACTCATTTAGTTATTCAGTGGAGTTGAATTATTACAGATGAAAAGAGGGTTAATAAGTGCCACTAAAAATGTAGAAACCCCAAGCCAAAACTGACGATCACAAGCATATTTACTCTTGTGGGTGTGACACTGCTGATAGTGAGGAAGCACATAACTGTTTTCACGCGGCTGGTGTGATTCCTGTGCTGGTGCTAGGATTGGTTAAAAATAACTGAATTCCGAAGTCACTGAAAATGGTGCAATTCATGTACGAAATATTGTCTTCACAGATATGATAGCCTCCGTGCTTGGAATATTTCAAATATGAATCGGAACATCATAGATGGTTTTTCATTTCTCAGTGGAGGTTTAATGACACAGGAGAGTTTGTCAATAAGTGACTTTCCGCGTTTCTGCAGTAACTGTTTCTATGTTATGTACTAAGTTTAATCATGTCTCACCTGTGTCACCTTTAATACGGCGCACTTCAACCTTGGAATGTCTTTGTCAATGCTGAGATCCGTTATTGTGGAACGATCCGATCCATTCAATTGGACGACTTCAAGGAAGTGAAAAACTTTGTTTTTGCAATGGTAAATATTTTATTTGTAAGCGTCGGTCTCGTTTATGTATATTTAACAGGATTTCTCTTGCCGAAAGACCATGCTAACTGATTAGAATTGAAACATGCTGTACTGTGAATGCATTAAAATATATTTGTTAACACAAAACAATTCCATTGAATGACCTTTTCAATATGCTGTTTGTTAGTCTTTCAGGCTTTATACAAATGGGACAATTCTATCTCTGGCAGTGCTAGTAGCCCTCGCTCTACTGTAGGATTGTGTGCATTTGTTTTCTGTAAATAAAATGCCCTATCTCACCCAATGGTGTGCTGTCTATCTTTTCACTGGTGACAAGAATCCAGAAGAGCTAGCCTTCCATGTTGCGTGGTCTCATGCATGTTTACTGACCAGCAGCAACAGTCCGAGTAAAAGGGACACTGCTTCGCCATGCAGTGCTCAACTGACGAACACAAGAGGCTGTGGGTGAGATCTCTGGCTACAATCTGGGATCGAGCCTGGTATTGCAGACTGTGGTGACGGACTTCACAGTTCACTTTTTGACACGACAGAAGTATGCATTATGTAACTGGTCACAGGGCCAAGGGTGCATAGCCATGGTATTGCATAAAAATATGGAAGAAAAGGAGTTTGGTGTTTCGCGCTGTGAGTGCGTGGAGGACTGCGGTACCAACAGCCAGCTACATAGGGTTCTTGGGTGTCACTGTGCATTTGTGGTGTCATTTCTACAAGTGTTAGAAATAGGTAGAATGAGTCATGGTTTAACAAAAGGTTAACATTGATATATTAATGGTGAATTTTATGACTGCTGAATCGTTATATATTATGCATTGTTTCATCAGAGTTACAAACACAGTAAGTTGGACGTATCCACTTTAAATTCCTGGGCGATTACTGTGGGCATCATACTTAAAGGATTTCAATACATTTAAAGTCCAGTGTTAATTTTTTTCTGCCCTTTTCACAATGCAACTTGTGAGTTTTTACCTCCTCTTTGGTGTAAAAAGGAGGAGGGGAAAATAATTGGATGTGAACAAGACCAAAAAAAATAAGAAACACACTTTGAGGAGGTAAACTGATACCTTTGCATTTGCCCCGAGTTCTCTTGCTATTACAAGTTGTTTCTCAATGAGATGTTAAGATAACAAACCAGTCTCACGGTTCAAGAAACATATCTGACTGATGATCTAACATTGGAGAAAGCTATCGAAATAATTCGGCAATTTAAGGGTAGGTCTCACGGGATAAAAGGGTTAACTGTTGGGGAGCTGCTCAAGAAACTATCCAGGCTGTTTGGCCGTACAATAAAAAAGCAAACATGTTTAATGTAAGGAACAAACCTGTCGGAAGAGGTAGTGAGAAAAAACAGACAAATTGCAAGAAAAATAAAGGCAAAAGCCAATATGCTTGCATATATAAAGGGAGGTGGAGCAAAGAACTCTAGTTCGGAAAAAAAGATATCAAGAAGGATGAGATACCTGAAGAATTTGATTTACAAATGTATGAGGGAGATGGCTTGAACAGGGATGGCCCACAATGTACAATGAAAACTGGGGGCAAATAAATCCCAGTAATTGCGGACACCGTGAAGCAAGGTATATGGTGAAGTGAGACAACTGGTTGCCAAAGTATGACCATGTGGAATTAATGCTCCAGACAGATTATTAAATGTGTACAGGAACAAGCCCACAGAAGTATTTGTGTCATTTGACTCTACTTTAGAGTTTAAAAGTAACATGATCCAATCTAAAATTTGGTCAAAGAGGAGTCCTGTTTATTAGGTTGGGGCAGCAAAGGGAAATAACAATTAAACTTGATCCTCCTCATCCTGACCAGGTTTTAGCTTATGAAGATCACTTTTCTGGTGTTGACAAAGAAGGGCTGGAAGAGGAGATTTGGTGAAACAAATACAAAAGTCCTTACCGATACCTTAGGCCTCCTGAATTCATTTTTATTTTGCAGGATGGAGTCCAATCTAAAGTTCACAAAGCCAGGAATGTGCCTATGTTTAAAAGGGAAGATATTAATTAAATAGGCTGTTGTTGTAATTTTGTACATAAAGAGAGCAAAAACCCAATGTAAATTGAGACAGTCCTCCGACCTTCTGCCTGTAACTGTTCTCACGCCCAAACTTTTTAATTAAACAAACATTTTCCTGTTTTGTCAAACGCCTCTTGTTTACTGTTTTTACTAAAGAATTTGAAACCAAGCAACATTTTGGCCAGCCAGCCAGGAGGATTGGGACCTATTACCTGACTTCAGCCAAAGGAAGATGACTAAGCCCGGGCGTATTCACATTGCACAATGAGAAAGGTAGGCAGACACTGCAACTGAATGGAAGTTCTGCTGAATCGCTGGGGTGGAGGTTTGCCCGGAAGCAGCCGTCATAGAGGGTAAGACTCCATCCGAACCTGAAACATAGTCTAAAGCATCTGGCGTACGGCAAACTAAGGAGAAGAGTAAAAAGATAACCTGAGTGCCCTGCCACTGACAGGGTCTGGCATATTACCTATTCTATATGTCTCAACTGTATCAGTCATAAGGCCGCCTGAGAGGCATTCCCTAGGCAGTCACCTTTGTTCGATAGCTGACCGCGAGCTAAAGTGAATATAGTGCAATACTGTGTATAGTCCTTTATAGCTCCCAGGATGCTTTTTGTGATACCGCTATCCTGATTGGGCGGAGTGGTCACCTCAGCATAGTTATTTAGCTCAAGGATTTCTCAGTGCTAAGCAAGTTTCTTAACACTGTTAGCATCTGAAAGGAGTGTGGGAGGTGCAGGTTGCTTGGATCCCTAGGCATGACACAGGGTGTAATTCGGACTTTAGGGAAAACTTGGACCAGGAAATGAGCATAACTTGTGTGTGGTCAAGAGGGGCCGGTGATTCCAGAATTATTACTAAATGTCTGTGACTACCACCGGTGTCTAGGAACGGATAGTGGGAGACTATCCATTTCACTTAGGAACATGCTCCATGCTAGTCTTCTCTTACTAAAGGATAATGTGTAATGAAACACACATTTTTCACATAGTAATTGTTTCTGCCAACTCTTATTGAAAATGTATTACTGTATGTGATGTTACTGCATGGATTGTCTTTGAAAACTGTATTGTGTGAAGATTTGAATTCATATTTGACTTGTGTTAAACAACTATGTGTGCAGTCTTGTCTTGTTTTATTGAAATTCTTGCTCAAACTGTTTGATGCAAGAAATTGCAAGCGCTGAGCTCATAGTAAGTGGAGCATGTACGAATTGCCCCTATGATTGGACAAACCAAACTAGGAAAACCATAATTTGAATTTTATTATCCAAATTACTAAAATTACCATGGATTCCCCACAATAGCACATGGAGACTAGGTTCCCGAAACAGATAAAAAGAATTAATAAGTGTTGCCAAGAGTGGCATTTACACACAAAGGCGCACACATTCCCCTGGCCTAAGGAGGGAACATTTGACACAATTATTACTGAGCACACTAAAGCACATATAAAAACTTAGTATACAGGACAGAAAAGAGATAAAAGAGACACAGTGCTAATATTATGGGCCATCTTCGAAGAAATTCAATCCGATAACCCAATGCAAGCAAGGTCCCCTTCCCTACCATATGCAGGGATGGACATGCTCACACCCATTCCCCCATGCATTTGGATACTCCAACCCAATAATAGTAGAAGCCGACAAGCCCCCCTACCGGGAGAGGGTCGGACATGTCTAAGACTGAGAAATCTAGAAACAAGCGAGCCCAGACACCTCCAGTACAGCCCAAATTCCTAGAGAAGATCTCCAAAAGCTTGAATCCCCGTCTTCTACACTAAATACTAAACACATCGAAGGAGGGATAGATATGCATTCCAACTGGGTCAGGCGTGCACAAACGGACAATGCAACCCAGATGACCGGTATAGCGGCTGAGGATCGGTGCTATTTTCCTGATGGGGAAGCGTGGCAAAAATTTGTGTGTGCCCTCCCCTACGAGTGTGTTGCTGGTAAAAGTCCTGTTGGCAACCACCGGATTATGCTTGAAGCATCAGTGAGGTGGAGATCGGTCCCCGAGCCCTGATAAAATTACCTAAAATTATTAGGCAATGAAACATGTTGGCCGTTCTAACTGAAATGGCCTAAAACATGCCATTCTCTTAATCTGAGTGCCATCATTGCGAATAATAAAGTATGTACAACTGCAAGTGAGTTACAACTCATTTTAGCTTGGAGAAGCAATTTTCTTCTTTCACGTTACGGGATCAGTTGGTTGATGGATGACACAAGCATCAAAACTACATTCTTTCTTCACCTTCTCTCACATAAACTATAAAACTTGGGCACAATAATTTTTTTTCCTTTTCGGTCATGATAGTTACCAATAATGACAACGTGAGCAAACTGGTGAGTACCAACCAGCAGCTCCTTTGGTGATGCTTACGTGAGGTACTTTCTGACCTCTCACACCTTTTTCTGGTTCTGTTTATGATGTGAGAGTATGTACGGTGGGCTGACAAACTTTTAACATTTAGAGTACAGAATGGTAGAAACTGGGCAAGTCTGGTAATTTGGGGGAGCCAGCCTTTGGCAGAGATTGGTTACAAAGACTGCCCCATGTATTTTAAAAGTGTATAGTGCTCATTATAATCAGGTCACTTTTTGCATGGTTCAGTGATTGGAGGGCGACTTGGTCATTATCCCTCTATTGCTCCTTCTGTTTTTTGGTGAGCACAAACGTGTGTCATGGAAGTTTATCAAGGTTCTCAATATCAACTCAGGAGATAAAGGGTGCTTCAGCCACCGGGAACCAATGACGAGGGTTAGGTTACAGGGTATGCCCGGGGAATCGAGGAGGGAATGGAGAGCAAATTTGAGGGTGAAGCCCGGGAAACTAAAGCATCACACAACTCTGAGCAAAAAATACAGGCAAAACAGCGCGTGGCAGAGAGGCATGAACTGATGCTCAAGATGGAAAAGACATGGAATCATACATGCACCTTACTGTCAGCAATGTGCCAATGTGCAGCAGAACCCATAGTAACTGTACTCCTAAACAACACACCTGATAGCTTCCTCACAGACACAGGAGCAACAAGGTCATGCCTAAGGGAGGGGATAGTCCCCTTATCACAAGACACTATGGCCACTCAAGTATTTTCAGATACAGTGATAAGGATCCGAATCACAAAGCCCCAGCTGTTATATTATCCCTTGAGATTTAATGCCCAAGTTAAACCTGACCATTCATTTCTCTGATGATGGTACTATGACCTGCTCCACTCCTGGGGTTTCATCCCCAAGACTCCTGTTATCAATACGCCCCCACAGCACAGATGATAAAATGAGGGCATCACTGGCCGATCAGACTGCCTTCACTAAGGCAGTCTTAATGAAACCGAGCGAGCAAAAATTCTTGGACCTTGGCAACTGCATTTGGCAGTGGGTACAGTACGTTCATCGCCCTCTTACTCAAGGCTAGGTAATGGATAAAAGCCTTCATAGCCCATGAAGTGCAGTAGAGATTAGAGATTCAGGACTGCGCAACACACACACACACACGAGGAGATCAGCCAGATCAGCCAGACAGAGAAGGATCCCATCTCAGACAGTGAGTCACTGTTCGTTGATGGGTCCCCTGTGAGATGTTCAGGAAACAGGTAGCATTAGGGGGCAGCGATGGCCACAACCATGCAGATGGAAACAGTCACAATGGGGGCTCTACCGTAGAACTTTAGAGGGTTCCAGACAAGCAGTCAAGGAGCACGAATAGGCTACGGTAGTAGAGGCAAGGGAGTTTGGCAGCAACCAGAACCTAGGGAGTGCTACAATTGCAAAAGTAGGGTCACCTAGCAGACAGATGCCGGTTAAAGGCATAATGAGTCAAGGCTAGCCACCACAAAACCCTACAAACGTTCCTCCTCGGCATCAAGCAATCCGCAATGGTAATCAGAATGTACCCTACATCCAGGTCTGCCGGTCGGCATGCAGAGATACAGCAGTTGGGCAAGCACTTGGAAGCAGCAGCCGCAGACAGAGAATCCACGCCACAGGGACAGAGGCCATAACCTTCACAGGGAGGGGAGATAGCGCCTTCACGCAATCACAGAGCCAAAATACGCAGTAAAATAGACCCCCTTTGTAAATAAAGGAAAATAATAATAAATACCAACAACTTAACCTCCGGTAGAAAACCTCCAATTAAAAAAAATAACTAGCACCCACTAACCCTCCTCTCTCAAAACCAGTACCAGATAAAAACAAGCATTTGCAATGCAATAGGTCTCGCATTTGCGAGAGTTTGAGCTATTGGCATTGTAAAAGACAATGCTTTTTATTTATGCGTTTTGAAAACGTGCAAGCGGTGTTTATAGTCCTTGCTTACGAGAAGCACGGCTGGCAGTAACTGCGCTTCTTTTACTGCCAGCCTTGCTTCTATAAGTACAAAGTGCATATTTACACACCGTTTGCAAGTTTTCAAATCACATAAATAAAAGGCGTTGTCATTTACAATGCCAATAGCTCAAACTTTCGCAAATGCGACACCTATTGCATTGAAAATGCTTGTTTAATAAAGTATTTGACTTGCAGCCTTGTTATATTCATAACCCCTTGTGGATGGAGATACACATCAGCAGTTCTCGCTCATATTTGTTAAAAGCATGCCTTCAAACAGCAAGCTGCAGATCTATATTGTGTTTCCTGGCCATCCTTGTGCAGGCTGCATTCGCATTGTCAGTTTCCAGGCACAGTGTTTGCGTGCAAATAGCAGCATCTTTGCCCCCAAACTTTTATTTCTTATACACCGTAAATCTAAATATTGTCATTCTTGTGAAGGATTTCAATGCATCCAAGACCATTGTTATACCTGTTGATCCAATAGTGGTACAAAAATGTTTTCATATGTAGCAGAATGTGCCCCTTATATTCCAATAATCCTCTCTCTAATGTCTACCGAGAAGTCACCTTTTTTCAACATGAGACAATGGGAGGGACATGGTTGGGGAAAAATGGTGGGGGAAAAAAACATACCCCAAAAAAATCTTAGGATTTTCGTAGAATTAGTGACAATTACAAATCACGTGTGGAAGAACAAACTGTAGTAAGAGGTTTCCGTTTAGTAAAACACACTGCACTTTTATCGTTGTCTCTTTTTTTGCTTACATGGGGGCGGTGCTCTGAATGAAACTGAGCGCGTTGTCCCTGAAGTGGTGCGGCGCTTAGATTAAAGTAAGAAAACAATAAAAAAACCAGAAGGATCAAACTCTAATACTGCTTGCGCTCGGAAGAAAAGGAACACGGACATGGGAGGGGGGCGGGAACAGGACAGCCACAGAAAGGGCGCTTAGATTAAAGTAAAAAAAAATAAAAAAAATGAAAAAATAAAAATAAAAAACACAGGTAGCAAACCTTAATACTGCTCGGCCAATGTATAGCTACGTATGGATCCGCTGGTGCCTCCTTCCGCAGCCCTTCCCTCTTGGTACTGTAAAATATTCAGCCCACGGAGCTGTCACAAGTGTAGCGGGGGCATTGTCTGAGCGCACAAAACTGAAAGCGCGGTGGGAGCGCACGAGACGCCGTGAGCGTGCACATCCGCTGTCCCGGCATAAGCTGAGGATCGCCAGAGAAGACATGCGTCTATCCGCGCTGAGGTTCCGAGTTTGAATCGAAGTCTGAACTGTCCTTGAGCCTGGCAGCAGCAAAACACGCTCCTACGGCAGCACGGCCAGCGTGATGGTGGCCGCCTGGGCCGAGAGGTACACCGAGCACCCCGTGAGCTCTGGGGTCACGCTGCAGGGCATCGTGCTGAAGTATGGTGTAACGGTAAGGAATGCGGGGAGTAGCTGTATGGAGGGGGCGTCAAGGGCTGAAATGTTCTGCTGCGATGCCTTCGTCCTGGCGGGGTAAGGAAACTAAGTGTGTAGTCGTGGAGGAATATGGTGGGGGTCAGCAGATGGCGCAGGTCTGGCTGAACCTGGAGGGGGTGCAAGGACAGCTGGGGATTGGAGAGGAGCGACCGTAAGCGCGGCTCGCACAGACAGGAGATGTGCACGCGTATGTGCGAGCAGGAGTTGTGATAACACTGCTTAACGTACGCGTGCAGATCTCCTGTCTTGCCATACGCGTGCACATGTCCTGTCCCCCTTCCAAACTCAAGTCGACTACATTAGATCTCGCTAGCGACAGCGCTTCGCACTGCGTCGCTAGGGGAGACCTAAAAAGGACTACTGACAGCAGTGGCACTTCAAAATTCTTACATGCGTCCAAAAATTCAGAGCAGCTGAGAGTTGTGTCAGTCGGGGGTCCACACCAAGTTCGTCATCAAGGAGTAGTCCCATGGGGCCCCACTCAACTGCGGACTCCTCCAGGGCAGGGTTGGCTGGCCATGCTCCAGCAGTAGGGCAGTCTGACGAGGGGGCATGATAGAAAACTGTTTAAAAGGAGACACCCGGGTCCCATGGCCAAAGTAAAAACGGATGCATTCCGATTACTAAGTCAAATGGTCCCTATTTTCGGGCACCAGGTCAGGGCAACCGATTCCTTCATGGGGAGGCCCCTATTATGTTCTAAAACAAAGTTATGCGCAGTAGCGGGAACCAGGTTCCCCTTGCGCCTGGGATGGGACAGAGGGGTTCACCAGGGTGGCCAGGTGAACCCCCTTTGATGAGGCAGTCACGGTTTTTCATTGCCACCCAGCAGATTTGTATGCAATTTATTTTATCAAAGTCCCGGGTTTTCAGTGTGGGTGGACTGCAATCAGTACAGGCATGTTTTTGGTGTTACAAGGCAAATTCTAGCTTAGCTTGCCGCCTTCTATGAATTTTCCCGCTTTTTTGGTTTCCAAAGTCCGGTCACCCTGCCACACCCTTCCAAAAATCAGCAAGGGATGTGCCAGTTCGCACATGACCGTAGAGACGCTACCCAGAAACTAGGGACAGCCGGCCACCAGTAACGCTGATAGGAAGCGGGGTGCGGTCCGAAGAAGAGACCCAAGCAGGGGAGGATACCAAATCTCCACTCCTGCTTCAGTTGAACATAGGGCACTGGGTGCGCTCAACAGACCAAGCATGATGACTCACAGTACTCCATCCTGGCAGGCACCACCCAGGAAACATCGGACCCCATGGGAGCAGTATGGGCAGGGGGGAAAGCCACACAGCAGCATCGGACCCTCTCCCTTGCATGACAAGTGAAGCAACAGAATAAGTGAGACTCAGGGAAATGCACAAAACTAAAGAAAAAACACACAAAGTTAGCCCAAAAAGAAGGTTCTAGATACAATGCAGGGGTGAAGATCAGCCAAAGCTAGGTACCTGAAAGCCACAGGAGAAGGCCACACCACACATACACCACGTGCTGGGAACAGAGAGGTGCACAAGCACCAAAACGTGCTCACGTGGCAGACAATTGCAAAAACAACAGTTGATGGACAGAATGCAGAACAATGTCATACATTCACCCCAGTACAGAGATCTGGGCCTAAATCCATCGTTGTTTGCTCACCATGCCGTTCCAGTTTGAACCCAGCCATATGCAAACCAGTCTTGACCTTGTGCCTCATGGGAACAGTCCAGCCCAAACTGCCAAGCCAGGTCCTCCCTGGACTGGAAACAAGCATCCTAGGACCGGTTTCAGGGTTTCACCCCTCTTCAGCCAGGATAGCTTGATTCCAGTGGCATGGAGAGCACGAGACCCACGTCTGGGCATACCTTTCCCACTCGGGGTGACAAATGCAAAAACAGTTGGACAGAATGCAGACAATAGCACCACCAAACGCCAACACATCCTTTCTTCCCAAGTTCTCCAAGCACCTATAGTGATCCTAACAGGCGGAACTAATAGAAATATCAAAAAGATGTAGCCCTCAGCAGGGAAGTGGTTGCACAACAACCGGGCTCTTAGGCATGCACCGGGCGAAGCGCCTATGGCAAAACTAGCACTACCCATAGGACTGCTGTTAGAAGCCACAGTTCTATCCCTTCCTGTGCTCATTAGACAACCTCACAAACTTACCTACCACCGATCTAACTACAATGAATCGAAATGTTGAAGGTCCAGGAAAACTACCTAGTTAGGATTGGGGGTGGGAGGGCCTCTACGGCTTATAAAAATATTAAGATCTCTCTAGATAACCAATAATCACCATTACTCCCCAAAAGAACTAAAACATACCCCACAGGGTTCACTTTCCAGTGCCTCACTAGATCACGACTAGTGGTGTGTAGGGAATCACCCCCTTAGGGTAAAATACAGAGTCTCAAAAACATGTATTGTTTCTGAGTTAACAGTCAACCAAGTTCTTTAAAAAAAACAGGTAACAGAGAAGACAACAAAAGTGTACCAACACATTTTGACGTCAACCCCTAGGAAGAAGGCAAAAAGGGACATGTCTGAACTTATGCCAACGAAAGGAGGAAAGACATACCGACCCTCAGGGAGGGGCCTGCTGAACACCAAGTGGGTACACCGTTCTTTGGGTAGTCAAGCCCTTCCGTTGCGCAGACACCCTTGAACTAATACCACAAACATTTTCAAAATGGTCAGAGGAAGCACAGCCACCGGAGGAACACAGACAGCTCCGAAGGGACTCACACCTCAAACTACTACATCACAACAAAAGTTATGTATACTTATATGGTTGGGCACAATCTGCCTACAATGAGTAGCCCTACAGTTAAATACTACAGAGGAACTGCCGAGTCCAAAAGGAGTCACTAATGGGGAGCTACAGCGCCTACATAGGGACCTTTTGTATGTCACCTATAATTACAGTAAACAGATTTCTAACATCCCCATGCACTGCATAGTGCCCTTTTACATAACACCTGGTATCAATTCATGACCACTATTGGCTACTAAGCCTCAGCAAGGTCATTTATGACTGCTCATTAATCCCACAAGCGGTAGGCACAGAAAGGCTCTACCTGTCCCAAGAGATATCCCCAGAGAAAGCAAAGTGCCTCATTCACCTCTACCTATGTAGGATATGAAGAGGCAGACTCTGGAGTCCGGCGGTCACAGTTTGATCCCGGGCGGCAGGTAAGCCTAGCACCATGTGACTCTGGGCAATAGCTCGCTTAATCTTCCCGACGGCCCCCAGCACCTTGACACCCTTAGGGGTAAATGTTCGGCTTTATAAATACTGGTATTTATATTTATTAATTTATATGGGCCAAGATCCAACCCAATAAGATACAACCACACATGGTAGTTGTAAACCTGACCCAATATAACACCAACAACTTTTTCACTGAGCCCACTGATATCCCAACAGAGCTGGACAGGATGAGTAGGAAGGGCACCATGGGGGAAGATACCATTTGGTCCTGAGATTTCTCAGAGAAGAGATTTTTGGAGGTAGCCAAACCCCCAACTCAGTGCACAAATTCGACTGTGCCAGAATCCACCTGCGGACAGAGAGTGGCTCTTAGTGAGTTTGGGGCGGTCTGCTTTAACAACAAGTGTTCTCCCGACATGGAATTCCTGTGTTGGGCCGTCCAGCTTGGGGATAGAAAGGGGAATGGGTTGAATGGGGAGGGTTGAATGAAAGTATAGCTCATGAATGCCAGGAAATCTTGGACACCAAGGGGCTAGATACACTTAGTTAGAAGGGAAAGGTCAACCCCTAAATGTATGGAAACTTACACTGTATTCTTTAAGTTTCAGAGCAAAAGGAATGCTTCCAATGGTCACGAATGCGGATTCTTGGATGGAGAGGTTTATGTTCCCTGGTAATGAATCATGCATACCATAACCTGGTCATTTCTGGAGAAGAGCTAAAAGACTTGTACCAGCACCAGTTAGGGATAATGACTTCCTTGCTGCACGAAGCGCGTGAAAAAAAGAGTGGGGACTATTTTGGCTGGGCTCAGTTCAAGGACATCCCAGAAGAATTTAAACTGTTTACAGAGGCACGGTTCTGGGAACGGGGAGTCGATACCCTTCTTCACCTTGCAGACAAAAGCTAACGCCCGCTGACTTCAGACCCCCCCAGTGGGAAATACTCAAAATGATGAACTGCACTGAGCTCGGCCTCAATTCAATCAAGGAAGAAATGCAAGCCATCCGCCTCATGGTAATGCAGCAACTATATGTACTAGACTTAATGACCACAATGGAGGGAGGAGTCTGCAAGATTGGCGCTGCCTGCTGCACTTTCATCCCAGGGGATGACATGGACAATGGAACACTGACACTTGCCATCCAAGCACTGCATAATCTACAGAGAAGCATGCGTGAAGAAGGAGCCCCTGAGGGGAAGTGGTTTTTGGATTGGTTATCTTGGCTCCCATGATGGATATGTGGTCTGTGTAAATCACTGTTGCTAGTTATTGTGTTTATTGGTTTGCGGGGTTATACAATTGGGGGATCACCTGCTGTAAAAATGCAGTCCTTAAATTGGGTAGAATACAAGTAAATAGAAAGGGTGTCATAGTCAGAAGTAAGCAAAGGGAACAACAGGACCCAAGTAAAGTAATGTTACAAATGCATGAGTTAGATAATGTAGTTAAAGAATCAACTTGAGGAGGGAATTCTCAAATTATCGTTAACATTGAACTATTGTCCTGAGAGAATCGCCCATTCTGAACTTCACATCTACCTCAACACATAAGTATGTTGTCAAGCAGGCCCTGCGATCTAGGCCCAGGAATTCTGATTGATGAGTCACAGATGGGAGAGTGCATAGCTGGCAGACACATACTCTGGCAGGAAACTCTTGACCAATCCCACAAACAGGCACAGCCACATTATAATGGTCAGGGGAGACTGCCCCCAATAAAGCATACATGCTAAGACAGGGTAAGTGTGCTTCTGTAAACACCATACAGTCAGATGCTGCATGAGTTACATTCTCCCCATGCCAGACATTTGGACAAGTTCACCACTGGCCACACTGTCCACGTAAGGCTGAGACCCGCATGTAGTAACCATTTGACCATTAACTTATGACTCTAAGTCAGCAACCAAAATTCATCACCTTTTATGGTATGCCTAAAACATTTGTTTGTTGTAATTTTGTATATAAAGAGAGCAAAAACTTAATATAAATTGAGACAGTCTTCAGACCTTGTGCCTGTAACTGTTGTCCCGGCCGAACAGTTTCATTAAACAAACTTTTCCTGTTTTGCCAAACGCCTTTTGTCTTCTGTTTTTACTAAGTAATTTGAACCTAAGCAACATTAACGTTTGGGTTTAGCTGCAGCTTCTACTGATTTCTGGCTTGTTCAAGGAAGACCATTATGCTATACTGTTAAAAGTGCTGTTCATACTCGAGTAAAATGAGCTGTGAATATCTAAACCAAAGCGCAAAATGGAAGTCGAAAGTCTAGATTGGGTCACAGAATCTATAACAAAAGTATATCTCAAAAGAATCTTTGGTTAAAGCAATGGATGAGACACCCAGTCCCATGAATAAAGATGAAATAAGATCTTTTCTGGGGCTGTCAGAATATTATTTTCATGTGTTCCTAAATTTCCTGACAAAACTTTGACTGTCTGAATACTGTGAAATACAAACTTGAGGTTTGAATGGAATAATGATTGTGTTGATTTAGAAAACTAAAGAATGAGGTTCCTTTTGTACCTTAATCAAGAACGTACATTATTAACAATGGGCACAAATAGGGGTACAGCATCCCCAAAGTAGCAATGGCACACGTGTAAAAACTATTAAATAGACAGTGCAATTCAGTTACTGTAACCGACACCTGCAATATCAGATTGGAAGCTATATTTTGCAAGAACTAGATGGAAGGTTTGAGATAATGGCTTATGCTTCAAGGCCATTAAGGTCTGTATATATTCCACAATAATTGAACATTATTATTTGTGTGTGGGATGCAAATTGTGTATGGACCATTAGCAATTGGTTGATTTATTCTCTATTAGGGGAGGTGTTGGGTACAAGTATCTGAGATAGAAAAGATTAGAAAAGTGATTGCAGATAGTCATTCCCAGATGCTATTGTGGGCACAGAGCAGGGTTACCAAGAAAAGTACAAAGAAAAATAGTCACTGACAATGTTGTGCAATTGGTAAAAAATGAAATGAGAGATTTTACATTATCATGGTTTGAAGATGATAGCACCTCAGTATATTTCCTACAAAGCAATGACCTAGTACAGAAAAGGAACAGAATGTTCAAGGAGGGTTAAAAGACAGTGTGTAGTTTTCTTTCATTGAGGGTGGTGACTGGAAGACTGCATATCCACGCTGGTGTGGATGCATCTATCGTCTAATCAAGAAGAGAGAGAGGATAGAACAGAGGGGCTCATTCATCTCCCCTATGACTGAGTCAATAAACAATGAGAACAAGCTCTAGCTTTGATAGACCGAAGAGACGAAGTTCATCAAAGAAGTCTCCCTTGTAGGGAACCCAATGGGTTTTAAAAAGAAAAAGAACTCACCCACCAACCTAGTTGGTGGCATGCTTCATAATTGCCACCCACGGGGCTGAGTGCCTCCTAGGTGTGCGTTGACGCCCGATTACAGTTGAGATGCGGTCTTTTTTGGAGTGGGGAAGTGAATACTGTGAAAGTGAGAATTTTAAAACTACCTCTAGGGTACCAAAATCTTTATTGTGCGGGTCTTGGGGTAGGGTTAAAAGAGAATCGCTGGACGTGGGTGAGAAAATATGATCTCACATGTCTCAAAAAATCGTGAAAATTGTCAAAGTGATGTGGTCTACATGTTTCAGCCAATATGCTTCCAGTTGATTGGCTTTCTTCAGGACCAGTGGTTGAGGGTAAAATTGCTCTTAGTTTGTGCGAACTATGCACACACGGTAAGGTGCGCATAGGTGAATTATGTCCATAACTTACACAGTTCACCGTCAGTAATAAACAAATTCTGCAAGATAAAAAGGGGAGACATGAGATGATTAGCAGTATCAAAAGGCACAAGGTGATGGAAACAAGTCTTCAAAGCATGCGCCCCCAGGCCAGTGTTGATAAACTACAAACTAATGTGCATCTATCACACCATGCCTAACAGTCAGGCTGATAAGACTCCTTTTGAAAAATGAGGGTAAGAAAACCTTGTACTCAGCTGAAACGGCCAAGGGTGATGAACAAGAAGGGAAGTGGTAGAGAAATCTCAAATTGCATTATGCATGTGCCTAATGGTGGAATCAAAGTTGAAAACTTGGTGGGAGTCAGATTAGCCAAACTAGAAAAGAAAGCTTTATCCAAATGTTCTGAACCTTTGGTGGTTAAGAGGAGAGTTCAGGTTGGAAGTGAGTAATGAGAACGGTTGGAAGAGCAGGATTGTGGTGGAGCATAAGTGTGCCTATGAGTAGCTTGACGAAAGGAGGGAAGCTTACTGGGATGGTGCAGATTGATAGCTTTGAATGATATTGTGGAAAGTCATCCGAAGGAGTGACAATATGTGGTTCAGGAAACCTCCTGCATGGATGCAAGATTATTATGTATAAGCCTAAACATAGATTAGCTTTGTAGGAATATTTTTCATTGTAGAGGTAAAGATGGGTTGCATCTACGAATTCAGAACCAACAATGTCAATATGTCAGACTTGCAGGGTTTGTATTTACTGGAGGATGCTACCTCCGACAGTTCTTCCATGTAGGATATTTCATATTCGGTGACTCAACCTTACCTTATGACCCTAAAATATGCTGTTCTGTTGGCCATTGCATTGATCCCTCCTGTGTCCACGAGAAGTAGTTGTCAGGGGAGTCGACACAACACCACTTTAGATCAAACACACACTTACAGTGAAAGTGCAAATATTCCATTTGTTTGGGTCAAAAGATCAGACACTCTCGGTGCAGCACCTGGTGCAGCAGAACTGTTGGCCTGACTATTCCTTGACCCTGAACAGGCATCAATTTGCACAAGCACTCTTTTTGCATTCAGTCTCATGGGGAGATAACTGCTAGTCTGTAATGTCCCCTGTATCACAGCAGAGGTTTCTGTGCCATTTTCTTTTTTTGTGTTCTGCGCATGTACAACGTACAGTAGCATACACAGGTGTGGAGGTTTTACACCTGCAGCGTCTTCACATGCATTTTAGCACAGTATGCAATGCTGATGAGGTTTGCTCATCATAAGAAATTCAGATAGATTAATAATGCAGGCAGAGTACCTGGTTAACAGTAATGTCTCCTGTATCTAAGATTTCAGTGAATAAAGGCTGAACAAGGAGGCGTTTTCAAGCATTGGTGTGTAGGAGGGTATGTGTCTAATGGATCCATTTGTCTCCAGACTGAATACTCAGCTTCAAATATTTTAAAGCTGAATTTCCCAATCAGAAGGTGGTAAGAAAGGATTGTGGGAGGATTTTGGCTAAACTGACAATGCTGTTGTGCTTGATTTCTTGCAAGTGAGTATTGGACAGCAGAGCGCTGAAATATGTCAGGTAGAATGTGTACACCCTGGATTGGGTCACGTTTCTAGGAGGATAAAATCCAGCAATCAGGCAGTCATACTCACGTTATCCACCCTACATTGTGCTTTCTATGCTCTCCTATGGCTAATGAGAGTTTGAAGATAGCATATAGACTAAGAGGTATACATCAGTTGTTGATTTACATCAGGAAACACGGTTTGCCGGTTTCATCTCCCACTTTGGCATGCTTGGAAGTTTGGGTGAGGAGCCAGCATAGATATTCTGACAGAACAGGATGGTTTCAAATGCATAGGCTGTACACTGGAGGATCTCTTGATGGCAGTGTATTGGTCTTTGAAGTCCATGTTTAAAAAATGTCTGTTAAAACAAATATGGCAACATTGGTAATTAGTATATTTTGAAGAAGCTTAACTATTATTGCCTTTAATACAGACACCCTAGCTCTTGTGAGGAAAATTAATTACATTAAAGATCTAAATTGTGATATCCCACCTACTGTTGAGGGGAGGTGATATTTGTAGGTAAGTACAATCTATTTATGATAGCAGGATGATGTTTGCCTTCTGCTGTAGGTTTTCATGAGAAATGGTAGTGGCAATAGGATGCTGAGGGTGAATTTTTCTTGCTATATTTAGTCAGAGCAGAAGCAAGAATCATGTTGGAAAGGATATAATAGAAAATACAAGGAATAGTTAAGTGCCACAAAGAAACACTTTTTGAAGAAGGCACCATGCTTTCAGATGTGTTCAACCTTTCTGCCTGCTGCAAAGTGTAGTATGATGGTTGTTTACTGATGCTTTAAGTTGCTCTCAAGTTGGAAGAAAACATAAATAAACCACTAATGTCACCTTGTATCCTTAACAAAAAGGTATACTTTACTATATGAAAGGTAGGAAATATTGTATTTACTAGAATGTCTAGTACAAGGGGTGTTTTAAATTTTTACTGAAGTGTCAAAACTGCCAAACCACCTCGGATAGTAAGTTCCATTGTTTCGCCTAAAACAGGGTCCTGGACTCCATGAAAATGAGAACATTGAAGGAGAAAAAATGTAGGTCCATCTAAAAAGAGGAGGAGGAGAAAAGCCAGATGAAGACAAGAACATCATGGTCAAACACTAGGGGATGATAAAACCCCCAATATAAGGTGGTAGTAGAAGCAGCACAGCAGTAGTGATGTATGCAAAAGAGCCTTTTGTAGCCTCAACCACCCCTTCTCTTATGTAAGGGTGTAATTGATGTCCAGTAGATTGGCCAAAAAGGATACAATGGTACAAGCAAATACTCAGGGGATAACCCTTAGTGCACGAAATGTCCAAAGGAGTGAAAATAACCCTATGTAAATAAAGATTCCATACCTGACCTTGGAAGCAAGTGTCACCATTAAAATGAATGGCGATATTGGGATAACAGACTGTTGTGGTGTTATACAAAGTTTTAAAACCACTGAGAGTTCGAATGGTTTCAGAAGTAAGAAGTCTAGACCATTTGAAAGGGAAAAGGGGGATCCACTAAATGATGTAGATATGCATGACAGTAGCAAAAATGCTGAATTTCTTTCAAATACATGTTGATTGTTCAGTTCAGCCTTTTCTTCTAATGGGACAGGTATGAGTGAGATTAACCAACAGAATGAAACTGAGAATACGAGAAAAAAGATGCAAAGAAAACAGATGAAGAAAAAGGTAGTGTAGAGAGGCAAGAAAGGCTTTCTTTTCTAAATTGATTTTTTTAAGTGCAAGTTAATGCAGTAGTCTCTGCAGGTTTCTTCCAATTGAAACGCCTGAGAAAGATTCTACCAGGCATACCTCAGGGACTGAGGGCGCCAGTAGTTGGTGCAGCTATTCTTTCTAGGTTGGACAATTTCAATGCTTGTAATCTAGGGATTCCCACTAAAATGCTTGCTAGACTACAACTTGACCAAAACATGACAGTGGGATGGGTTTCTGGAATACGCAAGTCTGACCATGTGATAAAGGGTCTCCGTAAACTACTTTGGTCGCCAGTTTATTTCAAACTGCCTTGGAAATGGAATGATAACCGTGGAGGAAATCCTGTTTCAATAATATGATTTTTATTCTACAAAACACTGTACAGAGAATTGCTAGCCCCGAAATAAGACCTCTTGAGAAATCACTTAGTTTATTTCCACCAAATTACTTTGTGTATGTTTAAATATGGGCTGAGGGAATGTAATAAGAGAAGTCCAGCTGTTCCTCAGGTAAAACAACATTCAGAAAGAGCGTTTACTCATCCCACGGAGTCTGAGATAGGTAAGAAATCCGCTCTTTATTTTACTACCCTAGGAAAAACGCACTTGCATTCTTTGACCCCCTCTTCTCCCTGTTATGAAAAGTAATGTTATGATATAAAATAAGTTCTGCCCCGAACTGGTAATAACTCCTCTTAGAAAATGTAATCTTATAATATCTAATGCAAATGAAAAAAACAAGCCTGGGAGAACACCATTTAACAGCTGACCTTGTCACACAGAATGAATACAGGGCATTCTGGGGTACTTAATAAACGTCTAACACACCTTTTCTCCTAGCCCTGAAATTCATATTCTTGCGAATATTTGATGTGCCCATTCATTACAGTTCTATTGTCACACCTGGGACTAGGAAGACGACTCTCAAAAGAGTCTATCCACAATATAAACTGTTTGAAAAATATTTTATTCCCCCTCCTTAGGGCCTTGGGTGCAGTAGCTGGCTAGTAAACCTGAAAAGCCCTGGACCTTGAAAGAGTTCCCCTTGTCGTTGTGTAAGGCCAACAGAGACATGTGGGTGCCATGTACACTGCTGTTAGGTAACACAGTGGCACAACATGGCTGTCTCACTTCCTCTTACCATTTTTATTAGATTATTATTATCATTATTTATTTATAGCGCGCTAACAATCATCCCGAAGGATATCACAGCACTGGGTAGCAGGAATTTGTTGTACAGTTATTGGCGGGAGTGGTGGGACTGACGGATATTGGGATCTAGGAAATAGAAGGGTTTTAAGTTTTTTCCTAAAAACCAGATAATCTGCTGTAAAGCGTAGATCTTGAGGTAGTTCATTACACTTTTTTGCTGCCAGATATGAGAATCAATGTCTGCCTGCCCTCACTTTCTTTATGCGCTTTACACTAGCCTGTGCTTGGTAAAGTGACCGTAGGCACCTTGTGGGGGCATAAAATTCAATTTTATTCTGTAAAATCTTGGTCCACAGCAGTGTAGTGCCTTATGTGCATGACTAAGTAGCTTAAACACTGCCCTCTGTCGCATGGGTAGCCAGTGGAGTTGTTTCATGTACAAGGATGCTGAACTCAGTCTGCCTTTATCGCATACCAGTTTTGCTGCAGCGTTTTGTAGTACTTGTAGGCGTGAAAAGAGGAGATCTGCCATGCCTACGAATAGGGCAATGCCGTAATCTAGCTTGCTAATGACCAGGGTCTGTGTGACTGTTTGTCTACACTCCAATGGGATCCAGGGAAAGAGTCTCCTTAGCATTTTCAAAGTTGCAAAACCCCTTCCACATAGGGCCCATGGTCCTTCATGGAAAGGGTGTTGTCGATGAGGATGCATGGTTTTTAACACATTGCTTGGGTGCTGGGGCGTCTCCCAGGGTTTGTGGACACCAGGTGGCATCCCAAATCAAGTTAGCTCCACCAAAGAGCAGGATTTCCGATTTCCCTGCGTTTAATTTCAGGCAATGTTCTGACATCCATTGCGCCATTTCTGCGAGGCAATTTTTCAGTTTTGCTTTGGTGTCATCATGCCTGTCCTCAAGCGCTACCATCAGCTGGGTATCATCCGCATAGGAGCAAATGCTGAGACCCCATTTTTTACTGATTTTTGCTAGGGATGACACATATGCATTGAAGAGTGTGGAGCTCAGAGCTGCTCCTTGTGGCACGCCACAGCTGATGGCCCTGGGTTTAGAGAAGAGTTGGTCCAGTTGTACTGTTTGGGTTCTGTTACTCAGAAACGAGCTGAACCACTGCAAGGCTTTGGCGTGAATTCCTTTTTCATACAGGATTTCCAGCAATCGGTTGTGTGAGACCGTGTCGAACGCTGCCGACAGGTCCAATAGTATCAGAGCTACCGCTCCCCCCTGGTCGGTCAGGGATCTGATGTTATCCAAGACGGCCAAAAGTGTTGCCTCAGTGCTGTTGGTGGCTCTAAAGCCAGTTTGTGTGTGGTCTAATAGATCATTGGACTCTAGATAGTTGGTTAATTGTCTGTTCACCAGTTTCTCCAAAACTTGAGAGGTATGGGAGCTGAGAAATAGGCCGATAATTTTCAGGATTGTGCACGTCTGTTCCTGCTTTCTTCAGCAGGGGAGTCACAATCGCCTGCTTCCAGACCTCAGGGAAGGTGGCCGAATTAAGAGAATGGTTGAGTAGCTGAGTGACATAACGGCATAGCACTGCTGTGCTCCGTGCAAAAATAAAGTGAGGACATGGGTCTAAAGGAGATCCTGATTTCACTTCCCCCATTGCTTTTTGAACCTCATCCTCTGTTAGGGGGGAGAAATTACCCATACTGGACGTAGCACTTGGGTGGGGAGTTTGGTACTCCCAGTTGATTAAATTTGCCGTAGTGGTTGCGTTAAAGGAAGAAAAGATTCTACTGATTTTGTCAAAGAAAAATCTACTGATTTCTTCACAGGCCTTTTTGGAGGGTTGCAATTTTTGGGACATACTCCCAGGTTTGCTAAGTTCCCTTATTATTTTGTACAATTCTTTTACTGAATTGCAATTCTCGTTAATCCTTTGCACGCAATAGGTCTTCTTAGCCTTTCTGATGACGATGTTGTAAGTCCTAAGCTCAGACTTGTACCTTAGCCTGTCAGGTTCCAGCTTTGACATTCTCCATTGGCGTTCAATTATTTTACATTTTCTTTTAAGTGCCCTCAAGTCCGTTGTGTACCATTTCTCTGAGTGGGGTCTATTTGGCTTTTTGGGTTTTACCAAGGGAGCACATAGGTCCAGGACTTTTGTAATTTCTGTTTCGAGGTTGACTGCTCCCATGTTTACTGGGAGAGAGCTTAGTGACTTCATATTATCAGGGGTGAAGTGTGCCTGGAAGGAGTCCTGGGTAATTAGTCTCCAGGCTCTATTGGCCACCTGCAAGGGGTTGCTGGATTTTACTGTTTTTACCGGAAGGCTAAATGAGAAGGATATAAGGGAATGATCTGTCCAGGAGAGAGGCTGTATCTCCTGGATAAGTATGGATTCAATATTAGCAAAGAGTAAGTCTAGCGTGTGCCCAGCTATATGTTTAGGTCCCTTGATCCACTGCTTGAGTTGGAGAATTTGCATGTCATTTTCTAAGTGTGTAGCTGCAGGATTGTCTGTTTTATCAAAGTGGACGTTAAAGTCCCCTATTACTAGAAAGTTGTGATGTTTCAGACAGGGAGAAGTTGGGTGAGTAGTCTAGAACTTAGTCCACCTTGGTATTCGGGAGGATTATAGATCATTGCTCCAGCAAGTATTGTGTGGCCATCTTTGGATAGCTGAAATGGTAATATTTCATGCTCTCCCAGTTGTGCCACCTGGATATGCAGGCAGGTCAAATAATCTTTAAACACAATGGATTCTGCCTAGACTAGCAAATGTATGCAAAGATTGTGCTGGAATGGGCAGACATCTTGATCATGACATTTCTCACATGCAAGTAGGGCTTCAAAAAGGCCAAAATACCTGTAATCCTTCAATGTGAATCTGTACCTTAAGATAGTAAGAGGATATTTATGTAGCCATAGTAAAGCTACAATGCATCTTCAACAGAGCACTGATGGCGAAATTGCTACCTATGTTTGCTGAAATGTGTGTCCAATGCATGACCTTACCCTAAAGCTATATATGAATAAAATGAGATCCAACCATAAAATTAATGGACAAATTCATGATGGATGGTTAGGAACTTCAGCTAGAAAGATCTGTGGTCTGACCCCCACAATCTTTTTGTACGTTAGCGATCTATTTAAATATTTGGCTTGGCCGATGGCGGATATACTGACCCTAGGAGGCTCAATACGGACTACACTCCTCTTTCCTGATGATACAGTCTTGCTCTTCAAGACTCAGTGGGAAATGAATAAACTTTTGAAGACACTTATGCTGGTTAGCAAAAAAGTCTGGGATTTACAGAACAAGGACAATACAAAATAACTGATAATCAAACTCTCATAAAATCGTCTGAATCCAAAATTGTGCTGACTGCATCTTTTTTGGAAGGCTTATTAGAGTTTGATTACTTGGGGCTCCGTTTGAGGGATGATCTGAAGGGAGACAAACAGAACATTAAAGCTGGCTTATGATCTTCAATCTGAAGCTGCAAAATGTATTTTATTTCTATATCAAATGAATTTCATTTGATTGATCGCCTTCCCCATTCCCCAGTGTATTTCGGACCCGATTGGTCCTTTGTCAGGGGGTTTCCTGTGAATCAAAAGAAAGCCCTATCTCTAGTCAAACATCATTGTTCACCTCATACTCAGAATATACAGTAATAGCCTTGTTCATATTCATGCATACCCTAAGATCTAGTCATTTCTTCGAAAACATAATAGCTAACAGCACTGAGAAACCCACAACTTCAGTAACAAAATTCAAACCCAAAAGTTTGTTTATGGCTCCAATCAGTCACAAACCTTTGGAAACATGTGAATTCGTGGTAGGTGAACTCATTAAGAAAACAATCATCTCTGCTAAATAGTGTCATTGAAACATAATCAACAGAGAACTAGGAATAATTAGAGAATTTATGAGATCCAATAAATATCTAAATGAAATACATTTTGCATTTATCAAGTTGTGAATGAAGAGTATAATTAGGAAAATTATGATATTTTGAATCTCTAGAATAATACGGATTAAACAGGAAACTGAATCAGGTACCACCTGTGTAGTCCTCGAAGGGAGACCAGTCCTATCTCAGATACGTGCATGAACTTATGTGATTTGCACCAAAGATCAGAGGGAGACACCCGGAAAGCACACAAAATAGTGAAATATTTCAGTACATAAAAAAGAAACAAGAGTGCATGGAGATGTGCACTCCTCTAAAAGTTCTACTACTAAGAACTCCTTTTTGCATTGATTGCCGAAGCTGATGAGCAGTATCCCAGGCAAGTGGCTTTGAACTTAGCCATAATAAAATCATTCTTTTTAAAAAAATCAAAAGACCCATATGATTGTGTTCTGGATTCAGTCAGTCCATTCCCTGACCTTGCACAAATTAGAACAACACATTGAAATACTCTTGCAGACAAGCCATTTGGGTGTTTATAGTGATTTACTATATTCTCAAGCATAATTTTGTCCTAGGCCATGAAGTATTTGGCCCAAGTCAGCTAGCATTTACCAAGTTTACATTACACAACTGAAGCAAGTCTAACATTGCTGTCGGAGAAAGAAAAATTAGAAACATCCTTTAACTATTAACTGTATACTATTGTTGGAAGGTGTTATTTTGGGCTCCTAAACCTACTTGGATTTGATAGAAACTTTGAGTACTAATCTTCTATCCAATACAATTAGCTTTGTTATTCTCCCTCTTGCTAATTTTATCAAAGGATAGGGAGGAACCTAGACAGTGGTACTTATACAGATTACCTAAAAAATCTAAAATTGTGAGGCAGTTATGGTTAATGAATATGTTCATAGTGGCGTCTCCCAAAATAACCACTATTAAGGCACGAGTTACTGTACTGCATTCACCTAGAGTCCTAACGCCACTGTAATGCAATCTTAAATCCTACGTCTTGTTGCTTGAGAAAAGGTTGATATGAGATGTGTTTCAGAGTATCACTGATGTTTTTAAGTTCATATAAAGATGAATGATGGTGTGATTAAGATGTTGGAGTGACACTATACAGCGTTGTTAATTGGTCGCTACGTGGGTCCATGAAAGTCAGTGTGTTGGGAAATAGTGGTTGGTGTGTGGGTGCATAGTTGTGAATGTCTCTCTTAAATGTTTGGAACTATGATGGTTGGTGTAATAATTTGTTAGGGTCACTGTGTGGTTCTGTGATAGTTGCTTTGTGGCCATTTGATTGCGGATGTATGGTCATGTGTTAGGGTGTGTACGTGTACGAACATGGCTGTGCAGCAGTCTGATGGGAGTGTGTGGGTGTATAATGGTGACTGCAGACATAATGGTGAGTGTGCAGTCATAAAATGTTGGGTGAGTGGCCATATGATAGTGGGTTTGCAGCCGTATAATGGGTGGATGCATGTGTGAAGGTGGGTGAGTTGGCATAATATGGTGGTTTTGTTAATGTATGAGGTCGGTTTTGTGAATGTATATATGATGCTGGTAGTGTTGGCATAGAATGTAGTTAATTATGTTTAAATTGTTTAGTGTCTTTTTGTTTCAAAGGGTTTGAGTCAATGCAAAAACTTTATTGGCAGTGGGAGACGAGGCTTATTTAGGATAGTACCCACTGAGGATTCCTGTGTGGTAGGAACATCTATTTCTGTGCATTACTCTATTCATGGAACACCTTCGTGTTGTTCTGTATTGTTTGGGAAGTGATGGTAACTTTTATAGAAAATTTACAACTTGCCCACTGGGGTAAATGCCACTACTAATGTATGTGTGGTAAATTTTGCTTCGGTGATTGATCGCTAATTTGAGGACTTTGCCTAGTCTCTATTGAATAATAGACAGAACCATTGTTCTTTATACTGTTCCAAACCCAGGTTCTGAGAATACAGGGTTACCCCGTGGTTCATTACGAAGATTATTACTGAGCAACTGGCAGTGCAGGAGAGGCTACATTTTACTAAAACTATTTGCCACAATTTAGGGTAGTGGATGAGAGGCTCTGGAGTTACACTGGAACTTGTTTTCACAGCATATTATAGGCCTTGAAGTAGGACTTTTAAACAAAGACATATAGAAACCTTGGCTCTCCAGTTTTACAGGCGATATATACGGACAGAAACGGACAACAACTGTGGAGCAGAACTGGGAACGTGTTGTTTAAAGCACCTCCATAAATTATACAACTCCATTAAGAAGCGGTGACCCAAATGCTGGCCATTACAAACAAGACCACCAAATATTCTGTAGAATCTGTCACACAGCAACCCACCAGCACCACACTATGTGAACAACAAAATGAAAAATTAACCAAAATCAGACAACGTAAAACGTACTGCATGTAATACAGCAAACTAGCATTCTACAATGACCTCAACCTTGTAGACTTTTTGTCCGCAGATCGATACACAAACCAATAGAAATGCCCACTAAATACAGACTAGTACTAACCACAGAAAGAAAACGTATATTGACCCGCACAAATCAAACCAGAAACAGAGGTATAGAAACAGATTATTAAACACAACTGTTACGCATACAGATCCAGAAATATTCAGGTCACTTATCTCCCTCGATTTATGAGAAAAAGAAGAGGGGGAAATTGATGCTTCATTCTTGTGGAGATACCAAAAACATTGATTGCAAAGTACATTTCTGGACCTATACCCACTAAAAAATATTTCACAAGAACTAGCCCGCAAAGGGAATTTACAAATCCTACTTGTGTATTGCATTTCTTTCAGCCAGTGTACTTTGGCGACACTTAATGAACTATATTTATACGGAATTGTTTTCAATTATTTTCAAATGCGAGATTGCACTGAGCGGTTTGCTTGTCAGTCAATGCTTGATCTGAATTGGACTGTTAATTATCGGCCCTCTTTTATGGATGGCTGTAGACAAAGAGCGCTTATTGTATAAAATCCTGGTTTAAATCTACTAAGTGTTGAAATTGTGGTCAGGTAAAATGAGTTTAAGCAGTCAGTTGCGACCTATCGAAAAGTCTTACCAAGATGAAACAAGCATTTGCAATTCAATAGGTCTCGCATTTACACCAGTTTGAGCTATTGAAATTGTAAATGACAATGCTTTTTAATTTTTGTTTTCGTTTTTAAAATATAAATAAAAGGCGTCATTTACAATACCAATAGCTTAAACTCTCGTATACCGAACACGTAGCTATTCTATATACCTGCAGTGATAGTGATCTCACACCTATAACTGCAGTGATAGTGATCCCACACCTATATCTGCAGTGATGGTGATCTCACCTATAACTGCAGTGATATGTGATCTCACACCAATATCTGCAGTGATGGCGATCTCACACCAATATCTGCAGTGATGGCGATCTCACACCAATATCTGCAGTGATGGCGATCTCACACCTATATCTGCAGTGATGGCGATCTCACACCTATATCTGCAGTGATAGTGATATCACACCTACATCTGCAGTGATGGTGATCTCACACCACTAACTGCAGTGATGGCGATCTCACACCACTAACTGCAGTGATGGCGATCTCACACCACTAACTGCAGTGATGGTGATCTCACACCTATATCTGCAGTGATGGTGATATCACACCTACATCTGCAGTGATGGTGATCTCACACCACTAACTGCAGTGATGGCGATCTCACACCACTAACTGCAGTGATGGCGATCTCACACCTATATCTGCAGTGATGGTGATCTCACACCACTAACTGCAGTGATGGTGATCTCACACCACTAACTGCAGTGATGGTGATCTCACACCACTAACTGCAGTGATGGTGATCTCACACCACTAACTGCAGTGATGGTGATCTCACACCACTAACTGCAGTGATGGCGCTCTCACACCACTAACTGCAGTGATGGTGATCTCACACCACTAACTGCAGTGATGGTGATCTCACACCACTAACTGCAGTGATGGTGATCTCACACCACTAACTGCAGTGATGGTGATCTCACACCTATATCTGCAGTGATAGTGATCTCACACCTATATCTGCAGTGATACTGATCTCATACCAACATCTGCAGTGACGGTGATCTTACACCTATATCTGGAGTAATAGTGATCTCACACCTATATCTGCAGTGATGGTGATCTCACACCACTAACTGCAGTGATGGTGATCTCACACCACTAACTGCAGTGATGGTGATCTCACACCACTAACTGCAGTGATGGTGATCTCACACCTATATCTGCAGTGATACTGATCTCATACCAACATCTGCAGTGACGGTGATCTTACACCTATATCTGGAGTAATAGTGATCTCACACCTATATCTGCAGTGATGGTGATCTCACACCTATATCTGCAGTGATGGTGATCTCACACCTATATCTGCAGTGATGGTGATCTCACACCTATATCTGCAGTGATAGTGATCTCACACCTATATCTGCAGTGATGGTGGTCTCACACCTATATCTGCAGTGATGGTGGTCTCACACCTATATCTGCAGTGATGGTGGTCTCACACCTATATCTGCAGTGATGGTGGTCTCACACCTATATCTGCAGTGATGGTGATCTCACACCTATATCTGCAGTGATGGTGGTCTCACACCTATATCTGGAGTAATAGTGATCTCACACCTATATCTGCAGTGATGGTGATCTCACACCTATATCTGCAGTGATGGTGATCTCACACCTATATCTGCAGTGATGGTGGTCTCACACCTATATCTGAAGTAAGGGTGATCTCACACCTATATCTGAAGTAATGGTGATCTCACACCTATATCTGCAGTGATAGTGATCTCACACCTATATCTGCAGTGATAGTGATCTCACACCTATATCTGCAGTGATGGTCATCTCACACCTTTTTTCTGTTAGCACATCACTACAGCAAGGCCCAGCAAAAGGAGACCTCAATAAACAACAAAGGAAGGCTGGACTCTGGTGTTGAGCAGTGACTGGTTGAAGAGTTAAAGGGAGCCTTGGCAGCTGGCAGAGGGGGGAGATGGTGCACACGTGTGCTCTGGAGGCAGAGGGGGGAGATGGTGTATGTATATCAGCACAGAAATCCGTTTAAATTAAACATTAGATTTAGGGTGAGGAAAAATACAGTAGTGTGAACGTTCTATTGCGGTGTAGACTGTGCACGGTGCCGTTTTGTAATGTTGTCACTGGCAGACAATCACATTTAGAAAAAAAAAAACAGACTTCGGAAACATGAACCGCCACTACACGCCTCCTTTAGATAAGTAATACCCTCACATCAGCCGTTAAGCAAACGATCCAGTCCGGATGGGCTGTCCCAAAAGGAGACAGGGCGGTAACAAAGAAGCCTCATTTTCAATCGGAGACCACCGTTTAGCATAAACGATGACGCCAGCCAATGAATATGATGGGCGGGGCTTCAAGTCCCCTTCTGAAATCTCCTCTACCACAATATGCGCCGCAACGCTAGGCGAGACCTAAAAACAGGGAAATCATACCATTTCTAAAACAATAAAACTAAGTACATAATTACGTAAAAGTGTTATGTTATGTTAAAATGAATTTGTAAAGCGCGAGTACACCGGGGAGGTTTCATGGTGCTAATTTGGTTGAAATCCCAGTCATAAAGGAAGGGTTTAAAAGGCCTGTCGGAAGAGCCAAGTTTTTAAGAGACTTCTGAAGTCAAGAAGGTTGGCACAGAAGCAAATTTCGGAGGTAAGAGAGTTCCAAAATATGGGGGCCAAGGTAGAAAACCTGGCACCACCAATACGCTTGAGTCTAAAATGAGTGATGAGTAGTGGATTTTTGTGAGCTGAGCGAAGATTTCGTATGGGGACGGATTTGTTAATCATATTATCAACAAATTTCGGGCTCTTTTCGTAAAGTGACTTAAAAATAAGACATCCAATCTTGAAAGCACACCACTGAACAACCGGAAGCCAGTGTAATTGCTTCAAGAGAGGAGTGATATGATGATGCCTAGGATGGTGAAGAATCAGACGTGCAGCCTGGTTTTGTACTATCTGTAAGCGTCTGGAAAGATAGCGAGAGATGCCAAAATATAATGAATTGGCATAGTCGACATGAGACATGACCATGGCGATAATCACCTGAATCCGGGCATCTTGAGTGAGAAATCTACAAATCTTTTTTATTTTGCGAAGTTGAAAAAAACAGGTGGAGATCACCGATCTAATCTGAGGCTTCAGAGTGAGATCCTGACTGACAATCCCCCCTAGGCTTTTAGCCGAACTAGAAGGAACAGGAGGCTGACCCAGCTCTATAGGCCAGAATTGGGGTCCCCATGGATTTTTAACAATACCACCTGTTAAAACCAGCTCCATCTTGTAGGGATTGAGTTTTAAATGGTTCTTGTTCATCCATTGACTGATGAACAGCATGGTCGATTGAAAAGCATGAACCGACTCTGAGGAGCTACTGGTGGAAAATATAAGTTGAAAATCATCTGCCTAGTTGAAAGTGCAGACTTTGTGCTCCTTCAGAGCACGGACAAGAGGGAGGAGGTAGAGGTTGAACAACAGGGGAGAAAGGGAGGAGCCCTGAGGTAGTCCACAAGAGATTTTGACTCTTGGGGCGGTCAACTGGGCTGCACTGACTGTCTGGGAGCGGTTTTCCAAAAAGGAGCTGATCCAGCTAAGGGCAGGACCCGCAATTCCTGCATCCCTCACACGGTCAACCAAAAGAGAGTGGTCGACCGTGTTGAAGGCAGCGGAAAGATCAAGCAGGACAAGAGCCTGCGAGGAGTCACTGTCAACCTCACCACGAAGGGTATCTAAAACTGTGAGGATTACTGCCTCGGTAGAGTGCGCTGGACGGAAGCCAGCTTGGTGGGAATCAAAAAATTCTGATTCCTCCAAGAAGTCTGTAAGACAACCTGTAACATAGGCTTCCAAAATCTTAGCTAAATAAGGAAGGAGGGAGATAGGGCGATAGTTTGTCAGAGTAAGTGGATCTGATCCCACCTTCTTTAAAAGGGGAACAACAATTGCCTCTTTAAAAGTTGCAGGGACAGTGCCTTGGGACAAAGATTCATTTAAGATATTGAGAGCAGGACTAGGAAGGATGGTAAAAATTTCCTTCAAGATGTTGGGAGGGCAACAGTCGGTAGGGGAGCCTGATTTGACTTTTGAGAGAAGATTTTAAAAAGTGCGCTCACATATTAAAGGGAAATGTGTGAAAGAACTTCGGTTTAAAGTGGAATGAGAACTAAAATCCAGGTTTTAACAGATCGGAATGCTGGACTTAATTTTATTGATTTTGTCGATAAAAAAAGATTCAGAGCATTACAAAAAGTTTGTGAGGGGGAAGGCTTGCATAGTATTCTGTCGGGGTTAGATAACTCATTAACAATATGAAAGATCTCCTTCGAGCAATTTATTGCCGATAAAATTTTGAATGAAAAATGCGCCGCTTTAGCAGTTAAAATAGATTTCTTATAAATTTTCAAAGAATTTGAGTAGAGCAATTTGTCTTTGAGTTTATAATTGCCTCGCCACTTTCTTTCCAATTGTCTTAGAGCTACTTTTTGGCATTTCAGCTCAGTGGAAAACCATTTCTGGGCATCATGGCGAGGGGCATGGATGTTCCTAAGGGGAGCAAACTTGTCGCTGGAGGCCAGTAACCAGCTGGTTAACTGAGCATCCGCCTAGTTAATAGAAGAGTTACCCGGAGGAGTCGAATTAGCGAGTGAGTCAAAAAATAAAGATTTCTGAATCTTATTGCAATTTCTGCGAGGGCACCCAGCACGGCTGGGGTTTTTGTTTGCGAAATTATCTTGAACGGTAAATTTGATTATGTGCTGATCGGACCATGTACAGGGTGAGACTGAGACAGGAGACAAGGTAATGTTGACTATCCAAACCTGGTCAAGGATGTATCCCTTAATATGTGTGGCCGTGGATACCGGTTGAATAAGATTTAAGCCTGAGAGTAACTTGGTCAGTTCAGCCGATTGAGGGCCACCAAGAATGTCATTGGCCCAGTAATTGAAATCCCCAATCAGCAGAACCTTCCCATAGTTGGTTAGCAGGTGAGCTATCTGTTCACCCAAGGAATGAGGGAAGAAAGGCATCTTATGGGGAGGTCTGACAAGCAGAATCCATACCAAGGGAACAGTATCTGATTCAAAATCGAATTTTAATCACTAGATTATCCACCAATGGTAAATCTAGCGGGGTCAAGACCGTATAGTTGCAGTCATGGCGTGTTATAACCGCTACTCCTCCGCCCACTTTCCCCTGAGTTAGCCTGAATGATATGATAGTCAGAAGGTAATGCCTCAAGAATGTCAGGGGATGATTCCTGGGATAACCAGGTTTCAGTGAGCAGGAGAAGGTCAGGCTTCTCAAAGTTGAGCAACAAAAAGATATCCATCTGGTGTTTGACCAACTAACGGGTGTTCGAATATATACAAGAGAGCTTGCGTGCATTATGTCCATAGCCGAGACTTCTGAAGTGTCTTCAAAAGATCAGCATGGGACCCATTTCTTCATACAATTAGTATTGGAGCTTAGTATGGCACTGGAATACAAGCTTCCAAATGTAAATTGGGAGCACATGGCTGGAGCATCGTGAGAAATGCACAGCTTTAAAAACTTGTTTTTTTATATGGAGATAGGTAGACTTTGCTTTAGTTCTGGATTCATACTGCTAAAGTACTCTTCCAAAGGATTTCACTGAGGGCAGTAAAATAAACTACTCACTTTAGGGAAGAAGTTCTTAAATATGGCTGATCATTCAAGAGCAGCGAGGTTGGGGTTTAGACTGACTTTTCACACAAGGACCACATTTTGAAAGTGCATCCTGCATAATAGACTTGGAAAAAGTCAACAGTGCATCATAAACATTGAAATAAGGAGAGAAGATGGGGAGAAAAAAATAGTTTTATTGGGTGTTTATTTTTGTCTCTCCTTCTATAAATATGTAGACTTGGTATGACAAAGACGAACTATCCTCTTCAATACCCATTTCCCTAACTTTGCTCCCATCTTTTATGCTTAAGTTTAATTTTGTATTGCACTCTTTTGCACATAGGCTTCTTCCTCTATTTTTACTTTAAGCTTCAGGAGTGATTTTTCAGACTCTTTGGAGTTGTCGAGAAACATACTAAATACTATTTAGTATGTTTGTGCCACATAATGCTCCATTTTGTGACACCATACGCTCCTGGTAGAACCATATTTTCCATTATTTGTGGCAAGCACACCAGTAAACCCACTTTTTCACAACTTGCATCTAAAAAGGCTAATATTTTCCACTAAACTTAAGCAACTTGTAACATATTGTATTTTGTATGGCTTTGTAGAATTGAAGCCGCTATATGCAAGATCAAATGCCCCCAATAACTATTCCGCTTGCAGCTCGCCATTAAGCACAGTCAACAAATGTACAAATCTTATGATATTTAAGAAAGGATGGGGACACAAATTGTGAAGGCCGCTTCCGAATTACCCTAGGTACCAGGAGATGCACACATTTTATGTTATTTACAGCAGCCATATTGGATGAGAACCCATTTCACACCTTAGTATTGGCAGTCATGAACGCTTCTAAATTCTAATACATTCAAATGATGTTTTGAAATACAAAAAGAGGTTCAAAGATCAAAGCTGCAATTAACTTTTTAAGTGAAATGCAGTCTTTAGAAGCAAAACTGTGCTCTCATAAACACAGTTACAATTGACTAGTATATCTGCCTCCTATGAGACTTTCTAATTTTCTGAATTGGCTTAGTCTCCTCACGGGATCAAGTTTAGATTGGTGATTATTCAACATCCCAATCAGCCTTTGAACCAAAGTTGTAATAAGTCCAGTAACATTACCGCCCAAGCCCATCCATTACATTTGAGAAGTCGAGTTTCCATCCTCCTCAGTTACACTACATTCTAAACCACACATCAGGGATTTATTGGGCATTCTACAAAAACAAACTGAGAAAACTATGTAGACATATACCTGGATATCCCTATTTCAAAGAATGGCAAGAAACAGTTCTGATATACAGTGAAGAGAAAATTCTGAGAAACCTACATTGCAGACAAATAGATAAGTTGGAAACTGGTGTTACCAGAACAGATTTCTTATTTTTTATCCATAAAAATGAAAATCGCAAAAGAGGCTCTTCATTTATTCTCACTATCACAAAGTATATAGGAAATAAAAGGGACCGTTACTATCACAAAGTATATAGTAATTAAAAGCGACCATGAACTTAACATTTCAGGAATCTCTCCTTTTAGTAAGAAGCAATCAATGGATTGACAAGGGCACACAAATTCCCTCTTGCCACACTTGACCATCCAAACCTAACATCAACACTTCCAAACTATCGAGTATCATACGACGCAACAACAACCATGACTACAAAACGGCTGCCGTCAAAACTACATATTAAACTGTTTCTATACAGGAGGTAAAATGCATATCATATACCAACTCCAACTGATTACCAGTATAGTCATTCTGGTAGTAGTCCATATACTGGCCAGACAAGTCACTGAAGTATCAGTGACTAATCTATCACCTTTCAAAGACAAGCAAATCTAATATCAATCTATAGTAAAAAAAACAAATAGGCCTTACCTCTGCAGAACCTGCAAAAAAACATCCCTTGGACAGTTAAAGACCATTAAACAAAACAAAATGCAATATTTTTACACCGAATGTGACTTAATTCAGTTACCACAAGTACACCATTACGATGAGCTGATAGCACCAGGATAGAGTTTTACCCACATGAAAGGAGAATCAAAGACAGGTAGAGGGGTGATAACGAAACATATAACATCAATGACCCACGCAGAAATATAAGATAAGCACTTTTCCTTTGAGTGTATGGTCACACAGCATTTTATTAACTTGAATACTCTCTCTAACACAACATTTGTCTAGCTACCTCCAATGTCTGAAATGGCCATCATCTTCAATCAATCAGCCAGAAATAGAAGGACTTGATTCACAAGCACTTCAAATAGAAGTTGGAAATCTATTTCATAGTTTTCCTCCTATGACTGAAGCAGATTTACAATTTGTATAAATTCACAGACACTCCTGGAAAGCTGTAACAGACGTACATCTCCAGGAGCGCTCCATTTCCCAAATGTATTTCTACAGATTGCACTTTGATAGATCAGGCATAATTGTGCATAAGTACAATTAACTTTATTTCTTCAACAGGAAAACTATTTTCTAGAGAGGCCTCTTTCCTTTAAGCCCCATTTTCACAATGATTTGTTTTTCTCCACAAGGAGCTATTTTCACACAGAAAAGACCCTTCGTGCTACTAGTCTGGAAATTACGTATTCATGCATTTTGCAGGAATACCTTTTCCAGCATTTTGCAGAAATATATTATCAAGAATGCTCAAGGTATGCAACTGCCTACAAGAGGTCTGGGGATAACCACATACCCATCGGTGTGTAGGTGTTTTTTCTTTTGCCAGTGGCCCACTTTGTAACAACCCTTCTTATCGTAAAAATCCACAAATTATTTTCCATGATCCAAGATGTGAAATGTACAATCACAAGTTGTTTTTCTTGTGCAGCCAACTACTACTTAGGTACACAAATATTTGTTAATCTTACAAAGCAGAGCAAAGTGTAGCAAGTGTCTGTAAGTGCTGCAAACACATACGTGCATTTATCATGCTATAGTGTAACAGAATGTGTTTTGTAGCTTTTAATGTTAAACACGTATAATGTAGCATAATGCGATTACTAAATACTTAACTCAGATGTCTTTTCCCAAGCAACCTCTGCTAACAGATTCCTTTAACAGATGGACTGGCCTCGGTTGACATAATTACACTTAAATATTTTAAGCGACTGCAGCAGCTTTTAGTGGGTTGAGTCAATAAGTGATTACTGCTAGCAATGCTTTTAGCATCGCAATGCCTGTAATCCTATTAAAAATTATACTTGTACATTTTGCACACTAATTCATTTGTTGAGATATAATTTGGAATGCTTGCACGTATTTGATAAACGAGTGCAATTAAGAATACTGGTTTTATTGTATACGAGTATCAGTATGAAATTACAATCATAAATTAACTATTCTTCCTTAAGATAGGGATATGTAAATTTACTTTATTTTTCAAGCTGTTCATCCAATAAATCTCGTCCAACACCAGAACTCGAAAACAAGAAAAAAAACATTTCTTACAAGAATTACTTTAAAGATTTCATAAATGCTCAGAAAAAAATATGTTGTGAAGTTCATAAAATGTCCCTCTATCATAGTCCACTAAGTGCAAAAGCAAAGTAATGGAAACCAGGGGTTTGAACAATCACTCATCTTTATTTAGGACTACCTAGATTTCTAGATGCAGCAGCTAACCAGCATCTTCTGAAAACCATTAAAGATGAGCTTAGACCAAAAAGGAGCACTTAACCTTAGTAAATGCATTAAGAATTTGCCTACTTTCATCACTACAGTCCCAAACTGGTTATTCACTTATCAATACAGGAATCGATAAGTAAAGGATATATACCATAACTTCACTTGTAGACTAAATGAAACACTCATGAATTCACCCTGAATAAACCAGATGCACTTAAAAATGTTAGAAATCATCTTACAGATGAGATAATATATCACATTACACCTACCAGAAGTGACAAAGAATGTAGTACCACAATTTAGTTTGATTACGTGTTGCTATTTAGTAACATTTCACTTTTAGGTTTTGTTATTTATAGGTATAAGAACTGTAAGACCATAGACATGTCATTTGGTGTGCGAGTTATGGATTCTGATCTGAACCATAACTTGGAAATTTCACTGTTTTTCCAGTTTTAATTTCCAACCATAATTTCACTTTAACCTTTTGGTTGTTTTTAGTGAATTTGTGGGATTGCGCATATTCCATATCCCAGAGTTCGATGCACCCATCCGCCCCATAGACGGCCACCCTTTGTTGTTCAAGCCCTTCGGCTGTGTGCAGCCAGCGGGGATTGCCACAGGGCCTGGCCTTGCGTCCAACCCTCCTCTGGTGGCCAAAACCTCTTGCACTTTTCCAAAGGCTGTGCACACTCCGGTTTGGCTGCAGGGCTGTGGTAGTCCCCACTGCATAGTTCTAATCAAACTCATCCTTTTCATTGAAAAGGCATTATTTGATTTTCTTATAACTTCTGTTAGGACTTAAATGTTTAACATGTTCAACAGGGTCAATCACATTTTGAATTTTGTTACACAGTGTGACTGGCTGGAACATTTAGGGCCACAATCAGGAAAAGAGTGCTGCAATGGAAGCAACAGTACAATGAGGCGGAGGGTGTCCAACGCAGATCCAGGTTTACATACACACCTCACTCAGGGCCATAACCATAGTTATGAGGGAGCGCTCCAATGGCAGCAAGTACAGTGGGGTTGAGGGTGTCCAACAGAGATCCAGATTTACGCACTCATCCAACTCACCCATATCAGAACTCCGCTCAGGGCCACAATCAGCTTTTAGGGTTCACTCTAATGACAGCAAATCTACTGTGAGACAGACGGTGTCCTACACAGGTCTATGCATACGTGCATATATCACTGACCTATATAAGCACTCAGGACCACTAGAACTGATTTGAGAAAGTGTTCCAAAGCAGCAAATGTATAGTGAGGCGGCGGGTGTCCAATGAAGGTCCAGGTTTATACACACACGCACGTGCACGCACAAGCATGCGTGTACGCACACCAGCGCTCAAGGCCACACAACCATTAGATTAATGAATGGTTCACTTGTTATAACAAACTCTGCAAGGCCTTTTAGGCTCAAAATGCCTTATGGTGTTACTTGCCACTTGCTCATAAACATGGCACAAAATAAAGGCACAGGTGGTTAATTCATCAAAGAATCACAATGTTGTCAAGTGGAGAAGGACAGACTAAGTGGTTTCACTGGTCCTCAGTCAGTAATGTAGACACTAGACCACAATATAACAAATGCAATCTGGATTTAGGGTAACAGTTTGGAAAATCTATTGAATGCTTAAAAGTAAATGTGACAAATTAAATCAGAAGATGCTTCAATAAAAACGGAAGTAAGAAAGAAGCAATAGTCCTGAGCCCTACTATGATCAAACAGCTAATCTACACCGAGACCATTCATAAACACAACCTGTGACTATTCAAGGTCTTGAC
Organism: Triturus cristatus; assembly: GCF_964204655.1. Classification (NCBI taxonomy): domain Eukaryota; kingdom Metazoa; phylum Chordata; class Amphibia; order Caudata; family Salamandridae; genus Triturus; species Triturus cristatus. Next base: position 431,006,272 of record NC_140579.1, on the reverse strand, counting down.
ATTACAGAACTATGGTGTGTTGCACAGTCCTGTATAATCAGAAATGTGGTACAGCTGGAACTTTGGTAGAACGCAAACCCTGGCATCATTTGAGAGGATATGATGTAGGCTCTGAAATAATGAGAACGCTGCTATATTTTGACACTCCCTGTAAAGCGCGGAAACAGACGGGACAAGTGGATTTCTGAATCAACCAGTCGCTTGTATATTTTTTTTTAAATGCCACACCCCTGTAATGATTATGTGTACTTGTAGTATTCATAGTCATATACTGCCATGTTGGATAGTGTTTCAATATCCAATAGAGATTGGATGGAGTAAGTTTAAAAATGGGGAAATTATTCTCGGGAGTTTTTTCTCTCGAATCACAAACGATTATATTTTTCTCATCATGGTTTTGAAAATCAATTCAAAAGCAATATGTTCAGCCATCTTGTGGAGAGAGGAACATATCTACTCATGGGGAACACCTGTTTATCTGACGGCTTCTATTGTATTACAATTAGATTTTAAATGTTAACTTCTATGGATAAATTCAGAAGAGGTTTGTGGGACAACACCTATTTTCCCTGCTCGTGCTGCTAAGTTGAATACCTGCGCTTAACTTAGGGGTTGGTCAGGATGGACACCTAACACATTTCCTGCTCACCTTTGTAGCTCAGAGTCAGGAAAAGGGCTTCTGCCTTGTACTCCTCTTGTCCCTGGTGGCACACTAGCTAGTGTCCTGTCAAGTCTTCCAATGTCCTGAGACTTCATTCTCTACTTTGATCCAGGACTAGGAACATTCTGACACAAACTCATTCACTCACAGTCACCACTTCTGGGTGACTCAATCAACCCATTCACAATTCTTGTTTATCAAGCAGGTATGCTGAACCTAACACAATACTACTATGGCACCTTCTGTTTTTATTTACATGTTAATAAGCAGTCACCATCCTGCATTCTCCCTGACACGCTCTCTAACATTGTTTTCTCTCTTGGTGCCCCACTGGACTAAAGTTTGACTCTGACATTTACCAACTACCAAACTGCATTTTCTTGGCTGTCTTCGGTCAACCTTTTGTTGCAAATTGTGACCTTTCATCCAAATGAATACCAAACCTATAAATCTGCTCCTCCGTTATCATGGCTGGGGACTCGTGCCTTAGTAAATTATGATTCTGATTATATATTTATCATTGTCGTGTAGTTCCTAGGAATCCCCAGGACCTGCGCGTTTTGGATAACCTAAACTGAGGGCTTGGTGTCTAAACCGCTTCCAGACTCCCCCCCCCACAGGATAGGTCAGCCGTTGGACCAGCTAGTTCTACAGTGCCACTACCACCCCCCTGTACCTTACAGTGGTGCAAGCAGTTTCTGGCAACCACTGAACATGACAACCATGATTCATCAGGGATTGACGAAAACAGTACAGTACTTTCCCCTCAGTCACTCGTGCTTTGCTTAGTCTAAAAAAATATACAGGATAACGATTAGGATGTTTCAATAAGTATTTATTGGTCCAGCGTCAGTCTTGTGTAACACATTTACGGCGACAATCAGGAGACAGAAGCATGCAAAAGAAGTTGCAAGTACCAATATAGTAAATAGTAGATACATTTCTACCATAATGCTAAAAAGATGAACATATACAGTTCAGATGAAACAGAAGCATTTGCATGCTCCTAAAATGCCCACCTTAAATATTTTGTCTAAATGTACCCGCCTAGATATGTAGGTGTAGCATGTATATGCGTATAGATTTATCCAAGACTGCTCTAGGGAAGAACCTTCCCCCTCACCTGATGGTAGAGAATGAAGGACCCAGTCTTTGCTTCGAGGATGAGACCCCGCAAGGGATGTCAGACCGCTTTGTGTCGAAGATTCAGCATGAAGAACCCCGTGTAAGCTTGGAAGGAATTCTTCTCTGATTTGTAGGGGGGTCTTATATACTAGAGTGGTCACTCCAGGGTTTCTTCTAGAATCGATATGTTTTGAAAACAATCGTGAATGTTTTCCAAACAAATGCGATCATGACCAGCGGGCTGTTGGCCAAGGATGAAAAAAGTGGTGACCCTTGTACAGAATAATTATGCAGTGCCTGAGGACATGTTTATGTACGTCAGGTACAGGGATAATGATACAATACTAAGGCCCTGGTGTCGAAGTGACAGAAGCAAGCTACTAGGTAAAAGGTCACTCATTTAGAACCGTTATGGTCATGTGGATGTAAAAAAGGGGGCATACATGACAGGACGATCCTAAAGGACATGACACCCACTCCTCATCAAAAGGTCAACAGGGTAAGCTAGATAATAATAAAGCTAAGGCCATTAAAAGCTAAGGCCATTAAAAGCATTTATAATTAAAATACTAAAAGCACTTTAAAAAATGACCATAAAAGAAAAAGCATTTTCCCTAAAAGCGTTCAAAAGGTGCTCTAAACTTGTATGCGTGATTATTATTACATTTAGCACTTTGAAAGCCACTATGCTCAGTCAGAGCTGAAAAGGAAAAAATAAAACAATGTCACTTTCGACCTTCAATTTGGTAAATGTTCAAAAATGCGAATAGTTCCCAGCACAGGAAAGGCCAGACTGTTTATGAATCCTGTGCTGAATACTTAAAATCGCTAAACATTGTATCCGCAGGCGGCAATCCCTCCAGCACTTTCAATATCATGTCCAGTGAGCAAAGATGGTCATCTCTGGTTTCCACAGCAGCCGCAGGGGAAAAATTAGATGCCTGCACGCATGGAGCCGATGCCTGTAGTTCTGGAGCAGAGCCGATATCCCTTCCAACAGGAGCAGAAGCATCCCTTGGAGGCACTAGAAATGCAGTCATCAACATTGGAATATGCTGTGGACAACTGTACACGTGGGCATGCAAGGGCTCCAGTAGCATGTCTATGTACGGTGGCGCAACCAATGGAAGTGTCAGACACAGGTCCAACATGCATCCGAATCCACCGAAGAGGCAGCGGAACACAGGCAGGATACAGTCTAGCCAGACCGGTCTGACAGACAAGAACCAAAGCTCATTCAGCTCTCGAAGCCGAGGCGTACCCAGGTAGAACACCATACGATCACGATAACGTCGTTCCAGCAGTGTTCTCTTCATGTCTTGAGGGATTGAGATGTCCATTGCGAATCAACAGGATTCAAATAAGGATGCCCGTCACTGATTTTTTTTGAAAATTCTTTTTATTGGCATTTTAGAATATAATCATACATACATCACGTTCCATGGAAAGGAGTATGTTACATGTGTAGAAACCAAGACCAACATAAATGTAGAAAGTATGTCTATGTCTTGTTCCGTGTGGAAGTGGTCTATATTGTAGCAGATCATTGCCTATTTAGAAAACTGGGGAGGAGAACCAAACTGGGGAGTGCCATGAAGTTCTGAGACCTAGGCTATGTCCCGAGTCCCCCATTGCCCATTCGGCTGTATAGTTAGGATGCCCGCCACTGATAGCAGGACCAGAGGAATCCCACCAAAAACGCTTCCAAGTACGGAGTGTATGAAAGCTGCAATTACTCTGAAGATGGTCTGAAAGGTGGTTAAGAGATCTGATCCAAGACGCTTAAATAAGTGTATGATCCCACTCGTATCAGACATGTTAAAGATACAATGAACCATTTTTCAGAAATGGATCGGGAAGTTCATATGGAGCAGGCCTGTATCTCTGCTGAAGACCTTGCAACCTGGAGATCAAAAGTCTCTCGGGCTGAAGTTAAGGCCACATTTTGTTGAAACATGGCTTTCATTCTGCTCAGCGAATCAAACCTTATACTGGAAACGTTTAATGAAGGCCATAGTGGTGCCTCCCTAACTGTGCAAGCCGGGGAACACAATATTTGCTTACAACAAACAACCCTGAGGTTTACTGTGACTAGATATACAATGCCTGGCGCCATCCCACAACAACCTTGACCATTCAGCATTAAATAACTCATTTGAGAGCAACTCGAAACCTGGATGTATCACTGCAGTTGTGGAGCCTTTCAACTAGCAAGATAAGTTTGTTTTTGAAGCATTACAGATTAACAGAAACAGGATCCCTAATGCAAACCAAAGATGCAACCAAGGGTACAAAAAGGTGGTCTTTTTCAGCCAGCAATAGAATTGTCGGAATTTTTCTTTTTGGGAAATGGGTGGAGTTTGCTCAGGTTCACTTGGATCTGAAGAAAAATCATTGAAGGTGATGAAGTAGCCAGACATAGTCCGATCTATATTTGGTAGCTCAGCTGTGGTAATAGAACTGGCAGTTGCTTCTTGTGAAGGCACATTGATGTAGATATCATCGTTGGGCCGAAGTGCAATTTGCGTTTCATGTGCATTTGGATTTTGTTCAATTTCAAGAGGTGTTATTCGTACTCCGTTATTTGAGACTCCTGAATTTTGCGCAGGGCAGTCTTGAAACGTTATTAGTCTTTCCATCTGAACTTACTTTATAATAAAGCGAGGAGATCTGCGGCTACTCAGGATTCCACGTGGCCTACTGTTTAGGATCGGCCACATAGTGTGGTTTGATCAGATCAATGGAGACGAATCTTCTTTCTTTTTTGCCGGCAAGAGGCGCAAGAAGTACTGATCTGGTTACTTGAACCGCCAGGACAGGTACAGGTGTTATGTAGGATGGCCCAAACTCCTTGTCCACGATCTTTTCTCCGACCAGGTCCCCAATCTTTGGGACCCAGGCAGGTCTTGCCAGAACCGGTTTCACTTTCCCAATGGCGGTGCATTTGACTTGGACGTTGCTTTGTAATGTCTGGCATTCATTGAGTTCCTGTAAAACAACCAAACGATCATTCAATTTAAATTGTTTTACATCTGCCACTGTGCTAGCACCCTCGAGGTTAGGTACCCACATTTTTGTCCCAAAAAGGATCTCATAGGAGGTACGTCCTCCCAAGGATTTTCTTGGCATGTTGTTTAGTGCCCTCCGGACCCCATATAGGTGATTGACCCAACTACCGCCCGCACCCAATACCCCTGCTGTTAAGGATTGCTTTAGGTCCCGGTTTTTCCTCTCCACCACCGAATTTCCCTTGGCTTCCCTGTAAGCCCGTGAGCTAAACACAGGGCCACGGTCAGAATGTAATGTGCAAATTGCGGCGCATGTCTCAATGAAGACTCACAAATCCTGTATAATAGTTTGAGCATCAGCCGAGCGCCGAGGCCAAACCCATAGAAATCTAGAGCATGAATCCACTGCCACCAAGATGTACTTGGAGGCCCAATCTGAATTTAGGGGGCAGTAATGGTTCAAGTAGACACATGCGAGAGGTCTGTCTGAAATGAGTGTTGGTGTCTGTGGTGGCCGTGCTACGGTGGAATTCTTCATCTGGTGGCAGATGTTGCACTTTAGGACATAACCCTTGGTTTGTTTAGACAAACCTGGCCACCAGAATCGCCTCTTCAGTAATGAAATGGTAGCAGTGACTCCTGCGTGTGCTGAGCCCAGACCCTTGTGTGCAGCTAGAATTAAACCTAATCTGCGATCCATGTTTGGTACAACTCTATCATCCACTCCTGGAATTTGAGCATACGGTGTATTTTGCACATCTAATTTATAGGAGTACTTGAGTGGAAAGCCCTTTGGCATGGCAGAGCCGTTCTTCGAGGAGGTGACAGCTATCAGTATGTCTCCATCTATCCTCGTGCTAGAACGAGTGATTGCAGCAACGTTTGCACTGTCGCCTTGGCAGCTTTCTCAGCCAGTGAATTCCCTTCAACGTGTATACTTACACGCTGATGACTCAAGGTGTAAATAACTTTAGCCCGTGGCAGGCATGCTTTCAGCTTTGCCACTTGTTCCCATAACAATTTATGTTTAATTGTGCAACCAATGGAATCTCTAAACCCATTCTGGCCCCTGTAATGAAGATATTCATTATAGGACTGCACACAGTTACAATGAATTGCACACTATCAGTGTGGGGAATTCCCGATCCTTATATTGTATGCTAGTTTCAGATCTGCCAACTGCGCTGTGCAGTTTCCTACAGATTGTGTAGTTGTATTGCTGGGATGGACCTTACCATCCCGCATACGTCTCTTCACTATAGCACATGCTGCGCTATACTGTTTACTTCCAATGGCAGGCTGAGCAGAACCATCCGTGTAAATGATGTACTCATATTTTTCTAAAGGCAAGATTCCATTTGGGAGACTGTATTCTTGTTTGTACTGCAGGAACGCTTGTGTTTTCAGTGTAGAATCATATTTGTAATCCAAGTCTGTTGCAGTGAGAGAATTAGCCCATCGTATCTATCGCGGATGCAGTGCTTTTGCATTTGGAATTCTCGCTTTGGTAACCGCTTCTGAAGTTTGTACTAGGGTAACAACTATTATGCGTTTCTCCTGTGCTAATGCTCTTTCTCTTGCTACAGCAGTCTGTACTGAGGTCAGTATTTTTTCTGTGGCCGCAAATCACATTTCAGCATTTGTGTATAAATGTAATTTGCATGCAATTGGAGCTGCCTCACCTTCACTGAAAGTGATGCATGTATAGCCTGATAAACTCGGGACCACCCGGATCACCAAGTTGGTAGAATTCACACCTGTGTGCAAGTGTTTTGATGCTATCATGTCAGCTTGAACTGAATGGAGTGCATCTGTTTGTTGCTGTGTCCACTTATGTGCAATGAAATTAGCTCTGATTAAGTCGTAGAAAGGTTTTACTCTTTCTGCATAATCCAGAATGTATGTTCTGGCAAAATTTAGAAATCCTACGATGGATTGTAAACCTTTGACAGTCTTTGGAGGTTGGGGCAGCGCACACTTTTCTGAAACGTTGGCTGCCAGGCTCTTGCCTTCACCTGAGAGCTCATATCCCAAAAATAGGACATTGAGATGGTCAATCTTTGATTTTTTTTAAATTAAATTTGTAGCCCAAGTTGGCGAATCCCACAATTATGTTGTTCACCCTACTCAAGTGTTCAGGTAATTCATCATCCATCAGATAGATGTCGCCTACATAGGACACTGCCTCATCATCGCATGTTTGTAATAATTCTGACACTCTTGCACAGACTAGCCCCTGGCTGTTCTTATACCCTTGGGGCAAACACCCAAAATTTTGCTGAGTGCCGAGGGCAGAGAATGCTGTCAAATATCTGCTTTCTGGAGCTATATTTTGGCAGAAGAATCCATTTGAGTTATCTAAGGTTTTGTATTTCTTCCACACAATGTTATTCATTAATGCGGCACTGTGTGCGATTTGAACAGCAAATGTTCGTGTGCATGTGTTTAAATGTCGGTAATCCAAAACTAGACGATAAGAGTTGTCAGGTTTCATTATGGGAAACAAAGGATTGTTCATTTGGGAGGTGCAAGTATTTCACCTGTCTTTTTGCATTGTTTTTTTTTTTTAGGGAATAGCTTGTCTTTTAATCAAGTAATGTCACCTTCGCAAGGATTACACATACTTGTAGAGCAAATGAAGGTGACCTCCACAAAGAAGGTGGAGGCTTTCTTCTGGAGGTTGCCTCTCTACCTCAGCAGGAGAAAAAGTGCTCGGTATCACACCTCGTGCCAGAGCTTGCCTTTTGCCTTCGACCTGAAAGACTGGAAAAATAAGGTAGCCTGCTAGCTACAAATTCCAGTGTACACCACAGGAGCAATCCATAGATTCACCAGGACAAAGGTATTAACATACAACATTGTCCTACTAGGTAACCAAGTAAAATGTTCCCCTTCTGTCAATACTTTGATCCCTTCTGGAATATGGACTCTGCACTTACTATTGGCGTAACACTTTCAGCTCTTTCCATTATCCCTGTTTTTTTTTTTTTTTTTTTTATTAATAATTTTTATTATCAGAAACAAAATGTCGGCTCATTTTTACATGAATCATCACTTTGAATTCAATTCCCACACAATATGACCAGCGCTCTACATTCCAAACCTTTCCCTACACATTGTCAAACTCTGCAGACCCTCTGGTCTCTAGCTCACTGTCCCTGGGGCCCATTACTAGGGGAGGACGCCCGGACAGAAACAGCAAAGACTTGATTAGATTATGTAGGGTAAATTTCTACTCTGGAGTGGGTGAGGCCACAGCCTCTGAAGCTAACTGCTCCAACCTCCTCTGCCGCTCGCGCCGCAGCTCTATCGTAGGGGAGACACAAATCCCGCCTCAGTATCTGTTCCACTTCCCCCACCGGTGGTCCCACTTCCCAGTGCAGCCCCGCCCCTTGTATACCGTTTTTCAGCGATCATGGCCGCGTCCATGTCCTTTGCCCAATCTCGTACCAACGGGGCCCCCATCAACCGTAGGTGTGGTCTGATGGTCTGATGTGGACCAACTGGAGCATTTCTCACAGGTTGGACTGTTAATGTTCACATGACAAACTAGACAATGTGTCTGTATAGCCCGACTATGTCTTTGTATATTGTACGGACTTCATCCACTGGTAGTGTATCTATCTCAGGATGTGGAGCGTATAGCTCCAAGACCGGCCAGGTCACTCCTTCTATGCTGAGTGGACCGAGTCTCACAACAGATGTGTGTGGGAGGGCGCCTTTAAACCAGTTTCAGTATTGCTGGTAAGTTAACAGCACTTAAATGTCTTTGTATGGAATGTATTCTTCTGGTGATTCAATTACAATGCATGCATGGAACAATTTAGTCTGTAGATCTGCAGGCAGAAACTGAACCCAAGAATAGAATACCTCTGGTCCGAACACCTTGTGTGCCTCAATCTGAAGGTAACACAGCCACCTGTCGCGGGTACGCCATGTTCTAACAACTTTATAGTTACTGCTTGTCTGCAGTGCTCTGTAATGTTGAGCATTTGCAAATTGGTCTTCCCCTCGAGCCTGAACCAGCACTCGTTGGCTCAGTCATTCTCAGGAGATGAATGAATGTTTTAGTAATTATGGTTTTGCACAATGTGGGAACCGTTTATCCTTACAAGGTTGTTAAACCTTCAGCCAATACACAGAGTATATCTGCTCAGCTGAGGCAGATTTCCCTCCCCACTTCAGACGTCTCTGAAAAGTGTGAGTGGGGCTTTCTGAGAAAGCAGAACTGAACTGCTCAGATTTTCACTGTTAATATAAGAACCAAACCAACGTTGGCGGTGCCATGTCGTTTAGTTCCTAGTAATCCCTAGGACCTGCGCATTTTGGATGACTTAAACTGAGGGCTTGGTGTCAAACCGCTCCTGGACACCCCTACAGGATATGTCAGCCGTTGGACCAGCTAGCTCTACAGTGCCACTACCACCCCTCTGTATCTTACAGTGGTGCAAGTAGTTTCTAGCAACCACTTAACATGACAACCGTGATTCCTCAGGGATCATGGAAAACAGTACAGTACTTTTCGCTCAGTCACTCGTGCTTTGCTTATTCTCAGAAAATATACAGGATGGCGATTAGGACTTTTCAATAAGTATTTATTAGTCCAACGTCAGTCTTGTGTAAAACATATTTGCTGCGACAATCAGGAGACAGAAGCATACAAAAGAAAATCGCAAGTACCAATATAGTAAACAGTAGATACATTTCTACCATAATGCTAAAAAGATGAACATGTACAGTTCAGATAAAACAGTAGCATTTGCATACTCCTAAAATGCGCGCCCTAAGTAATTCGCCTAAATGTACCTAGCCTAGATGTGTAGGTGTAGCAAGTACATGCTTCTAGATGTACATGTATATATATGTAGCCAAGAATCCTCTAGGGAAAAACCATCCCCCTAACCTGATGGTAGAGAATGAAGGACCCAGTCTGTGCTTTGAGGATGACACCCCACAAGGGATGTCAGACTGCTGCGTGTTGAAGATTTAGCATTGCGGACTCCGTGTCAGCTTGGAAGGCATTCTCCTCTGATTTGTAGGGGGGAATAAGGGTCATGTATACTAGAGTGGTCACTCCAGAGTTTCTTCTAGAATCGATATGTTTTGAAAATAATTATAAATGTTTTGAAATTAATTATAAATGTTTTTCCAAACAAATGTGATCATGCACAGCAGGCTGTTGGTAAGTATGAAAAAAGTGGTGAGCCTTATAAAGAATAATTATGCAGTGCCTGAGGACATGTTGATGTAAGTCAGGTACAGGGATTATGATATAATACTAAGAGTCTGGTGTAGAAGAGAGAGGAGCAAGCTACTAGGTAAAAGGTCACCAGTTTAGAACTATTATTGTCGTGTGGATGGGACAATGTATGTAAAAAGGGGGCATAAATGATAGGACTATCCTAAAAGGACATGACATCATGACACTCTTGGTCACTGGCTACCTTACATACTGGAGCAACCAAGAGTGCTAATGGGCACCATGCAAAACATAATGTGAAAACTTCTCAGTGTAAGAAGTTGTGTAGCTTTGCATGGACCATATTTATAATCACTTTATTCACAAATTCACTAGCATTCACAGCCCTGGATATTTATACTAAGCCTCTAAAGTCCTGTACCAAATATAAATGTATGCACTGATAAAAACAGAGCATAAGGAAATGTAATGTTACTCGCTCAGGCATGCAGCGCTCATTGGGCTATAAGTGTTTCAGCCCCCATCATCATGTGTCTTAGCCTGGGCTGTTGCAGCTTCCAGGTTACACATAATTCTTTGCTGATGTGTGCTGGACTGTGCTGGATATTGGGCCTCAGTGACAGCTCGTACAAAGTATTTTGCAGTTTTGAAGAAAATGGGGTAGCCAGTAGAGGGGGTGAAACCATACTCAAGCAGGAACCACAATCCTTGTCAGGGTGAAGTCACAGGCAAACCCTAAATTAACCTGTGCTCAAACCTCTGGTAGTTTGCATGGAGAAGTCAGGTTTAACTTAGAGGCAATGTGCAAAGTATTTTTGCAACACTTCAAACAGTACCGGAGTGAAACGCAACACAAAAAGGATCACAAACAAGATTAGGAAAACAGATTACATTTTAATAAACACAATACCAAAAAGGCAAAAATCTTATTGGTAGAGCCAGAGATACGCAATTTTAAAGATTTAAGAGAAAATAGTGCCAAAAAGCACAAAGTGCCAACTGTGGATATCTGGTCGCGCCAGCCCGGCACAAAGTCACAAGTTCAGGCTACAGGGATCCAATTAGGCCAGCTGAACAAGAGTATCTTAAATCCTGGTTGTGGAGTGTTGCGAGGCCCCGTGTCAAGGATGCGTGGCACAGCTAAGGCGGTATGAGGTCGAGGTCAGCGAAGCATCACACAGCGTTAGTTCAGGGGAGCTGTGAGGCTGCGATGAGAGGTCCTGCATCATCTTGGAGGAGGCCACTGACGAGGGAAGCTTGTGATGCAAGTCCTGCGTAGAGGATGTGTCACCGACTGGCTCCCAAGAGACTGCAGGGCTTGCGATGCAAAGTCATGCGTCATCGATGAGAGGTTTACGATGCGAAGGCCGGCAACGGGGATGCATTGCGCAGCCGCGATGCAGATGCGGCTGCGAGGGCGATGCCGAGTCCTTGCGCTGGAAGAATCCTCACAGTAGAGGAGATGCATTGGTTTTGCTGGATCCACAGATGGGCTGTCGGAGCACCTTCAGTCAGACTTACAAAGGTCCATGACTGGGGTGGCACCCCTCTGAAGGGTAGAACTCTCAGTTGCAAGTTGCAGAGTCCAGGTGCTATAGACTAGCCCTTGGAGTCACTCTGGCGGTCCTGGGTACAGGTGGCAGGCTCAGTCCTTCTCACCCAGGAAAGAGGGAAGCAGGTCAACACAGCAGGCAGTAGTCCTTCGGGACAGTAGTCCAGCAGAGTGTTAACCCTGTCACCAGCACAGCAGTCCTTCTTCCTGACAGAGTCTTCCACAGGTCCAGAAGTGTTTTGAAGAGTTGGTGTCTAAAGTCCAATATTTATACCCAGTGCATTCTTTGAAGAAGAGGGAGAAACTTCTAGATGCTTCCCTTAGAAGTGCCCAGGTTCCTGCCTCTCCTGCCCTGGCTCCAGAGTACTACAGAGGGTATGCAATCCTTTGTGTGAAGGCAGGACACAGCCTATTCAGGTGTAAGTAGGGCTGTGCCTAGCTCCCCCCTCCTGTCCTGCCAGTGATGGCCCATCCAGGCACCCCTCTCTTTTGTATGTTTCTTTCTAGTGGGAATACATAAAGGCCAGCTGCCAACTACACCCAGTCACGTGACACAGAGACAGACTGCAGGCACTAAATGGCTAAGGCAAGAAAATACCAACTTTCTAAAGTGGATTTTCAGAATTGTAATTCAAAATCCAACTTTACCATAAAAAGAGGACTTTTCATTACAATTCCAAAGACACAAAACATGAACTGGTCATCTCTTTGCATTTGGAAGCTATCCCAATTAAATGCAATAAGGTAACTCCAATGTTATCCTATGGGAGATGCAGGCCGTGAAGTAGAGAACATGAACTTAAGAGTTATTCCACTACCAGGACATGCAGAATTTAAAACTGCATATCCTACTTTTTAAATACATTGCACACTGCCCTGTGAGCTGTTAAGGGCCTACCCTAGGGTCAACCTATATGTATTCAAAAGGTAGGTTTGAGCCTGGCAAAAAGTCTATTTTACCAGGTCAAACTGGCAGTTTAACACTGCACACACAGGCTGCAAAGGCAGGCCTGGGACAGGTTTGCAGAGTACTTAAGTGGGTGACACAACAAGCGCAGTAAGGCAAAAGGTTTGGGGTTAAGACCACCAGAAGGCTGACAGATCTAACAAAGTACATCCACATCTGAAGTACATAAAAAGTATGGGAACAGGGTTAAAGTAACCATGAGAAATGCTTTCATGTACGTTATGAAAACTAAGTTGCTTAATGCGATCACTGTAAAAGCCTGTGTGTATAACCGGTCACAGAACTGAATTCTGGTTGGTGCACTGGGGAATAGTGACATGTCTATTTATAGTGTTACAAGGAGCCAAGTAGCACCTGAAAGCATTGTGAATAGGCAAGCCATTATTAAAAAACTATTACATGCAGTATAAGATAGGCCCAGGCAAAATGTACAAAGTGATTTACTAACCATTTGTGCTGGATTTGTATCACAACAGTGATGCAAACCCAGCACAAAATGTTCTGGTATGATTTACTTTCCAACACAAATCATGATTTGTATTGCAAAGTTGCAGAAAGTAATGCTAAGTAGAGCCACGCCCTACTTTACGTCAAGAGCGCCTACTATGGGTGGTACATGGGCATTCCCATACAACTACCTATGGGTTTTGTCGCAAATCTCTAAATCATTACATTGGTAGATTTGTGCCAAAAACTCCTGCCTCCTCAAGGCAGGCGTAACAGTGGAGTAACTTAAAAACGTTGCACCATTTCCCACCTTGCATTTGTGCTTCACTGTACCACACATGTACAAAGTGGGAAAAGTATTGAAGTATAGTTTTTGTCATGAAAGGGTCCCTTTCCGGTACAAAACCTATGCTAGTCATCACAACTACACCTTTGCACTATGGTGCAAGGATCTGCACTTCACACAAGGCAGCCTTAAGGGCGCCAGAACAGGGAGAGAGGGAAACAGTGCCATATCTCAAAAGATATGCCTGTGTTCTGCTCTCTCTTTCATGTCACACAGCAGAGCAACTGTTATTTAGAGCAGCAGTTCCAAACTGTGGCCCGGGGACCCCTTGGGGTCCGTCAAGCCTCCTCAGGGGGTCTGCGACTACTTTGAAAATGAACTAATATTATCAACAGATTAATCAGCCGCGGCCCGTGGAGGGAGTTCCGTGGGGCGGTAAGGTGGGGTGGGGGAGGGGCAGGGTGGGGGGTTCTAAAAACCGGAATATGGATAATTGCAGGTAAGTAAACAAATAAATAAAACGAATTTCGTAGCGCGCGCTGCATCGCAAAAAGCGATGCAGCACGCGCTACGAAATTAGTAAAGTATTTGTACCAACACTCACAGTAACAGTGAAAACACCACAGATTTACTCCACACCAGTTTTAGAAAAATAAGGTATCTTTACTAAAAACTTCACAAGACCAAATACTACAGAAAAACCAACATACAATTAAAAAGGTTACTTTAAAGATAGTTCAAGAGTTTGTAGAAAGTACTCCCGGATGTAAAAATCAGTGTCCTGCACAATGCGACTCAATGCACAAAATGCGACACTCTCGTGCCCAACAGTACCTGTAGTTGTGTTAAGGTTCCCAAAAGCTATAACAATGAAGATGGCAAAGGCGATGCGATACTCCCGAGACCTTGGGGAGGCTTTGCAGCAGCCCTGCTTCATGCAGCAGAGGTGGATGCGCCGTCTCCGATCTGTAGGGGGAGGATGCGATGACTTTGGCTTTCGTTGCGTAGGTTTCTTAGGGGGAAGCTTCACGCACAGATATGATGCGACGATCTCCGATGCGCGGCACAGAGCTGACTTCTGGCGCTGCAACCCTTGATGCGTCACGGGACAGGACTCTGCGTCGACACACGCAGCGACTGGATACTTTAATGCACCGGCAGTGGTGCGGCCCGCAAACTGGTTCTGCGACGACCCTCGCAGCGTCAGGAATCTTCACGCACCGGGACGATGCTCAACGCACTCGGCGATGCGGGGATTCCGGGTGCTGCGATAACGCCGCGATGAAATTCTCCTCGCACTCTCGCTCTTGCGACTCGCAACCAGATGATGCGTCCCTCAAATGGATGATGAGATGGGTACCAGTTTCTCTTGTTCACACTTCTGCTTTCCAGCTCCCAAACACAGCAAAACTACCTCCTGAGGCCCCCAGACTAGGCAAGCACTCCAAGGCAGGTCAGAACTCCCTCAGCAGAGTTCCAGGGGAGCTGGTGGTGAAGTCCTTTTGTTCCTGGGACTTAACAGGGAGCCAGCTCTCCTCAGGCCCTTGGAGATCAGAATCAAAAAGAAGGGGACACAGCAAAGTCCTTCCCCTCTCCTTGGCAGCAAAGCAAAACAGCAAGCAGGCAGTCTTCTCCTCTTCAGTTCCTTCCAGCTTTCTCCTTGGCAGAGGTTCCTTCTTAGTTCCACAGTGATCTAAAGTTTAGGTGTCTGGGGTCCTCTTCTTATACCCCTCCAAGTCTTTGTCTCCCTTTGTTTCAGTGGGGGGATTCCCCTGCTCAAACCGGTTCCTGAGTGTGCTCTGCCCTGGAGCACCTGGTTCCTTTCAGAGTGAGGGGCAGGGTGGTTAGACACTCAGCAGGAGGTGGAGCCTTCTTTGTGCTGGCAGAGGCAGAGTCCTCAGCTTGGCCAGCAGGGGGTGGAGCCAGCATTGTGCTGGCAGAGGCAGCCCTACTCAAACCCAGGGGCTACTCCTCCCACCCATTTAGAGCAGATCTCCCTATTCACCCTGCTGCTGACTCATCCAGACTCCTGGAGCCACCTAGCCCATCACATGACACCAGTCAGCCAATCTGCACACAGGAAGGTTAAACAGGAGAATAGCTACTTTCTAAAAAGTGCTATTCTCACACAGTGAATTTAAAAACCATCTTGCTAAAAAGATGTATAATTAAATTCTGAACACAAAGATACCAAACTTGGATTTTCTATCTTGCCTTTAGGGGAATATAGGCATGTAAACAGCCTCCCCCATTCTGTCCTATGGGCAAGATAGCCTCTCAGCAGTGAAAAACGAAAATGGCTGTAATTCAGGGCATGTTACACACCTCAGTACATGCCCAACCTTTCCGATACACTGCACCCAGCCCAGGGGGGTACCTAGGGCCACCATAGGGATGCCTGACATGTACAGAAAGGGAAGGATAAGGCCTGGTCAGTGGGTGCACTGGCCAGGTCGACATGGCAGTCCTGGACTGCAGATAGGCACTGCAAGCAGGCCTAAGACATCATTTTAGCGCTACTCCTGTGGGAGGCACAATCAGTGCTGCAGCCCACTAGTAGCATTTGTACTACCAGCCCTGGCACTCTCAGTGCACTTTACTAGGGCCTTGCAGGTAGAACAAATATGCCAAACATGTATAGCCAATTACATCACAATTTACCCAGGGAGCACTTGCACCTTGACACTGATCAGCAGTGGCAAAGTGCCCAAAGCATCTATACCAGTAAAAACGACATCCAGCATAGCATCAAAAATACAGGAGGTAGAGGCAAAAAGTCAGGGGTAACCACGCCAAAAGATGCCAGGTCTAACACGTGTCCCCTCCAGCTGAAATGTGGGGAGAACTACCCACCCTCTTGGGAGTTCTCATCACTAAGGCCGAAAAACCTGGACAGACCGTCAGCGTTGGCGTGGTCTGTACCGGCACGGTGTTCCACCATGAAGTCCATCCCCTGTAGGGAAATGGACCACCTCAACAGATTAGGATTCTCACCCCTCATTTGCATCAACCATCTAAGGGGCCTGTGGTCTGTCTGAACCCGGAAGTGAGTCCCAAACAAGTAGGGTCTCAGCTTCTTCACAGCCCAGACCACAGCAAAAGCTTCCCTCTCAATAGCACTCCATCTCCGTTCCCTGGGAAGTAGCCTCCTGCTAAGGAAAGCTACAGGTTGGTCCAAGTCCTCATCATTTAGTTGTAAGAGCACTGCTCCCACTCCATGCTCAGAGCGTCTGTCTGCAATATGAATTCCTTGGAGAAGTCAGGCGCCTTGAGTACAGGTGCTGTACACATGGCCTCCTTCAGGGCATCAAAAGCTTCTTGGCAGGCACTGGTCCAAATCACTTTCTTGGGTAACTTCTTGGAAGTTAGTTCTGTCAAGGGAGCAACAATGGTGCCATACCCCTTGAGTCCTAAGAAGGCTCTCACCTCTGTCTGGGTCTTGGGGGTTTCCCAAGCCCGGATGGTATCTATCTTGGCTTGTAGGGGCGCCACCTAGCCGCTTCCTACCTTGTGTCCCAAATACACCACCGAACCCTGCCCTATCTGGCACTTGCTGGCCTTGATAGTGAGGCCTGCACTGTGCAGAGCCTTCAACACTGCGCAGAGGTGTTGCAAGTGTTCTTCCCAAGTGGAGCTGAACACAGCAATGTCATCCAGATATGCGGCGCTGAATTGCTCCAGCACGGACAGTACCTGGTTGACCAGTCTCTGGAATGTGGCAGGGGCGTTCAACCCAAAGGGCATGACCCGGAACTGGAAGTGCCCCTCTGGCGTTTAAAACGCAGACCTCTCTTTGGCCCCATCAGTTAAGGCAATCTGCCAGTACCCAGAAGTTAAATCAAATGTACTGAGGTAGTTGGCATCTCCCAACCGATCCACAAGCTCATCAGCTCTGGGGATGGGGTGTGCGTCAGTCTTCGTGACCGCATTGAGCCCACGGTAGTCCACACAAAACGTAAGCTCTGGAGTGGCACCTGGCGCAGCAGCTTTTGGTACAAGTACCGCTGGGCTAGCCCAGGGGCTGCTGGAGGGCTCAATTACCCCTAGTTCCAACATCTTAGAAACCTCCTCTTGATGCTGGCCCTGACCTTGTCAGCCACCCGGTAAAACTTTTGTTTCACAGGCATGCTATCTCCCGTGTCCACATCATGGACACACCAGTTGGTGATACCGGGGGTCAGGGAGAACAGAGATGCAAACTGACTCAACATCTGGCGACAGTCCCTCTGCTGTTCTGGGGTCAGGGTGGGCGAGAGGAACACTCCATCCACTGACGCATCTTGCTCCTTAGCTACCAGGAGGTCAGGAAGAGGATCGCTATCCTCCTCCATCCCTGCATCTGTAGCAAGTAGCATTGTTATTTCAGACCTCTCAAAATGGTGTTTGAGGCGGTTCACATGTAGGACCCTCATGGGGTTCCTGGGAGACCGCAAGTTGACCAGGTAGGTCACTTCACTCTTGCACTCCACCACCTCATATGGCCCAGTCCACTTGTCTTGGAGCGCGCAAGGCTCCACTGGTGCCATCACCCACACCATCTTCCCAGGTTGAAATTCCACCAGAGTGGTATGCTGGTCATACCACCTCTTCATCTCATCCTGGCTGGCTTCCAGGTTCGCCTGAGCGAGTGTCCTGAAGCGCTGTCTGGTTGTGGATGGCCAGCACATAGCTGAACACATCCTGGGCGGTTTTCCCAGGGGATTTCTCCCAACCCTCCTTCACCAGACTGAGAGGTCCTCTAACAGGGTGCCCGTACAAAAGCTCAAAGGGACTGAACCCTAGAGACTTTTGTGGTACCTTCCTGTAGGCAAATAGGCATGGCAAAAAGACGTCCCACTTCCGTCTCATGGGCTCTGTCAGTCCCATGATCATGCCCTTCAGGGTCCGGTTGAACCTTTCAACCAACCCATTTCCTTGAGGGTGGTAAGGAGTGGTGAACTTATAAGTTATAGGAAAATACACGAAGTGTCCCTATTTAAAACTTATCCAAATGAATCATGGGTATATTAAGAGGTCTGTTATTATCCACCACACTATCAAGAACTACCAAGAACACTATGTTCTATCTGCACTTAGAAAGGCTCTATACGAGGCGTATTATAATCATTTATTACAAATCATAAAAAAAACATTAAAACCATGTGTGTGCCTCCCCTAATGGGTTACACTCTATAATCGTTATGCAAGGAAATGATCCAATTCATTAAAAACACATAGATTAAAAGTCGACGCAGCGTTTCGGTGTTATTTATAATATTTCCACCTTCTTCAGGACTAAAAATTGTTTTTTTCAAATCTAAAACAAAAAAAGAAATTTATGCATTTAAACATTTATAAACAAAAAAGTGCAAATGGACCGTGTTCTCTTATGTAATGACAGTATCCTCTATGTTATTTTGCATGGGTTCTACAATTAAGCCCAACAGCTGTGTTTGATTACACATTATATTTATACTAACTTACACAGTATATACACCCTATTTTCTATTAAGCATGTACATTATCTACAATTTCAATAAAACAAAAACTGCATCCCTCATCTTTTCAAATGATAAAGCTTTGAGAGGAGGATGACCTTCCTGAGTTGAATTTCTCTGTCAAGTAGTTATATTGCCTATGGTGTAAGCAGATGTCATTTTACAGACAGGCCTTGAGTAGCCCTATTAATTAATGTATAGGGCTTATTGTCAATAGACTAAAGGTTGAGCTGGCCTACCTTAATAATAATCAGGATTCTGTATTTGTTCCGCAAAAGCCACCGTGTTTGTGTTCTTTTTCACAGGAGAACAAAAGCCACTGAAAATCATTGGGAGTTTAACTCTCTGTAGGGAGCATATACAAAAGGACTTCATTAGCTGAGAATCCTCTCCGAAATTATTGATATGTATGGGATAATGCTAATATCTCTCACCGCAATGTTAGTAGATCAAGGTCCTTGTCCTTAGCTTCAATCTTTAAAAGGACGCCGATATATTGAATTTGAAGAGGTTTTCTTTCTTCTTGAATTTCGTAATGACCTATATAAGAGACATATTATGAATTTTCCTTCCTTCCTGTATATTGTCTCTAGTATTCTTATGTGAACACCAAACCACCCATATTGCGTATATTAATTGCAACAGGGTATTATTCGACGAAAAAACTATTGTGTTATTGTGGATCCTATAGATAGGACAGGGAAGTTCTTATCCAGTTTAATATTAAATTGCATGCCACAATATATTGTATCCAATACGATGCCTCTAAATCGAGACAAACTGTGTACCTTCTAAAGGACACAGAAATTTATTCAGGCAAATACAATAACCAGTTTCGCACTACGGAGCCAAATGGTGTCGAATGGTCGATAACAAAAAATAGCTCCTACTAAAGACTAAATAAGTTAATCTAAATGCGGCTATGTTAAAATCTCTAACCGCTTACCTTATCGGATAAAATCGGCCTCCCTGCTTCCGCGGAACATCCAGGGCGGGTTGTAAGGGATATTATGATATCCTTCTCTTTTTAAACCCGTTTTCACCGGAATTGCTATTTGCGTCATTTCCTGTACGTCAACTACGTACGCCTTGTTACCGATATTTTATGTAACGGTGGCGGCCATCTTCAAGTTTGCAAACTCATTTGAAAGGGTGGTTAGAGTTATATAGATTTAAACATCAAATATTTATTGTGTTTCTTATTTTATATTATTGCTACATCCACCTACATGTTTAAATTGCAATATGTGGAGGATTTTTAACGTTTATTATTTCATTAAGAATCTTTAAAAAGTTTTAAGATAATTATTCTCTATAACTAATGAACAAATCAGCCACGAGATTATGAGTGATTCTTAAGCTTGCCCATAATTAATCTAATTGATATTATTTCGCTATTCCGTGTCTAAAAAAACGGAATCTTTTGTTCTGGTTTAAGCCGGAGCAGCCATATTAAAAAACTTGTTAATGGGAGAAACGATTTGGGCTAATGTGTTCATAATATTTTGGGGTAACTCGATCATATAGGGTGTTAGTAATATTAGAGAACAAAAAATATTTTTTCTCTTACATCTCATTATTTGGGACAAAGAATTCTTAGAAAACAGAACTAGTTATAAATAATCATCATATCCATTCTGTTCAGAACAATGGGGGAATGGTCATATCACTCGTAGTTCTCTATTTAAGTTTTCGCAGGGGGGTGGCCATATCATTCGTTCTTAACCATAGTACTCTATTTAAACACTTTAGTTGTTCTAGACATTCATATAATCTATCGCTGTTGATGACATCAGCAGAATGTACACACCAAGAGTAACATTAAAAGGTGGTCCTATCTTTAATTAAAAAATAAATGAACGGAATCACGCTGTTATATATTTGCTCAATTCACATTGTATATGAACCTAGTGTTCTAATATGCATCGTATTCAGCGATCTATAGGATTAGATATATGTATGTTATATTATTGGTAGGTAGTTTTCATATTATGAAATTTGACTGTAAATAGTCACTAAATTTATGAACACCTTGCTTTATTCTTTATCATCCTCAAGTTATATATCAGGCATTAATAAGAGTAATCTTTCTTATGGGTTTCCTGAAATTATTCCAAAGCTAGAGATAAAGATTAAAAAATGGAAGGCTTGAGAGAATCAATATAAAGAAATCAATTACAATAGTCTCTCCCAATCCTCCCTATTATTCAATCCATTTTTGTAAGTGTTAAACCGTGACATAAAGAATTGTTCCCGTTTCTTTCTTTTTAGAGCGACATCACCACCGCGTATGTCGCAAAGTACAATTTCTATGCCACACCATTTCAGGTCATCTATTGAATGATTTGCTTCTAACCAATGATCCACAAGTGGGGCTGTCCTTTTCTTAGTTCTGATGGCGGATTTATGTTCAGTAATCCTTGTTCGGATTTCACAAGACGTTTCGCCTATGTATGCTTTGTTACATGGACAGACTATCATATAGATGATATTCCGAGTTCTACAGTTAATCAAACCTCTTATGTAGTGCTTGTAACCATTATAGGTTACCGAACTGCCACTCTTGATATTACCGCAGCTCTTACACGAATTGCATGGAAACGTGCCAACAGGAATAGGTACATTGTCTATAGTACTTTGTTTAGAGACCCTATTTTCTCTATATGTATGTACTAATTTATTGCTAATTGTGCAATTCCTTCTGAAAGAAAACATTGGTTTTGCTGAATTCATCTCGTTTTTATCTTTAAGAAGCAACCAGTTCCTATTAATAATATTTTTTACTTTATTGCTGATGCTACTGAAATTAGTCACAAAGATTAATGGTAAATTTTGTAGCTCCATATATTTGTTTTCCTGGTCTTCGAAGAGCGAGTCACGGTTAAAATACTTCGCTCTTTTGTAGGTTTTGCGTATCAGATTTTTGGGGTAACCTCTCTCTGTCAATTTATTTGTTAAAGCATCAGCAGGTCTATTAAAATCCTTAATATCAGTGCAGTTGCGGCGTATTCTTAAAAATTGCCCAAATGGTATATTATCCCTTTGGCACATAGGGTGATTACTTTGATAATGTAGCATGGTGTTACGGTCTGTAGGTTTAGTGAACAATTCTACTTTAAGTTCACCATCAACGTGTTTTATTTTGATGTCTAAAAAGTCACACTGTGATTTATCAATATTGGACGTAAATTTAAGATTGACATCTCCTAAATTCAACCATATTATGAATTCATTAAGTAATTCAATGGTCTCACTCCAAATGAAAAAGACGTCGTCAATATAACGGGACCAGCATGAGATGTTTTCATAGAATGGTGCCACTGTGTTAAAAATATGCTTCTCTTCAAAGTTTGCTACATACAAACAGGCCAAGCTTGGAGCACAGGTAGCCCCCATGCTGGTCCCTTTGATCTGTTTGTATAGCTCTGTTCCAAAGAGGAAAATGTTATTCTTTAAAATAACTTCCACACATTCAATTATGAATGATGAGTGGATAGATAGATAGATCATCATGTTCATCTGATAACAGACCCTTAAGCATTTGAACTGTGTCATTCTGTGGTATATTTGTATATAGAGCTTCTATATCTAGTGTGACTAACCATTGATTTACTGCATGGTATGGGAGACCTTCGATTTTTTTAATGATAGAGGTTGTATCTTTGATGTAGGCCTTTTGTTTCACTACTAACGGCTGTAGAAATTTATCAACATATTTACTGAGGGGTTCTGTTAGGGAATCAATGCTGGATACTATCGGTCTCATAGGAGGACTATTCAGGTCTTTATGTACTTTGGGTAACCCGTATAGTGCTGGAAGTTTGGGATTGGGATTTCTGAGGAAATTGTATTCCTCTGGGTATATATCATCTTCTTTAGCGGAATCCAAAAGTCTTCCAACTTTGTCTATTAGTGCCTTCCATTCTAGTTTGCTTGATTTCACATAATGTAGAGGGTTATTCAGAAGGTTAAGCATCCTATTATTATAGTCTGTAGTGTCCATCACTACAATACTGCCGCCTTTATCACCAGGTTTAATAGTTAGATCAGGGCGATGTTCCAAGTCGGCTAGGGCAGTACGTTCAGCTTTATTCAAATTATTTTGCCACCGTAGTTTTTTTGTAAATAGATCATCAATATTACTCTCTACAACTTTCTCAAATAATTCAACTTTTTTATTGACTTGATTTAAGGAAGAAGTCTAATGTGATTTAGGTTTGAGACCAGATTTATTTTCAACTATAGTTCGATTATCCTCTTTATTTAAAAAAAAATCATTTAATCTAATCTTCCTAAAGGAATTTTGTAGATCTCTTTCTAGATTGAATTTATCTACAGGGGTACAAATAGCATAGCCTAACCCTTTCTCCAATATGGAGATCTCGGGATTACTAAGAGTTTTACTAGAAAGATTGATGATGGGAGCTTTTTTGTGATTCTCTATTCCCAGTGGGCCTGACTCCTGGTTCTCATATAAGGACGTCTCTGCTGGGGATTGTGAGAGTACGGATCCCCTCGTCCCCGCCCCGCCCTTATAAGTTACCCCACACTCCTCCCACAGAGACTTCATATACCTGGAGATGAAGTTGGTACCCCGGTCAGATACCACCTCTCTGGGGAAACCCACCCGGGAAAAGATCCCCATCAACGCACGGCCCACCACCGGGGCTGTGGTTGTCCTGAGAGGGATAGACTCCGGGTACCGGGTGGCATGATCCACCAGGACCAGGATGAACCTGTTGCCCAAGGCTGTCCTGGGGTCCAGTGGCCCCACAATATCTATCCACACCCGCTCAAAAGGGGTGCTCACTACAGGAAAGGGCTGGAGAGGGCCTCTGCACTTCCCTCCAGCCTTGCCACTTGCCTGGAAAGTCTGGCATGATCTACAAAAGGAACCAACGTCCGTCTTCATCCCGGGCCAGTAAAAGTGGGTGGCAAGCCTTTGTCGGGTCTTGTCCTGCCCGAGATGTCCTGCAAGAGGCACGCCATGAGCCAGACCCAGTAGGAAGTCTCTGAACCCTGCGGGTACCACCAGGGTATGTGATCCACTGGGCTCAGCAAACCTAGGCTCACTGTACAACAAGTCATTCTCCCAGTAGAGAAAGAAGTTCTTTGGATCAGCACCTGCTGCCTGGTCTGCAGCCTGGTGCCGCAGACCTTCAAGAGTAGGGCCTGTCTTCTGCGCTCGGCAGAACTCCTCTCTGGAGGGACCACCCTCTTGCTGCCAATGGGTCAGCTCAGGTATGTCTCCCAGCTCAGCTACCTGTTCCCCTGTAGACTCCAGGGCATCCCCCTCAGGGTCTGCTCCTTCCTGGACCGTGGGAACAGCAGGGGTGGACGCACCACGCCCCTTGCCCTTCCTCTTTCTGGCAGGGACCTGGGCCACTGTTTCAGGCTCCAGGTCTGCTTCACAACCCTGTCTGGCTGCCATGGACCGAGTGGTCACACAGACCCACTCAGGCAAACCCAACATCTCCAAATGAGCCTGGCGTTCCACCTCCTTCCATGGGGAACTCTCCAGGTCATTACCTAGCAGACAGTCTACCGGCATGGATTGCCTCACAACGACTGAGAGGCCCTGAGAACCCCCCCCCCACTCAAAGGGAATATGTGCTACCTTGCAAAGGCGCACGGAGTTGTCAGCTGACACTACAGGGTGAAGTACATCGGGAATGATCAGCTCCTCAGGGACCCACTGACACCTGACCGAAGTCACACTGGCTCCAGTGTCCCTGAGAGCCTCCACCCTCTTCCCACTGATGGTCACCCACTGTCTGTACTTCTTAGTGTTATCAGGGACAGGGGTTTCCCGGACCATCTCTGTGTCTCCTAAAGAGACAAGGGACATAACTGCTAATCCCTCCAAATCACTAGAAATTAAATCCCCACCAAAAGCTACACTAGCTATACCCGGTGTTGGAGCACCAGAGGGTGCCTGGGATTTCTTGGGACACAGGGGATTTGTGACCCAATTCCTGACAGTGATAACACTTAATGGGACCCCTGTTATCCGACCTGCCCTTAGGGGGCCAGGTTGGTTTGGGTTTTGACTTGCGGGGCTGAGACTGGTTACCCTGGGAACTGTTTTGGGGCCCTTGTGAGAACTCCTTTTGGTTACCCTTGTCCCCCCACTCTTCTGCTGGGGACCCTGCCCACCTTTGGCTGTGGTACCCACAAAACCCCTATGGACCCTGGTACTGACCCAGCGGTCCGCCTCCTGTGCAAGCTCAAGGGGATCAGTAAGCGTGCGGTCTAAAAGATGCTGGCGCAGCTCTGGGACACATACTACTCAAGTGCTCCCAAATGATCAAATTCAACAACCCCCTTATAATCATTCACCTTGCTGCCCTTTATCCAACCTTCCAGTGCACGTGAGAACAGATTCACACATTCCACCCAAGTCTGGGACCCCTCCCTCCTGGAGTTCCTAACCTGTACCCTGTACTGTTCTGGGGTTAACCCAAACCTGAGGCATAAGGCCTCCTTCATATGGAGATAGGTCAGGTTACCGGCTGCTTCCAAGGGCTCTAGAGCACTCCTCCCTGAGGCCTCAAAATACTTCCACAGACCTGCACCCCAATCTTCTTCAGGCACTCTATGCATTTTACAAGAAATCTCATTGGCAGAAAACCACCCATAGATGATATCACTCACTCTGTAACTCTGAACCACATCCTTGGGGATATATACCTTACCCCCTTTCACTGGCTGTTTGCTGCCACCATTTGAGCCGGTCTCCACCTCTCTGGCTTTGATCTCCAGCTCCTTCATTCTCAACTCATGAGCCAAAAGCAATTTTCTTTCCTCAAAAGCAAGGGCATTCTTCTTCTCCTCCTTTGCCATTTCCATGTTCATTTTCATTACTTCCGGCTCATGTTCTCTGATTCTTTGATTCTCTTGTAACTCCTCTGCTGGGGAGAGACCCCTGCTGGAATGGTGGCTCCCCGCTCCGCTGGTGGGGTTGCCCACTGGCAAATCATTTGCCCCAAACCCATTCCCTTCATTATCATCATCTGCTCCCTCAGCCTCTTTAGCCTCCCACCAGGTTTTCAGAGCCTTCTGCAACTCCTCCTTTCTGAAGTTGCTTTTTATGGGACAACCAAAATCCTTGCAGAACTGCTTGAGCTCCTCCACCTTGTATGAATACAAATCCTCAATGGTGAACTCTAGCTCTCCTTCTACACTGGCTGCTTTCTCACTTGGAGCCATGATAATTCAAGAGTTACCTCAAAAATAGAACCAGAAATCAACAATCAGCAGTATGTGGCTGTGTAATGGTCTGCTCTCCTAGTGATGTACACCAATTACTGTGGGTCAAGTACAAATACAAGTTCAATCCTCACCGCTGACCACCAATGTTAGATCTGGGGATCTCTAGTTGGCAGGGTATGTACCACTGTCCAAGTAGGGACCCTTGTTTCTAGTCAGGGAATGGGGGATACACTGTTAAGATAACCCCTGCTCACCCTCTAGGTAGCTTGGCCTGAGCAGTCTAGGCTATGAAAGGCAATGTGTAAAGTATTTGTACCAACACTCACAGTAACAGTGAAAACACCACAGATTAACTCCACACCATTTTTAGAAAAATAAGGTATCTTTACTAAAAACTTCACAAGATCAAATACTACAGAAAAACCAACATACAATTAAAAAGGTTACTTTAAAGATAGTTCAAGAGTTTGTAGAAAGTACTCCAGGATGTAAAAATCAGTGTCCTGCACAATGCGACTCAATGCACAAAATGCGACACTCTCGTGCCCAACAGTACCTGTAGTTGCGTTAAGGTTCCCAAAAGCTATAACAATGAAGATGGCAAAGGCGATGCGATACTCCTGAGACCTTGGGGAGGCTTTGCAGCAGCCCTGCTTCACGCAGCAGAGGTGGATGCGCCGGCTCCGATCTGTAGGGGGAGGATGCGATGACTTTGGCTTTTGTTTTGTAGGTTTCTTAGGGGGAAGCTTCACGCACAGGTACGATGCGACGATCTCCGATGCGGCGCGATGCGCGGCGCAGCGCTGACATCTGGCGCCGCAACACTCGATGCGTCACGGGACGGGACTCTGCGTCGACACACGCAGCGACTGGATACTTTCACGCACCGGCAGTGGTGCGGCCCGCAAACTGGTTCTGCGACGACCCTCGCAGCGTCAGGAATCTTCACGCACCGGGACGATGCTCGATGCACTCGGCGATGCGGGGACTCCAGGTGCTGCGATGAAATTCTCCTCGCACTCTCGCTCTTGCGACTCGCAACCGGATGATGCGTCCCTCAAATGGATGATGCGATGGGTACCAGTTACTCTTGTTCACGCGTCTGCTTTCCAGCTCCCAAACACAGCAAAACTACCTCCTGAGGCCCCCAGACTAGGCAAGCACTCCAAGGCAGGTCAGAACTCCCTCAGCAGAGTTCCAGGGGAGCTGGTGGTGAAGTCCTTTTGTTCCTGGGACTTCTTAACAGGGAGCCAGCTCTCCTCAGGCCCTTGGAGATCAGAATCAAAAAGAAGGAGACACAGCAAAGTCCTTCCCCTCTCCTTGGCAGCAAAGCAAAACAGCAAGCAGGCAGTCTTCTCCTCTTCAGTTCCTTTCAGCTTTCTCCTTGGCAGAGGTTCCTTCTTAGTTCCACAGTGATCTAAAGTTTAAGTGTCTGGGGTCCTCTTCTTATACCCCTCCAAGTCTTTGTCTCTCTTTGTTTCAGTCCGGTTCCTGGGTGTGCTCTGCCCTGGAGCACCTGGTTCCTTTCAGAGTGAGGGGCAGGGTCGTTAGACACTCAGCAGGAGGTGGAGCCTTCTTTGTGCAGGCAGAGTCCTCAGCCTGGCCAGGAGGGGGTGGAGCCAGCATTGTGCTGGCAGAGGCAGCCCTACTCAAACCCAGGGGCTACTCCTTCCAGCCATTTAGAGCAGATCTCCCTATTCACCCTGCTGCTGACTCATCCAGACTTCTGGAGCCACCTAGCCCATCACATGACACCAGTCAGACAATCTGCACACAGGAAGGTTAAACAGGAGAATAGCTACTTTCTAAAAAGTGCTATTCTCACACAGTGAATTTAAAAACCATCTTGCTAAAAAGATGTATAATTAAATTCTGAACACAAAGATACCAAACTTGGATTTTCTATCTTGCCTTTAGGGGAAGATAGGCATGTAAACAGCCTCCCCCATTCTGTCCTATGGGCAAGTTAGCCTCTCAGCAGTGAAAAACGAAAATGGCTGTAATTCACTACCAGGGCATGTTACACACCTCAGTACATGCCCAACCTTTCCGATACACTGCACCCAGCCCAGGGGGGTAACTAGGGCCACCATAGGGATGCCTGACATGTACAGAAAGGGAAGGATAAGGCCTGGTCAGTGGGTGCACTGGCCAGGTCGACATGGCAGTCCTGGACTGCACATAGGCACGGCAAGCAGGCCTAAGACATCATTTTAGCGCTTCTCCTGTAGGTGGCACAATCAGTGCTGCAGCCCACTAGTAGCATTTGAACTACCAGCCCTGGCACTCTCAGTGCACTTTACTAGGGCCTTGCAGGTAGAACAAATATGCCAAACATGTATAGCCACTCACATCACAATTTCCCCAGGGAGCACTTGCACCTTGACACTGATCAGCAGTGGCAAAGTGCCCAAAGCATCTATACCAGTAAAAACGACATCCAGCATAGCATCAAAAATACAGGAGGTAGAGGCGAAAAGTCAGGGGTAACCACGCCAAAAGATGCCAGGTCTAACAGTGCCCATCACTCCCAGCAGTGGACAGACATGTGAGGGGTGGGTGCAGAGGAATACCAGCAGTGGACAGAGACATGTGAGGGGTGGGTGCCTATCACTCCCAGCAGTGGACAGAGACATGTGAGGGGTGGGTGCCTATCACTCCCAGCAGTGGACAGAGACATGGGGGTGGGTGCCCATCACTCCCAGCAGTGGACAGAGACATGGGGGTAGGTGCCCATCACTCCCAGCAGTGGACAGAGACATGTGAGGGGTGGGTGCAGAGGAATACCAGCAGTGGACAGAGCCATGTGAGGGGTGGGTGCCTATCACTCCCAGCAGTGGACAGAGACATGTGAGGGGTGGGTGCAGAGGAATACCTGCAGTGGACAAAGACATGTGAGGGGTGGGTGCCTATCACTCCCAGCAGTGGGCAGAGACATGTGAGGGGTGGGTGCAGAGGAATACCAGCAGTGGACAGAGACATGGTGGTGTGTACATCATGATCAGATGACCACAACTCCATGGGTGTATGTACGCATCCCTAATGTTCGACTATGTTGATAGTGCCATAACAACACATCACTGACAGCACTGTCCCACTCCCATGAGGATGGATGTCTTTCCCCCACTGCATGACACCACATGTGGGTGTGAGGACAAATGACACATGCATACCCACCCCTGGCGGATGCAGCACAATACACACACACAGATCATGCCACAAGACTGTATAGTCATGTCAATGCCTACTAAACTAAGAGCCAAAGGGAACACACACAGTCACGCACATCCCAGGACTGATAGGAATGTACAGGTGCTGGGACAGCCACCAAGATGTTGCCTCTCATGGAAGGAATAGGGTGGAGTTCCCCCAGATACAATGCCCACAATTGTCAGTCAGGTGCCCAAATACCCTGCAGAACAAGTACCAATTGTGTGCTAGGCTGGGATAACACACATGCATAGTGCGGAAAATGGTGAATGTCGCCATTAAGGCATTACAACATACTCAATACACAAGTACAGTGACTAGCAAGGATGGCACAGACGATGCAGCCGGAGACATTGCTGAGCAGGCATGGCCATAGTTGAAGGGATCCGTCACCAACAAAGGAAATGTAGACAGAGGTCAGCACAACAAATGTGCAACTCCCTGCAGGGAAGATGTCAGGTGCCACAGAGGAAGGAACACTCCTTGGGACAATGTCTCGAAACACAAATAGCACACACGACCAAAGATAATTTGCAGAGACCTTGTGATGACACGCAGATACCATGGTCCACCCCATGAGCATCAGACTACAACATTTTCCTGAAACATAACACATTACCACAACCCCAACTCCTGGACCATCAGCACCCACATCAATACCTGAAATGCAATAGTGTTCAAAGTGAAAAGAAAATGCTTTATTCAGCATTAAATGAAAAATTATAAAAGGACACTATTTACAAAGGCACATGGCCAGTCCAGATCAGAAGTCCTTGGGGGGGGGAGGGGGACACATGGCCACGCGTCTCCCCTAGCTTGCCTGCACATTTGAACCCTCAAGTTCGTCGACGGGGGGGGGGCATCATGTGGGGAAGGACCAGGCACCGCAGGGACAGGAGGTGTAAGGGTAGGTGTGGTGGGTGCAGGGACGGACGCCTCCACCACAGGGGGTGGGGCAGCGCCAAAGGTGGAGGTCAGCTAGGCGCTGCACACTGCTGCCAGGTCGTCCAGTGTATCCCCTGCACCCAAAGAAAACACAGGCTCAAAGGAGGGGGGAGTCGGAGGGATGGGGTGCAGCGCTACTGGGGGAGGGGGTGGAGGGGGGGGGGGAACTCAACTCCCCTACCCGTGGAGTGCCGTTCCCGTTTGCGGGCTGGAGAGCCAGAGGGGCTGAGGCCCAGCACAGCCAAGTAGGCCTCCTTGTCAGATTGTGTGGTAGGGGAGCCGAGGGGAGTGCCATTGGAGGGACTGCGTAGTGCGGCATGCGGACTCGGACTGTGGCTGCGTGTATGCCTGTGTGCCCCAGACCCAGTGGGTGTGCCTTCATCCCCCTGAGTGTGCGTGCCAGGAGGAGTGCGCTTGCCCTTACGTGTTGGTGTGCTGCCTGTGTCTGGTGGGGTGCGTGCTTGGGAATGTCTGTGTGTGCTTGGGACAGGCATGGGAGTGGGAAGTGTGGATGGTGCAGGGGTAGGGGGGGACGAAGCGCTGCAGGAGACTCACTGCTGCCGTCAGTGAAGAGTCCATGGACCTCAGCATCATCCGCTGGTCAGACATCGCTGAGGACATGCCCTCCATGTACGACACCATCTGTGTCATCATTCTGGTGTGGCCATGGAGGACATTCAGCATCGATGTCTGGCCAACCTGCAACTGCCGCAGAATGGCCACAGACTCTGCAGTGAGGGCAGCAGGGGGGACAGGGGCAGGGGGTGCGGTGCCTGGCACAAAGGAGACACGGTGTTGCCTAGCACGGACAGAAGGGACCGGAGCAACTGGGAGGGCGGTGATGGGAATGGAGGGGGCGGTGACAGATGTAGTGCTGCTGCCAGGTGTTGTAGCAGCCTCCGCCCCCTCGAGGAGTTCAGCCTCGGACCCATCTGCATCGTAGTCAGTGTTGCCACTAGACAGGTCCTCCACCTGACTCCCCTCCCCCTCCGTGCCACTTGCTCCCGCAGACTCGCCAGCAGTGGTGCTGGATCCCTCCTCAACGTCCGTGCAGGTGTTTCCCTCGGTGTCCTCCGATGATGCTGTGGGCAAGCTGAAGATACAGAAAATAATCAGTCACCTGTATACATCTGACACATGAGTCCAAACAAAAAATGTCACAGTGCATATCAGGAAATGCATCATGAGTAACATCTAGAATAGTCCGCATATATGTAACCCTGCACTGCCCAGTTGGTTGACCCACCATGCCACTTGGAAACAATGGAGATTATGACACAACAGCAAAGAACTTGATATCAAATTATACTGAGAAGCTAGTGTCTGGGAACAGTTGAGCACAGCAAGACTATGAAGGCATGCCACCTCTTGTTCACTGTGAACGAAACAGTATTGGTGCACCCAAGGCCAAATAACAGACCTCAATGCTGAAGGTGTCCCCACACTCTGAGACCTGTGAGTACTTTTGAAACCCAAACGAAAAACATTGCGATCCCTTGGGTATCACAACGCTTTACACAATGTACATGTTTAGAATGTGTGAATGTGCCACTTTGTGAACAGAACACACATCTGCCTGTATAACAGAAGTCACACAATGAGGTGCACACAAAACTACATTTACACAGTCATTGTATGAGCTGCCAGCCGAATTCAAATAAGCCACTGTAAAGAAGAAATGGGGAATCAGTAAGTACATATACATGGCAACACGGTGGTCTGGATGACTTGACACTCGTAAGTTGGTATCAGCAACAACCAAGGACTTACCCAAATGCAAACACACTGTGTGAACATGTTCTCAGTAAAATGGTCACTCCCTATAGGAACTCTAGGCCCCTCCGCTCCAATGCAGAAAACTTCACGAACATCCCTAGATTCAGAAAAACTCGAGCAGGAGGAAGACGCTTCTCGGTTCAAGCCTCCCGCCTTTGGAACGCACTCCCCCGTAACCTACGTTTTGAACCCCAATACCTGCGCTTCAGGAAACTGTTAAAAACTCATCTTTTTCCCTAATCCTGTACCCCCCCTTCCCCTCCTGTTGCTTCAGTTTCCGCCTTCGTTCCTTGCCCTTCTTAGTCTCTGGCTCCGTTTGACCTGGTGAATTCAGGGTTCTTTAGCGCTGGGATACCTCCGGGTGACTATCGCGCTTTACAAAAATAAATAATAATAATAATAATAATAATAATATGTATAATCAGAAAACAAGTGGTAATCGAACTGTGCCTTTCTTGAAAATGTGCCAGCGTGTCCACGGAAAGTGTAAAGGTACTTTCTTTTGCACTTCCCTGGGAGACATCTGTCATGCAGGCACATTATTGTCCTTCACAACAAACTAGCAAAGTCAAGCATAGGAAAAATTGAGACATGTTGACAAGTGTAGTGAGTGCCAAGGTACAATACTTCTTGACTAACAACTTGAATCATGCCACCTGCCACATGGCCATCCGTACCATGATGACACAGTTGGCAACACATCTGACCCACTGCCTGTCATGTGGAGGGGCACACTTGTCCAAACACAGGACAATGCATTAGCTAATGGGCCTGCAATTGTGTCGGGATAAGGAGCACCTGCACTGAGGAGACAAGCCTCATGGCAAGCAAGAATGTCCACACAGACCAAACTACGTAGTATCTCGACCACACACTGGTGGCAAAAATGGATGAACATTCAACCCTGCACAACATGACTGGGTCACTGCATGTTGAGTGTCTGTCCAGACAATTATCACACACAGGTCAGACCTGGCAAGGAGACATAAGGTTTGGACATGTAGGCCTTGCCCCCACAAACCCCCCATACCGGAGACAATGTTATTGAGACCGATCCAGAAGTTACACCTCTTAATCTGGGTTTACTAAAATGTGCATCAAGAATTCCTAAATGTACTCCACATCACCTCGTGAGGCTGCCAACACATATTTGTGACAAACAACCATCAACAGATAGTTGTACATAGACACACAGGCACTGCCCAGTGTGAGGATGCACAAGCAAAATGGGGTCAGCCTGTACAATGGGCACATGAAGCACACTTTAGATAAATACAAATGAGGCCAGGGAACAATGCCACAGAGGCCAACCCATGCTGAACACACAGAGAATGGGCACAGTGTTGGATGACACACATGATTCCGACGCAAGGGTGTCTTAGGAGACTGTAGTGGGCACACTGCTCCATGGTCCTGGAATTATCTGACTGTAACAAGAGCTACCGTCCCGGCACTATGCATATCTCCCACTCATGCACATCATGTCTGAGGCCACAACATCGGTCATGCATGTTGCAAGTCTGTTCATTTGAAAACTCACACTCCTATTTTGAGACTCAGCATCAGTGCCAACTAATATGGACCCCCAAATGACTGAACAGGACAGGGCACAGGCAAGGTACCAACACATGTCACAGACCATCCCCACACATGATGCAGAAAGCAATGTGCACTTGGATTAACTGGCAGCCGAGATGACCATGTGCAATTGTGATTACACAGAGACCAGGGAACACATGTCAAGGAGGGGAAGGGAGGAAGAACAGCACCGTTTGACTTTGGGGAACAGGATATGCACTGCACAAATTAACCCTTGCAGTGTATCCAGGCGACTGAGCACTTTCAAAAGCTGGTGACACACAACAAACATACATGTACCTACCCCCTTCCTGCTGCTGCAACGCCTGTAACCGCCTATCCAAGTCAGGGAAGACCACCGCCAGGACACGCTTCATCTGGTGGGTCAGGCGTCGGCGCCCGCCGTGCTTGCGTGGAGGTGAGTCCTTCAGCTGGCACCGGGCGATCCTCCGGGTCCAGCACCGGATGTCCTGCCAGCGTTTCCTCACTTGGGCTAGGCGCCGACTGCGACCCTCCACCGATCTCACGGCCCTGACGGCCCGCTTCCAGATCTTCCCCTTCTCATAGGCAGTTACCTGTGAGGATTACAAAGTGAGACAACATCACTACACCTGCTCCATGTCACAGAGACACACATTTGAACATCTTTGATATGTTGAACAGGGCATAGTATGCTGGCAACAAATAGCACCTTTGTCATAGGGACATTAGCCTCTGTGGAAGCCCCAATGCACTACATGGCATTGAAAGTACACAGGTGGCATGAGGGGTGCGACACACTCCCTGATCATGGCACACACTGTGCATCACATGCAACACCAGGCTGATGGACAGCACCTCCAATTAGTCACATGCCCCAGGCCACGGACGCAACCTCAGCAGAGTACACAGACACACACAGGCACAGATCAATCACCTGCCATTGGCAACAGCGGATACAAACCTCCCTCTGCACATGTGCCACTTGCCTATGCCACCCAACAGGTGTGGTGATAGCTCAGCAAGTCAGACACTCCGCACAGCTTACTTCTCACATCAGATGGGTGGAGCTGTTGCCTCCTCCATGCAGCTGTGGTGCAACACTCCACATAGACACTCACCCACATGACAAGGAACATTCACACACATCAATGTCCAGGGGGCGTACACATCATTTGGACACTCACCACTCTCACCACAGCTCCACTCAACTCACACACATCTGTGGGTACAGTCACCTGTCACACCGGAAGGGCCACTGAATCACCTCTGGACTATAGAACAAAAATGGCCCAAAGGATTGGGCAGGCTGAATGTGCCATGCACTATGCAGTGAATGTCACAGTAAGCACAATGCAAGTGAGGAGTGCACACAGGAACTACATCATGCTCTGCATGGGAGACATAAGCCATTCCCCCCCTGGTACCCACTCTAAACAACATTGCATGTCTGTCACACCTGGACACAATGCCAGAAGTGACAGTCACAAAAAAGGTGCACAGTCAAAGCTAGTGGAGTCAGCACTCACCTGCTCCCCTGGTCTCCCATACAGGCTGGTGTACTGTGGGAGGATGACATCCAGAAATGCCTCATTCTCCTCCTGGGTGAATGGCTGGGCCCTCTCCACAGACCTTGACATGGTGCCAGAGGAAGCACAGGCAGCAGCAGTGGTGTCGACTGAAAGGTAGTGCAGGCAAGTGCCCTCTCATGGGTTCAGGCTGACTTATATCTGCCTTGCTGGGCTGTTTCATTTACAGGAGTACAGAGTGATTGGTCAGTCTCATTTGCATCCTACGTTTCCTCCAATCCCTTTAAACATACACCAGTGAGTGCCTTTGCATGGTTCAAAATTTGAGCATAATGTGAAGTCACCAACCACTTTGCAACATTGTATTTAGTTGCCAACTGCCTCTTACAGGCCACCGGATGGAAAAATTTGAACTGGAAAAAATCGGTATCCATGACAACCAGCATGCATTTAGGCCCTAATACTTGTCCCTCATGTGTCCCCATGTAATTTAGCAATCCACACACAGGTACGGTGCGTTTGACACGTACCCCTACGGCATCAGTTGCACAGTGCGTTTGAAACGTACGTGTACGACCAGTGTGTACACGTACGTGTACGACCAGTGTGTACACGTACGTGTACGACCAGTGTGTACACGTACGTGTACTAGGGTCGTACACGTACGTGTATGACCAGTGTGTTATACATGTACGTGTACGACCAGTGTGTACACGTACGTGTACACACTGGTTGTACACATACGTGTACACACTGGTAGTACACATACGTGTGTACGGTCCGTACACACACCCGTACTCCGGCGGGAACACCAATGTAATGATGCAGAACGTTCACACGCCCTCAGAGCGTGTGTACGGGGCGTTTCACAGCTTACACTGGTGATAAGAGGCGCACACGAAAGGAATGGAGGTGTCAGACTCGTGCATGGCTGTACATCAAGTCATTGTAGTCCTTCATGTGGGCCTAGGTGTGTCAGGCAGTGAAATTGCACATGTCTCCTCATGTTTTAGCACAATAGATGTGTGATGACCTGTGTACACAGGTCATGTGTGATGGGGCAGTATGTGGCACACTTACCCTTCCCACTTTGCACATGTGTGCATGTAGTACAAACCTGTCAAGCACTGCATCACTGGTATGGCACAGTCACCAACACCCACAACTGTACCCTGAAGGCAGGTACACGGATAATTACACCTCATATGCGACTCCCAGTGTGCCACGATGTGACTATGTCATGTGTGTGTCATTTGTTACCATGAGCTTTCCGTTGGTGTTCCGTCAACTCCATCTGCTGTTGCAGCTTCCAACATGTGTATGTGTGCATTTGTGCATGACACACATATACGCACACCATGCCACATGGGGACTCACACGTTACATGTGTCATGATGGTTCGAAGATGACTTCCTGACATGAGGCAATATCGGCGTTGTATCAATGTCTGTGACATCAGTTTTTGACATGGACCCCTTAATGGAAATGTGTGTCATCTGTCCATTTCCAGATAACATGTGACCTGTGCGTCTAGACTACCGCCAGCTGTCTGTATGAGATGACATCCTTCTAATGCTGATATGTGGATGTCTGTCACTCATGTAATGTGTCTGGCTTGTCACTTACACTGGCCAACAGCTATTTCATGGCATGTCACGTCAACATTGCCATGCAACTATTGTGGCTGGCTCTTCGTACGAGTATCACCTGGCTGGCCCACGTGTCCTGGATGTATTGCACAGCACAGACTCTGTATTAAGCAGATGTGTATTAGCTGTTGAACATGTGCTCACCTCAGTTACATTGGTGTGGTAATGTACTCACTCTTCGTTATTCCTTCCAAATCTCTGCAGGGCACCACCTCTCCCCAGATGAATGCCAGACCTGGATGCCATGCGTGAACATGACTGCATACGCAGATACCGATTCTCG
Organism: Triturus cristatus; assembly: GCF_964204655.1. Lineage (NCBI taxonomy): Eukaryota > Metazoa > Chordata > Amphibia > Caudata > Salamandridae > Triturus > Triturus cristatus. Next base: position 430,969,388 of record NC_140579.1, on the reverse strand, counting down.
CAAGAGTTGATAAAGGACTTGACCCGCCGGCTTGCACCACACCTCCAACCATAACACAGGTATCCTACGGCTCTGACCCCCAAGGTGAAGGTGATGGCAGCCCTACATTTTTTTTTACCACCGGCACGTTTCAATTGACCATAGCTGATGTCGGTGGCATGTCCCAGACTATGTTCAGCCGTGTCCTGCATGATGTTATAGAAGCCATGTTGTTGCACCTGGATGAATTCATCCATTTTCCCACTCGTGAGCAGTTGACAGGTGCAAGGGTGAGTTCTATGCCCTGGGAGGGATGCCTCATGTAATTGGGGCCATTGATGGGACACATGTGGCTTTGGTACCACCACAGGCACAGGAGGTAGCCTATAGAAACCGAAAACATTACCACTCCATTAATGCCCTTGTGGTGTGTCTTGCTAACATGCTGATTTCCCATGTCTGAACATTTTCCAGGGTCCGCACACGATGCATACATCATGAGGCGTAGCAGGGTGCCAGAAATGATGCTGCAGCTGCACGCGGAACGAGCATGTCTTGTTGGTGGGTATACTCGGTTAGTCCTGTTTCAGCGCTATCTTTGTACCTTACGGCATCTCCTGACCCACTTCTTCACATGATGTTTCCATGTAGGGGACTCTGGCTATGCCAGGGACAGGGACACCAACACCTGACATCTAAGTACCAGCGTGCCCCGATGTGACTGTCCTGTTTGTCATGTGTTCCCATGAGCTTGCTGTTGGTGTTCATTCATATTTCATACATGTTCTGGTTGCCATAGTTCCTCCAGGTAGTTGTATGTGCCTAGCATTCACATCAATGTTCACTTGTGGATGGGTATGTTGCAGGGGACGGATTGAAATGTTATCCAGGGTCTTTGACATGTCTCATTTGGCCTTGGATGCTTTTTTGGCTGTGGCTTGCTCTTGTTGTGTCACATGTCCATTGTGAGAGTGTGCGACTCCATTGGCTTGTGTAAGGGGTGAGTGATCATCCCTCAGCCTGACGCTGTTCAACATCCACATGGCCCCCCTCACACAAGTGGCCTGCCACCACAACCTCAAAAACATCTCCTACGCAGACGACACCCAGCTCATCCTCTCCCTCACCAAGGACCCTCACACCGCCAAGACAAACATCCACGAGGGTCTGAGGGCCATCGCCGACTGGATGCGGAGCGGCCAACTGAAACAGAACTCGGACAAGACGGAGGTCCTCATCCTCGGACCCACACCCTCAGCTTGGGACAACTCCTGGTGGCCGATCGCTCTGGGGACATCACCGACACCCACCAAACACGCATGCAACCTAGGATTGATCCTCGCATCCTCCCTCTCCATGTACAAGCAGGTCAACGGCGTCTCCTCCTGCTATGACACCCTACGCACGGTCCGCCGGATCTACTGGTGGATCCAGACTTAAACAAGTAGAACAGTGACACAGGCCCTCGTCAGCAGCTGACTGGACTACGCCAATGCACTCTACGCAGGACTCTCATCCACACACCAACGGCGGCTACAACGCTTCGGAAACGCCTCGGCACAACTGATCGTCAACGCCCCCCGCCACAGCCACATCACCCCCCTCCTGAGAGACCTGCACTGGCTCCACATCGACAAGAGGATCACCTGTAAGCTCCTCAGCCACGCACACAAGGCACTCCACACCGCCGGACAAGCCTACCTGCACATTAGACTCAGCTTCTACACCTCCACCCGCCAGCTCCGCTCCGGCATCCTCGCAGCTGTCCCCCGCATCCAACGTACGCCCGCCTGCAGCAGATCATTCTCCTACCTCGCCGCCAAGACCTGGAAGACCCTCCCAACCCACCTACGACTGACCCAAGACCTACTTGCCTTCAGGAGACTCCTCAAGACCTGGCTCTTCGAGCAGTGGTGGAACCTCCCCCCCCCTCAGCGCCTTGAGACCCTCCAAGTTAAGTAGCACGCCTTACAAGTACCCTGATCGATTGTTGATTGATTGACGGTGCCTGCTGGTGGGTGTGGTGCGATTTGGCAGTGGGTCTCCCAGGTGATGTATCTGTCCCACCATGGCGCATGCTGCCATGTCAGTGAGTGTGAGTTCCTGTCCTAGATTTCTGAGGCTGTTGTGTTTGTGTTCGAGTTTGCAGTTGTCACAGGAGGGCCTTGTGCTGCCTACAGCAGGGCCAAGTGTCAGCTACCTTGTCAGTACTTTGTCAGTCCCTGTGCATTGCGCATGGTGCATGGGTATGTACCTGGGCCATATGGGCTAAGGGCAATGGTGTCTGTTTCTGAGTTGTACAATATGTTTAGTGATCCCCACCATCCCAGCATCCCGGACATCCTGTCTTGGGTTTGTGGTTTGTGTAGGCGGAGACATGGCATGGCCTTGCTTTGTGAATGGGGCATACTCATGTTAGTGGCATGAGCGTTGTTTAGAGTGTGGTTGTGTCAGGTGAGGGCTTGGGGGTAGGTGAGTGCATTTGTTGTAGTTGGGGTGTGGATGCCATTCCCCCCATGTTACGTGAGTTGTTTGTGTACTCACCAGTCTCTCGAACTCCTTCGACTCCGTGTACTCCTACCGGCGGAAGCAGGGCCATCACCTTCTCCTCCCAGGGAGGTTAATGTACCGGGCTGCGGGGCAGCCCACCTCCTGTGATGTTACTCTGGGCGTATTCCTCGTTCATTTTGCGCTTGACTGCCCTGCGCAGATCGTACCACCTTGCTTGACATTCATTCCTGGTCCTTCTGATGGGCGCAACAGCATTCACCCGATCGACGATCCTCTGCCACAGGCTAGTTTTTTGGGATATGCTGGTCTGTCTGACCAATGTTCCAAAGAGCTGTGGCTCGACTCTGATGATTTCGTTGACAAGGATGTCCAGCTCCTCCCTTGTGAACTTTGGATTCTTGTCTGTGGGCATGGTGTGGGGTGTGGGTGTGGATGGTTGTGGGTGTGTGGGTGTGAATGTGTAGAGGGGGTCTGTGTGAAGGAGGTTGTGTGAAGGTGTGTAAGTTAAGGTGTATGGGTGCAGTTGTTTGTGTGTGATGTCTGTCAGCAGTGGGTCTGTTGCAAAGGCTCATGGTTTGTGATTGTGGGCCCTTTTTATTGGTCCATTTGTGGGTGTGGCTGGGTTTGAACTTTTGGTGGGTGTGTTATAAGAGGTGGTTGTGAGTTTTGGCCTCTGTTTGCCTGTTTGGATGTGCCAGGTCAGTCTTTTAGTTGTTTTTTGTCCTGAAGACGTGTTTTGTGGTGTTGTGCGAGTCGAATTGACCCTCCTTGGGCTGTTTTACAGTGTCCTGGTTCAGTACGAGTCGTTTTCGCGTATGTAAGGTGCGTCCATAGCTATGTTGTACAGTGATCACATATGCAATGTGTAGGAAGGTGGATATCTGACTATGGTTACCCCCAACTTTTTGCCTAGTGTCTAGCTGGTTTTTCGACTTAGTTGGCCTGAGATCCTGCCATTCAGGGTCTCAGGCTGTCTGCTCTCTCTTTAAAATGGACTCCATGTACCCTAGGTACATAACCAATTGGTAAGGATCACCTTATTGGACCCTGTACAGTGTACCCTAGGTACCCAGGGCATAGGTGTACCCTAGGCCTCCCAGGGGCTGCAGCATGTATTATGCCACCCCTGGTCTGGCCTTCCATCAGACACAACTGGCTGATCACTCAGCTGGGGCAAGGTCGTGTAATCACCCCTTGCTTAGATATAGTATGCCTATATCTACCCTTATATATAGACACATGTGTACCTATCAGTCACTCCTATGGCAGGCCTTAACAATCCTGGAGGCAGAGTGCTTGGTAACATGTGAGATGGTGCTCTAGCATGAGCTGAGCCTGTCTGCAGCTTTCGGAACCATGTCCTTATAGCTGTTCTATGATATAGCCTACCATATACTCTTAAAGTGCCTTATAATCTTAAACAGTTATGGTAACTATGGTTTGGCTTTATCAAAACATGTCGTGTAAGGTGTCTAACACTTTGGAATAATACCCCCATACCATTTCTGGTGATGAGGATATTATTCCTCCCTTCTAGAGGGAGAGACATGTTAAAATCCTACTTTGCTGTTTAACTCTAACCAAAGCCTCAGCATCACAAAATGGATGCTGCTGCCACAGACACGAGTCTGACCCCCTGCTGCTGGGAGTGATCCTGGCAAGGGAGGCTTGGACAATAGGTTTCCTGCTTGGGGAGGTGCTAGCACCTCCCCAGATAGACTTTAGTGTATTGGGGCAGGGAGGGCTGAAAGGAATGAGACATGCCTGGGGCACACAAGGTGTCCCATGCATAGTCCAGTTCAAACCGGTGCTGGGGCACTCCAGCCCCAGTCCTGGCGCGAAACTGGACAAAGGGAAGGGGGTGTAACCACCCCCCTCCCAGGTCCCACCCATAAGGCGTGACCTAGCAGGTATCCCAGCCCCCCAGATTAGTATAAGAGTGGGAGTTGGGCCTCAAGACTTTAGATTATCCTGAACCTGCAAACTTGAACAGAAACTCTGGACCTTCGACATTCGACGAAATAAGAAGACTGAAGAATCTCCCTTGTGGCCAAGGAGTGGCTACCCTGTGCAAACAGGCACCATCAAGAGACTACCCTTTGCTTTGCCCAAGTTCTACGAGGAACCGACTGCAGAGCCCGACCAGAGCCTTGACTTCCAGACTTCTCCGACCCTGATCCACATCCACAGCAGAGCTGAGATCCGTGGAGGCGACGAGCGACGTGGGACCGGCGACCTGGGAAAGTGGCTAGTATCTTCAAGCGCAGCTTCTGAGGCACCCTCAAAGTTGTGCACCGGGGATTGAGAAGCCCCACCCCCAAGCACCATCTGCACCGAAGATCAGCCCCCCACACTCCACGAGTTCTGCGTGGGGCCCTTCAGCATTTTCCTGCTTGCCGCGTCTGTCCGGTTGCTTGCCCGCTGGCTAGTGGCCTTTGTGACGACGCACCCTGAAATCTTCATCGCTGGTTTGGCTCCTCCAGACTGGCTCCTGCTCCTTTGAAAAAGAGAAGCATCCCAGACCTTCCTGGTCTGCACCAGAAGCAAGTCCTCCGTTCTGCGTGGGTTCCGCTTGCCAAGGCTTGGTGAGTCCTAGTCCAACTTCGACGCCGCCGACAGCAAGAGCCTTCGTGGGACAGCTCGCCTCCTGGTCCTGGTCGTCCTCGACGCTTCCTGGTCCTCCTGGCTGCAGCGACAAGCTTCACCTTCACCTGCAATCTTCACGACATCGCCTGGTTCCTTCCTGGTTCCACGTGGTCACTGGCTAGTGACCTTGACTCTGTCCCTTCTGCTTGCAGGTCTCCTCTCTTCTTGATCCCAGCCTTGGGATCCACCGGACACTCTTCACTGACTGCCTGTCAGCATCTTTCTTCAGGCATCCATAGGAGTTGACGACGAAAACCGACGCAACTTCACCCCTATGCACCCGCAGCCTGTGGGCTAGGTAACTTGGGTACTCCGGTGCTCATCAGGATAGTGACTATCCTAGTGTCTAGTTTTCCAGTCTCGACTTCCTAGCTACTCTGGAAGTGTCCTAAATCTATCGATTTCTAAACTGTACTATTGCTATTGACTTTTACGCATTACGCGTGAGTGTTTCCACTCTGCACCTGAATCCCGTGGGCCTCCCACTTCCTAACCTTTGGTAGTATAGTGTAGCCCCAGTGATTCCCTAGGCCTATCGTATTTCTGTGACAGTGGTCCTTATACCACTTACTTAGTATATGGTTTGCGTGGCCCCTAGGGCCTAACTGTATTACTTACCTGTGTGACTTAATGTATACTTAAATAAGACTGTTGTACTTACCTCTAATCTCATAAAGAGTGCTGAGGGTTTGACTAGAATAAATACACTTTATTTTATATATATATATCTTTTGTGGTGTCCTTTCATTTGGTATTCAAGGGATTATATATGGTATCACAGCTGGCTTCACATGCCATTCAGAGTTTAGCCTAAGACTGCTCTTGTCCATGCTACCACTAGGATAGCTGGTCTATAAGGTTGACTTTACAACCAATCACCATAAGGGTATTTGGACTGATATAAGGTGTACACTAGAACTAGTGACATCATACATCAGGCCAACTTCTCACATTGGTGAGCAGCGGTTGGGATCTGAGCTTGCTGTTGTAATACCATTGTAATAATGAGATACTAAATTGAAAGATCACACAGATATTGTCTAGGTACATATAACATAGATTATAATACTTAAATCCTACTGGATTTAGTAGTTGTAGGTTGAAGGGAGTAACACACCCTGACTACAACTACTAGAGAGGTTTAGTAGATACAACTAGTGTAGGTAGGTGCACACACCACACCCTCACTAGAATCATGTCCCTGAATGGAGATCACACTGATGCTCCCTCAGGAGAGGAGAATCCTAGACAGGTTCCCTCTAGATATGATGCATTCACTTTCCAGGAGATGAGACAACTGTGTACCTCCAGGAGATTAAAACAGGGTTCCAACCCTACCCTTAGACAGCTAGTGGAGCTTCTGGAGGCCTATGATGCTGAAAGAGCTGCCAAGTATGGTGCCATAGCTGTAGATAAGGGTCTACCCACCACAGAGGAGTCAGATGGGACTTCAGATGAAGAGGTAGACAGCCAGGGCCAAGTAGGAAGACTTAGCCAGGCTAACCTAAGCTTACATGGGAGTTTGCATGGAGTCCCCCCATACAGACCCCCAAGTGGGCTTAACCAGAGAAGCAGGAGGGACAGATCCCCTTCAAGGGAATCCATCCACTCCCATGTCTCTAGCATCTCTAGTGCTTCCTCTCACAGGGGATTGACTTCCCCTGAGAGAAAGGAGTATGAAGCCAGAATGAGGGAAGCTAATCTGAGGATTCAGAGGGAAGAACTTGCCCTTGCCAAGGAGAAGCTTGCTCTGGCTAGAGAGCAAAAATTGTGAGGGTCAGAACCCACTGGTGGCAGCAACATTCCTAGAGATAGGGATAGGTCTTATGACCATAGAAACCTAAGCAAGATAGTCCCCCCATATCAGAATGGGGATGACATCCACAAGTGGATGACTGCTTTGGAGAGGGCCTGCAAAATACAGCAGGTACCCCAGAGTCAGTGGGCAGCTATCTTGTGGCTCTCCTTTTCTGACAAAGGTAGAGACAAGCTCCTCACAGTCAGTGATGAGGATGCTAACAATTACAAAGTCCTGAAGAGTGCTCTGATAGATGGGTTTGGCTTAACCACTGAGCAATATAGGTTGTTGTTCAGAGACACCCAGAAGACACAGACACAGGACTGGTCTGATTTTGTGGATTGTGCCACTAAGGCTTTGGAAGGTTGGTTAACTGGCAGCAAGGTGCAGGACTATACAGGATTGTACAACTTGATTATGAGGGAGCAGATCCTTAGTAATTGTCAGAACCAGCTTCTCCATCAACACCTGGTAGACTCAGATTTGACCTCTCCCCAAGAATTGGGAAAGAGGGCAGATAAATGGGTCAGGACCAGGATTAGGCCTAAAAATCAGGGTGGTGACCAAAAGAAAGATACCACCAAGCCTCAAGAGAAGGGTGGGGATAAAACAAAAGAGAAATCTTCCTCAGGGCCCCAAAACTCCACACAGGGTGGTGGGTCCCAAGCTCCCTCCTCTACCACAGTTAAAAAGCCTTACTGCCATGAGTGTAAAGCTCCTGGGCATTGGAAAACTGACAGCAGTTGCCCAAAGGCTAAAAACAAAACTGTTCCTCCAACTACTCCTGTCACACCACCTATTACTGTCAGCAGTAATCCCCCAGGTGGTGGTAGTGCCCCCAAAAATTTGGTTGGGTTTTCTTGGGGAACACAGGGGGACCCTGGCTTAGCCAATTCCCCTACAGCAGCTACTCTTGTCTGTGATGGTGGCATGGGGTTTGCCAACTTCACTGCCTGTCCCAACACTTTGGGTAGGTACAGACAGGAGCCCTACATCAATGGTAGAAAAGCTGAGGCCTACAGAGACACTGGAGCTAGCATCACTATGGTGGCCCATAGGCTAGTTCCCTCTGAGCAGCTTTTGCCTGGTTTCTCATACCAGGTAACTAACATTGATGGCAAACAGAACAGTCATCCCATGGCAGAGGTATGTCTCAGCTGGGGAGGGGTCACTGGCCCTAAAAGGGTGGCAGTGTCTCCAACCTTGCCTGTGGACTGCTTACTGGGGAATGACTTAGAACTCTCAGCTTGGGCTGAAGTTGAACAAGACACCCATTCTAAAATGGTAGGCCTTTCACAAAAGGGTAGTGGGGTTGTGCCAGCCACAACCCCTGTCCAAGTAGATTTCCTCCCTGAAAAGGTTGGAAGGGCAGTGGTAGCCACAGCCCAGGCAAAGACAGACTTCCCTGTAGAGACTGGCAGAGCTGTGACAGTCACAGCTCAAACCCAAACTGAGTGCCTCCCTGAAAAGGTTGGCAAGGCTGTAATGGTCTCAGCCCATACTCAGACTGACATAGGTGTAGTGAAGCCTGAAACTATGGATCACTCCACACAAACAGAGAGTAGTGGGGAGGAAGAAAAGTCTCCCTCTCCCCAGACATTAGGAAAAGGTCAGCCTCCTCAGGGATCTGACCTCACCCCTTGTGAAGGAACTGCCCCAGAGGTAGCCAGGCCTGGCCTGGCAGAACCTCTGATGTCAGTGGCCCCTTCCAAGGTGGGACCCAGTCTGGTGCAGGTAGCCTGCCTCTCTCTACCCTGCCTCAGTCAGCCCAGGGCTGCAGAGGTCAGGGAGGCCAGTGGACCCCAAGAGGGCCCCTGTCCACAAGAACCCCCCCATCAAAAGAATGAGGATTGCCTGGCTAGTAGCCCTAGCCAGGTGATGGGTAAAAACATTCCCGAGGGATCCCCTTTACAGGTAGTTAGGGACCTCCCCCAGAGGGATTCTGTTGGGCACAGGCAAACCTGGGACCTTAGGGCCCCAAACCTGACCTGTCCCTCCAGTAAGCCCACAAAAGGGACCCAGCCTCCAGCTTTAGGTAGCCAGAGGCTGACCCGGAGAGCACAGTGCAACTCAGTGAAAGAAAGAAAGGCATCCATGGTGGAGGATGATTGGAGGAAGCTGAGGCCTCACTTTGAGGACACTCACTTCAGTACTCCATCTCAACACCAGCCTTTTACTTTGCAAAGACACCCCAAAGGTAGAGATTCCCTATGGTGGAGACCCTATGATACCTTTAGGATGAGGGATTGCTTAGTGGACCATGAGACAGGGGGTAACCATGCCAGTGCTGGTTCTTCCTTATATGGCCACTTAGGCAATAGAGGCTTACCTTGTCAAGGCCAGCCTTATCTCCTTTCGTTTGGGGGGGGGGGGGTTGTGTAGGAAGGTGGATATCTGACTATGGTTACCCCCAACTTTTTGCCTAGTGTCTAGCTGGTTTTTCGACTTAGTTGGCCTGAGATCCTGCCGTTCAGGGTCTCAGGCTGTCTGCTCTCTCTTTAAAATGGACTCCATGTACCCTAGGTACATAACCAATTGGTAAGGATCACCTTATTGGACCCTGTACAGTGTACCCTAGGTACCCAGGGCATAGGTGTACCCTAGGCCTCCCAGGGGCTGCAGCATGTATTATGCCACCCCTGGTCTGGCCTTCCAATCAGACACAACTGGCTGATCACTCAGCTGGGGCAAGGTCGTGTAATCACCCCTTGCTTAGATATAGTATGCCTATATCTACCCTTATATATAGACACATGTGTACCTATCAGTCACTCCTATGGCAGGCCTTAACAATCCTGGAGGCAGAGTGCGTGGTAACATGTGAGATGGTGCTCTAGCATGAGCTGAGCCTGTCTGCAGCTTTCGGAACCATGTCCTTATAGCTGTTCTATGATATAGCCTACCATATACTCTTAAAGTGCCTTATAATCTTAAACGGTTATGGTAACTATGGTTTGGCTTTATCAAAACATGTCGTGTAAGGTGTCTAACACTTTGGAATAATACCCCCATACCATTTCTGGTGATGAGGATATTATTCCTCCCTTCTAGAGGGAGAGACATGTTAAAATCCTACTTTGCTGTTTAACTCTAACCAAAGCCTCAGCATCACAAAATGGATGCTGCTGCCACAGACACGAGTCTGACCCCCTGCTGCTGGGAGTGATCCTGGCAAGGGAGGCTTGGACAATAGGTTTCCTGCTTGGGGAGGTGCTAGCACCTCCCCAGACAGACTTTAGTGTATTGGGGCAGGGAGGGCTGAAAGGAATGAGGCATGCCTGGGGCACACAAGGTGTCCCATGCATAGTCCAGTTCAAACCGGTGCTGGGGCACTCCAGCCCCAGTCCTGGCGCGAAACTGGACAAAGGGAAGGGGGTGTAACCACCCCCCTCCCAGGTCCCACCCATAAGGCGTGACCTAGCAGGTATCCCAGCCCCCCAGATTAGTATAAGAGTGGGAGTTGGGCCTCAAGACTTTAGATTATCCTGAACCTGCAAACTTGAACAGAAACTCTGGACCTTCGACATTCGACGAAAGAAAAAGACTGAAGAATCTCCCTTGTGGCCAAGGAGTGGCTACCCTGTGCAAACAGGCACCATCAAGAGACTACCCTTTGCTTTGCCCAAGTTCTACGAGGAACCGACTGCAGAGCCCGACCAGAGCCTTGACTTCCAGACTTCTCCGACCCTGATCCACATCCACAGCAGAGCTGAGATCCGTGGAGGCGACGAGCGACGTGGGACCGGCTACCTGGGAAAGTGGCTAGTATCTTCAAGCGCAGCTTCTGAGGCACCCTCAAAGTTGTGCACCGGGGATTGAGAAGCCCCACCCCCAAGCACCATCTGCACCGAAGATCAGCCCCCCACACTCCACGAGTTCTGCGTGGGGCCCTTCAGCATTTTCCTGCTTGCCGCGTCTGTCCGGTTGCTTGCCCGCTGGCTAGTGGCCTTTGTGACGACGCACCCTGAAATCTTCATCGCTGGTTTGGCTCCTCCAGACTGGCTCCTGCTCCTTTGAAAAAGAGAAGCATCCCAGACCTTCCTGGTCTGCACCAGAAGCAAGTCCTCCGTTCTGCGTGGGTTCCGCTTGCCAAAGCTTGGTGAGTCCTAGTCCAACTTCGACGCCGCCGACAGCAAGAGCCTTCGTGGGACAGCTCGCCTCCTGGTCCTGGTCGTCCTCGACGCTTCCTGGTCCTCCTGGCTGCAGCGACAAGCTTCACCTTCACCTGCAATCTTCCCGACATCGCCTGGTTCCTTCCTGGTTCCACGTGGTCACTGGCTAGTGACCTTGACTCTGTCCCTTCTGCTTGCAGGTCTCCTCTCTTCTTGATCCCAGCCTTGGGATCCACCGGACACTCTTCACTGACTGCCTGTCAGCATCTTTCTTCAGGCATCCATAGGAGTCGACGACGAAAACCGACGCAACTTCACCCCTATGCACCCGCAGCCTGTGGGCTAGGTAACTTGGGTACTCCGGTGCTCATCAGGATAGTGACTATCCTAGTGTCTAGTTTTCCAGTCTCGACTTCCTAGCTACTCTGGAAGTGTCCTAAATCTATCGATTTCTAAACTGTACTATTGCTATTGACTTTTACGCATTACGCGTGAGTGTTTCCACTCTGCACCTGAATCCCGTGGGCCTCCCACTTCCTAACCTTTGGTAGTATAGTGTAGCCCCAGCGATTCCCTAGGCCTAGGCCTATCGTATTTCCGTGACAGTGGTCCTTATACCACTTACTTAGTATATGGTTTGCGTGGCCCCTAGGGCCTAACTGTATTACTTACCTGTGTGACTTAATGTATACTTAAATAAGACTGTTGTACTTACCTCTAATCTCATAAAGAGTGCTGAGGGTTTGACTAGAATAAATACACTTTATTTTATATATATATCTTTTGTGGTGTCCTTTCATTTGGTATTCAAGGGATTATATATGGTATCCAATCACAAGAGAACTCCACTGGATATGTGGCGGAGGGAACTAGAGGCCTGGGGTTCTAGGAGCAGCAGCCTCCAATATTAAACGTTCATCACAAAAGAGCTGCTCCTAGTGTGATAACCCAAACGAGTTACAAGAACGTCGTGAGTGTGGGCATCTCACAAAAAGATACGGACTGGTCTCACACACCACCTGGTGTCATGCTTCATCATTGACCAGTCCTCGCCCTCCAAAACCTTCGTTTGATGGAGGGCGGGCATACACTTGACGACAAGGATGCACTTCTAAGTGATGGAGTGGGGGCCCGTGACTATGTGAGTGAAGTTAAAAATCATTATAGTAATCAGTAGCAATTCTTTAATATGTGATGAAAACTATATGATATTAAAATATAAGTACGACGGTGATTGGGATGTTTATTGTTCCCAACCGTCTAGTGAGTGGTCTCGTGGGTGGTCGACATGTTTCTGCCTGGGTGGCCCCGAAGGGTCCGCGGCATTCATCAGGACCTAAATAAAAGAATACTGGGCTCCGTTCTTACCACACTTGGTAATGTGTCACCACTGCAGGAGTGTGGCATAGGTCACACCTCACCGTCTAAGAGCTGCTTCCAATAGTGAAGCCTGAAATAGAGTTTTGAAAGACAATGTAACTCGCTGGGTCGTTTGTACCTGTAAAAAAAAAGGAGGAAAGAAAAAAGACAAAACAATGCATGCATTGGGTGTCGTGCGTGACACAAGTGTGTGCGTGACTTAGTGGCACTCTATTTGTGTGCTGCCACCAGGCTTACCCTAATAGTTTGGACAAGTTGCCTCATGGGAGAAGAGGCGGAGAAGAAAACCACAGTTGTGTTTCCTCTGTAAGAGAAAACATGATAGAACAGTTCTTCAGTAAAAGCGTTATGTTAAAAAGCGATGTATCGTCATGTTTAGCCAGACTCGTGAGGTGAGTCAGTACCGTTCCACCTTTTCACATGCCCATACTGTCTAGCTCAATCAACCATCAATCACTTCAGACACACCCTTACTGTAACTGGTGATCAGCGCGGTCTGCAACCTATACGTCCGCTCCTGGTCCTCCCGATGTGAGAATGACAGGGAACGGGTGAAGAATATATAGTGGTTACTTCCCGGTGCTTAATTAGCAAGGACGTAACAATTAGCGTGAGTGAACAGCGCGTAAATGATTCCCGGTGTCCCCGGCTGCTGCTGCCTGGAGCAACGATGTCGGAAGGAGGCGTGTGAGAGTCTCTGGAGACGCACGTAATTCGTTGAGAGGAGGCTGGGTGTTAGCGGCCAATGGTACGCGTCGAGAGGTCTATGCAGGCGATGTTGTGCTGCAGGAGGGGTATTTTCATAGGATGCACTATGGAGGCAATTCTAAAGCCCACTCTGATAGGAGGACCCGATGCGGGGGGGCGTGTCCGTTAATCAGATGGATGTATTGTTGACATAGAAACGCACATGTAGTGAGTGCTCTTGGGGTGGTGGCGCGATCCTCCGGATGTTGGCCTCGGAGTGGAGGTAACTCCGTGTTGGGTATGCGAGATATTATTACGTGCGATGATTGTGAGGATCTCATGCAAGTCATGTGAGAAGCGGATTCTTTATCAAGTGGTTGAGTAATCACTATACTTCATGCAGGGTCATAAGTGGCAAGCGCAACTCTTGGGTCCATGGATGTTTATATAATCATAAACAGGGGCGACCTCCCGTACGATGGACTTCTGTGGGTTTGAAGGATCGCTCTCATACATACAGTAGTCAAGAGGTGCTGTCATGAATAAAGACTTAACAATGTTATCACAGTCATCTTTAGATTCTGGCAAGGCGTGTACGTCCCATACATATAAATGCTTATACAAGGTGTTGCGTATGGCAGCTGGTGCTAGAGTGTGATGTATGAGTTCAGACCACGGTGTAGCCTCAGTTTTATGAAAAACACATGTACATATTTGGAAAATGATAGTGTATTCTAAGTATATTGATCCTTCTATCGTGTCAGTTGTAGCCATGGAACATCGTCATTGAGACCCTTCTCATGGCTTCGGAGGCGGTAAACCCATCGTTGCTCTCTAAAAAGAAGGTTGGTTGTAAGGTCAGATTTCCCTTTTCTCATGACTTCAAGTACAGTCCAACTAAGGTCTGTTTCTTTATGGTTTGCTTCAGAGAAATGGCGAGTCAACTTAGTATTGCTCTTTTTGCACCTGATAGTGCTTCGATGTTCGTTGATACGAGTTCTTATCTTCCTAGTAGTCATCCCTACATACTGAAGCATGCAGGGACAAGTTAGGAGATAGACAACATTCTCCGTGTTACAATTGCTAAATGTATTGAGTTTCCAGGGTTTTCCAGTGCCTATGTCAACCTCTTTGGTGTTTTTCGTGAGGTTGCAAGAATTGCACATACCACAGGCAAAATGACCCACTACACGTGGTTGGTCCCAGAGTCTAGGTTGTTCAGTGTCCTCCAATGTGGTCATCTGGGCATGTACCAGTTCATCCCTTAGATTTCTGTTGCGTTTGTATGCAAACAGAGGTGTTTCCCATTGTTTCCCAGCGCTGTTCAGTATATGCCATCTTTTTCTGATGATTTTCTGTATAGAGTTTGATGCTGGTGTAAATGTAGTGACACATACTTGTCTGTTCATTTTCACTTGCTCGGTGTCCTCCAGTAGGGCTTCTCTGGGGTTATTGCTTGCTCTTTTGTTGGCCCTCTTAACCATTTTTCTAGGGTAGTTCCGTGCTATGAGTTTGTTCTCAAGGTGTCTCGCTTGTTCTGTATAGGTTTCTTTTTCAGAACAATTCCTTCTTATCCGTAGAAACTGGCCGACCGGAAGGTTCTGTCTGAGGGCTTTTGGGTGGTAGCTTTCATATAAAAGTAAACTGTTTTTGTCTGTGGGTTTATTATGGACTTTGGTTGAAAACCCTCTACCAGTGATTGTGATGTCCAGGTCTAGAAAGATTGCGTGGTCCTTGTGGATGGAATGGGTAAACTTTGGGTGTCTGTCTTGAGAGTTAACCCAATGAACAAAAGCGGTTGCATCTTCTTCTGTTCCATTCCATACAATCAGTACATCGTCTATATACCGTTTCCAAATCTTAAGATGACTTAGAAACGGGTTCGCTGGGTTGTTGACAAAGTCATCCTCAAATTGTTGGACGTACAGACAGGCCATACTAGGGGCAAAAGTGCTCCCCATCGAAGTTCCTGTTATTTGATGGTAGATGGTTTGTTCATATTGAAAAAAGTTTTCTGTGAGGGCCAGTTCTGCACATTCCATAACAAAGTGTTGGGGGGTGATGAAATCTCATTGCCTGCGTAGAATGATGTTTTCTACGACTTCCAGTGTTCTTTGTTGAGGTATACTCGTGTAAAGGGCTTCAATGTCCATAGTTATAAGCCAATCACTGACGGGATCTATCTCCAGATCTCTTAGGAGGCAGAGGACATCTTTAGTGTCCCTTAGATAGGATGCGGCCTCCTTTACAATTGGCCGCAGGAACCAATCACAAAATTGTGATAGGGGTTCCAGCACAGATCCAATCCCTGATACGATAGGTCTCCCCGGGGGGGGCATCCGATTCTTGTGGATTTTTGGGAGGATGTAGAATCTTGGCATCCTAGGTTCCGTATTGGTCAAGAAGTCAGCCTATTGTCTCGTAACCCAATCGTTACTGAGTGCCTCTTCCACTATGTTTTTTATTCTGTTCATAATATGTTTAGTGGGATCTGTTTGATGTATGGCATAGCTGTTGGTATCTGCTAGTAGTCGTAGGCACTCTTCATGGTACATTGAGCGATCCAGGATGACAGTAGCGCCCCCCTTGTCCGCCGGTTTTATAACGATGTTATGGTTATTTTTGAGTCTTTGTAGGGCCATCCGTTCTCTCCCCGTTAGATTATCAAACCCTTTGGTGTTCTGAAAATCTATTTTCTCAATGTCTCTGAGTACAGCGTGTTCGAATGCTAGTACTTCACACGAGATACTCCGCATAGGAGGTTGGAAGGTTGATTTATTACGTAGCCCTGTCGATTTTCTGGCGTCTTCACTAGTTTCTGTTGTTTCGCCAAAGAAGTCGCGGAGTTTAAGTTTGCGAAAAAATTGTGCCAATTCCATATTAAGGCTAAAGGGGTCGTTTCTTGGTGTGGGAACAAAGCCCAGACCTTTCTCAAGGACGGACTTTTCTTCGGTTGTGAGGGTGTATGTACTTATGTTAACAATGTTTGTTAATCCCTGCTGGTTGAAGGCATCTCCGTTCTCCCTCTGCTCCTGGTTGTCATCCCTTGTGGTTGTTGTTGTTGGTCTTCCCATTGGACCCTTGCGTTTCTTCTTTTTTGTCGGCCTCTCCCTCTGCCCCTGCCCTGGAATAAAAAAGAAGGGGGGCCGGGGGGATAGCCAAATCCCGGTGGGAAATACGGTTGTTGCCAGTAGCCGAAGGGAGGGTGTTGCGGTTGTTGGATTTGCATCAGAGGTTGATAGTGAGGTTGTCGACCGAGAGGTGGTCCTGAGCCTTCGTCACCACTGGAATCACTTCTTTCATCTCCTGAACTGAATGTCCAATTTTGTGGGGTAGGTCTGAAACGTTGTTTTCTCCCTGTATGTTGTGGGGTTGGTTTATCGTAATGTTCATCTGTTATATATGGATAGACCGTTTCCTTACTGAACTTCAGTACATCTTTCTTCAGTTTCGTCAATTTGGATTGAGTTAGATATTCCTTATATTCTGAGTGGTCTTTATTAATCTCATCCAACTTTTTCTTGAAGGTTGATAGTTGTACTGTAGTTTTTAGCCTACTTTCGCTCTGCTGGATTTCAACTAGGAGAGCATCGGACAATTGTCTCGTGGTGTTAATGATCAGGATGAGCCAATCTTTCGTACACTTCCAAGCGATGCTGGACCAGTTAATTCTAAACTCTTTGTTGTTAAGGAAGAGTCTAGGCTCATTATATATGGTATCACAGCTGGCTTCACATGCCATTCAGAGTTTAGCCTAAGACTGCTCTTGTCCATGCTACCACTAGGATAGCTGGTCTATAAGGTTGACTTTACAACCAATCACCATAAGGGTATTTGGACTGATATAAGGTGTACACTAGAACTAGTGACATCATACATCAGGCCAACTTCTCACATTGGTGAGCAGCGGTTGGGATCTGAGCTTGCTGTTGTAATACCATTGTAATCTTGAGATACTAAATTGAAAGATCACACAGATATTGTCTAGGTACATATAACATAGATTATAATACTTAAATCCTACTGGACTTAGTAGTTGTAGGTTGAAGGGAGTAACACACCCTGACTACAACTACTAGAGAGGTTTAGTAGATACAACTAGTGTAGGTAGGTGCACACACCACACCCTCACTAGAATCATGTCCCTGAATGGAGATCACACTGATGCTCCCTCAGGAGAGGAGAATCCTAGACAGGTTCCCTCTAGATATGATGCATTCACTTTCCAGGAGATGAGACCACTGTGTACCTCCAGGAGATTAAAACAGGGTTCCAACCCTGCCCTTAGACAGCTAGTGGAGCTTCTGGAGGCCTATGATGCTGAAAGAGCTGCCAAGTATGGTGCCATAGCTGTAGATAAGGGTCTACCCACCACAGAGGAGTCAGATGGGACTTCAGATGAAGAGGTAGACAGCCAGGGCCAAGTAGGAAGACTTAGCCAGGCTAACCTAAGCTTACATGGGAGTTTGCATGGAGTCCCCCCCATACAGACCCCCAAGTGGGCTTAACCAGAGAAGCAGGAGGGACAGATCCCCTTCAAGGGAATCCATCCACTCCCATGTCTCTAGCATCTCTAGTGCTTCCTCTCACAGGGGATTGACTTCCCCTGAGAGAAAGGAGCATGAAGCCAGAATGAGGGAAGCTAATCTGAGGATTCAGAGGGAAGAACTTGCCCTTGCCAAGGAGAAGCTTGCTCTGGCTAGAGAGCAAAAATTGTGAGGGTCAGAACCCACTGGTGGCAGCAACATTCCTAGAGATAGGGATAGGTCTTATGACCATAGAAACCTAAGCAAGATAGTCCCCCCCATATCAGAATGGGGATGACATCCACAAGTGGATGACTGCTTTGGAGAGGGCCTGCAAAATACAGCAGGTACCCCAGAGTCAGTGGGCAGCTATCTTGTGGCTCTCCTTTTCTGACAAAGGTAGAGACAAGCTCCTCACAGTCAGTGATGAGGATGCTAACAATTACAAAGTCCTGAAGAGTGCTCTGATAGATGGGTTTGGCTTAACCACTGAGCAATATAGGTTGTTGTTCAGAGACACCCAGAAGACACAGACACAGGACTGGTCTGATTTTGTGGATTGTGCCACTAAGGCTTTGGAAGGTTGGTTAACTGGCAGCAAGGTGCAGGACTATACAGGATTGTACAACTTGATTATGAGGGAGCAGATCCTTAGTAATTGTCAGAACCAGCTTCTCCATCAACACCTGGTAGACTCAGATTTGACCTCTCCCCAAGAATTGGGAAAGAGGGCAGATAAATGGGTCAGGACCAGGATTAGGCCTAAAAATCAGGGTGGTGACCAAAAGAAAGATACCACCAAGCCTCAAGAGAAGGGTGGGGATAAAACAAAAGAGAAATCTTCCTCAGGGCCCCAAAACTCCACACAGGGTGGTGGGTCCCAAGCTCCCTCCTCTGCCACAGTTAAAAAGCCTTACTGCCATGAGTGTAAAGCTCCTGGGCATTGGAAAACTGACAGCAGTTGCCCAAAGGCTAAAAACAAAACTGTTCCTCCAACTACTCCTGTCACACCACCTATTACTGTCAGCAGTAATCCCCCAGGTGGTGGGAGTGCCCCCAAAAATTTGGTTGGGTTTTCTTGGGGAACACAGGGGGACCCTGGCTTAGCCAATTCCCCTACAGCAGCTACTCTTGTCTGTGATGGTGGCATGGGGTTTGCCAACTTCACTGCCTGTCCCAACACTTTGGGTAGGTACAGACAGGAGCCCTACATCAATGGTAGAAAAGCTGAGGCCTACAGAGACACTGGAGCTAGCATCACTATGGTGGCCCATAGGCTAGTTCCCTCTGAGCAGCTTTTGCCTGGTTTCTCATACCAGGTAACTAACATTGATGGCAAACAGAACAGTCATCCCATGGCAGAGGTATGTCTCAGCTGGGGAGGGGTCACTGGCCCTAAAAGGGTGGCAGTGTCTCCAACCTTGCCTGTGGACTGCTTACTGGGGAATGACTTAGAACTCTCAGCTTGGGCTGAAGTTGAACAAGACACCCATTCTAAAATGGTAGGCCTTTCACAAAAGGGTAGTGGGGTTGTGCCAGCCACAACCCCTGTCCAAGTAGATTTCCTCCCTGAAAAGGTTGGAAGGGCAGTGGTAGCCACAGCCCAGGCAAAGACAGACTTCCCTGTAGAGACTGGCAGAGCTGTGACAGTCACAGCTCAAACCCAAACTGAGTGCCTCCCTGAAAAGGTTAGCAAGGCTGTAATGGTCTCAGCCCATACTCAGACTGACATAGGTGTAGTGAAGCCTGAAACTATGGATCACTCCACACAAACAGAGAGTAGTGGGGAGGAAGAAAAGTCTCCCTCTCCCCAGACATTAGGAAAAGGTCAGCCTCCTCAGGGATCTGACCTCACCCCTTGTGAAGGAACTGCCCCAGAGGTAGCCAGGCCTGGCCTGGCAGAACCTCTGATGTCAGTGGCCCCTTCCAAGGTGGGACCCAGTCTGGTGCAGGTAGCCTGCCTCTCTCTACCCTGCCTCAGTCAGCCCAGGGCTGCAGAGGTCAGGGAGGCCAGTGGACCCCAAGAGGGCCCCTGTCCACAAGAACGCCCCCATCAAAAGAATGAGGATTGCCTGGCTAGTAGCCCTAGCCAGGTGATGGGTAAAAACATTCCCGAGGGATCCCCTTT
The DNA here is from genome assembly GCF_964204655.1 of Triturus cristatus. Classification (NCBI taxonomy): domain Eukaryota; kingdom Metazoa; phylum Chordata; class Amphibia; order Caudata; family Salamandridae; genus Triturus; species Triturus cristatus. Next base: position 430,949,621 of record NC_140579.1, on the reverse strand, counting down.
ACAGGTAGTTAGGGACCTCCCCCAGAGGGATTCTGTTGGGCACAGGCAAACCTGGGACCTTAGGGCCCCAAACCTGACCTGTCCCTCCAGTAAGCCCACAAAAGGGACCCAGCCTCCAGCTTTAGGTAGCCAGAGGCTGACCCGGAGAGCACAGTGCAACTCAGTGAAAGAAAGAAAGGCATCCATGGTGGAGGATGATTGGAGGAAGCTGAGGCCTCACTTTGAGGACACTCACTTCAGTACTCCATCTCAACACCAGCCTTTTACTTTGCAAAGACACCCCAAAGGTAGAGATTCCCTATGGTGGAGACCCTATGATACCTTTAGGATGAGGGATTGCTTAGTGGACCATGAGACAGGGGGTAACCATGCCAGTGCTGGTTCTTCCTTATATGGCCACTTAGGCAATAGAGGCTTACCTTGTCAAGGCCAGCCTTATCTCCTTTCGTTTGGGGGGGGGGGGGGTTGTGTAGGAAGGTGGATATCTGACTATGGTTACCCCCAACTTTTTGCCTAGTGTCTAGCTGGTTTTTCGACTTAGTTGGCCTGAGATCCTGCCGTTCAGGGTCTCAGGCTGTCTGCTCTCTCTTTAAAATGGACTCCATGTACCCTAGGTACATAACCAATTGGTAAGGATCACCTTATTGGACCCTGTACAGTGTACCCTAGGTACCCAGGGCATAGGTGTACCCTAGGCCTCCCAGGGGCTGCAGCATGTATTATGCCACCCCTGGTCTGGCCTTCCAATCAGACACAACTGGCTGATCACTCAGCTGGGGCAAGGTCGTGTAATCACCCCTTGCTTAGATATAGTATGCCTATATCTACCCTTATATATAGACACATGTGTACCTATCAGTCACTCCTATGGCAGGCCTTAACAATCCTGGAGGCAGAGTGCGTGGTAACATGTGAGATGGTGCTCTAGCATGAGCTGAGCCTGTCTGCAGCTTTCGGAACCATGTCCTTATAGCTGTTCTATGATATAGCCTACCATATACTCTTAAAGTGCCTTATAATCTTAAACGGTTATGGTAACTATGGTTTGGCTTTATCAAAACATGTTGTGTAAGGTGTCTAACACTTTGGAATAATACCCCCATACCATTTCTGGTGATGAGGATATTATTCCTCCCTTCTAGAGGGAGAGACATGTTAAAATCCTACTTTGCTGTTTAACTCTAACCAAAGCCTCAGCATCACAAAATGGATGCTGCTGCCACAGACACGAGTCTGACCCCCTGCTGCTGGGAGTGATCCTGGCAAGGGAGGCTTGGACAATAGGTTTCCTGCTTGGGGAGGTGCTAGCACCTCCCCAGACAGACTTTAGTGTATTGGGGCAGGGAGGGCTGAAAGGAATGAGACATGCCTGGGGCACACAAGGTGTCCCATGCATAGTCCAGTTCAAACCAGTGCTGGGGCACTCCAGCCCCAGTCCTGGCGCGAAACTGGACAAAGGGAAGGGGGTGTAACCACCCCCCTCCCAGGTCCCACCCATAAGGCGTGACCTAGCAGGTATCCCAGCCCCCCAGATTAGTATAAGAGTGGGAGTTGGGCCTCAAGACTTTAGATTATCCTGAACCTGCAAACTTGAACAGAAACTCTGGACCTTCGACATTCGACGAAAGAAGAAGACTGAAGAATCTCCCTTGTGGCCAAGGAGTGGCTACCCTGTGCAAACAGGCACCATCAAGAGACTACCCTTTGCTTTGCCCAAGTTCTACGAGGAACCGACTGCAGAGCCCGACCAGAGCCTTGACTTCCAGACTTCTCCGACCCTGATCCACATCCACAGCAGAGCTGAGATCCGTGGAGGCGACGAGCGACGTGGGACCGGCTACCTGGGAAAGTGGCTAGTATCTTCAAGCGCAGCTTCTGAGGCACCCTCAAAGTTGTGCACCGGGGATTGAGAAGCCCCACCCCCAAGCACCATCTGCACCGAAGATCAGCCCCCCACACTCCACGAGTTCTGCGTGGGGCCCTTCAGCATTTTCCTGCTTGCCGCGTCTGTCCGGTTGCTTGCCCGCTGGCTAGTGGCCTTTGTGACGACGCACCCTGAAATCTTCATCGCTGGTTTGGCTCCTCCAGACTGGCTCCTGCTCCTTTGAAAAAGAGAAGCATCCCAGACCTTCCTGGTCTGCACCAGAAGCAAGTCCTCCGTTCTGCGTGGGTTCCGCTTGCCAAGGCTTGGTGAGTCCTAGTCCAACTTCGACGCCGCCGACAGCAAGAGCCTTCGTGGGACAGCTCGCCTCCTGGTCCTGGTCGTCCTCGACGCTTCCTGGTCCTCCTGGCTGCAGCGACAAGCTTCACCTTCACCTGCAATCTTCCCGACATCGCCTGGTTCCTTCCTGGTTCCACGTGGTCACTGGCTAGTGACCTTGACTCTGTCCCTTCTGCTTGCAGGTCTCCTCTCTTCTTGATCCCAGCCTTGGGATCCACCGGACACTCTTCACTGACTGCCTGTCAGCATCTTTCTTCAGGCATCCATAGGAGTCGACGACGAAAACCGACGCAACTTCACCCCTATGCACCCGCAGCCTGTGGGCTAGGTAACTTGGGTACTCCGGTGCTCATCAGGATAGTGACTATCCTAGTGTCTAGTTTTCCAGTCTCGACTTCCTAGCTGCTCTGGAAGTGTCCTAAATCTATCGATTTCTAAACTGTACTATTGCTATTGACTTTTACGCATTACGCGTGAGTGTTTCCACTCTGCACCTGAATCCCGTGGGCCTCCCACTTCCTAACCTTTGGTAGTATAGTGTAGCCCCAGCGATTCCCTAGGCCTAGGCCTATCGTATTTCCGTGACAGTGGTCCTTATACCACTTACTTAGTATATGGTTTGCGTGGCCCCTAGGGCCTAACTGTATTACTTACCTGTGTGACTTAATGTATACTTAAATAAGACTGTTGTACTTACCTCTAATCTCATAAAGAGTGCTGAGGGTTTGACTAGAATAAATACACTTTATTTTATATATATATCTTTTGTGGTGTCCTTTCATTTGGTATTCAAGGGATTATATATGGTATCCAATCACAAGAGAACTCCACTGGATATGTGGCGGAGGGAACTAGAGGCCTGGGGTTCTAGGAGCAGCAGCCTCCAATATTAAACGTTCATCACAAAAGAGCTGCTCCTAGTGTGATAACCCAAACGAGTTACAAGAACGTCGTGAGTGTGGGCATCTCACAAAAAGATACGGACTGGTCTCACACACCACCTGGTGTCATGCTTCATCATTGACCAGTCCTCGCCCTCCAAAACCTTCGTTTGATGGAGGGCGGGCATACACTTGACGACAAGGATGCACTTCTAAGTGATGGAGTGGGGGCCCGTGACTATGTGAGTGAAGTTAAAAATCATTATAGTAATCAGTAGCAATTCTTTAATATGTGATGAAAACTATATGATATTAAAATATAAGTACGACGGTGATTGGGATGTTTATTGTTCCCAACCGTCTAGTGAGTGGTCTCGTGGGTGGTCGACATGTTTCTGCCTGGGTGGCCCCGAAGGGTCCGCGGCATTCATCAGGACCTAAATAAAAGAATACTGGGCTCCGTTCTTACCACATTTGGTAATGTGTCACCACTGCAGGAGTGTGGCATAGGTCACACCTCACCGTCTAAGAGCTGCTTCCAATAGTGAAGCCTGAAATAGAGTTTTGAAAGACAATGTAACTCGCTGGGTCGTTTGTACCTGTAAAAAAAAAGGAGGAAAGAAAAAAGACAAAACAATGCATGCATTGGGTGTCGTGCGTGACACAAGTGTGTGCGTGACTTAGTGGCACTCTATTTGTGTGCTGCCACCAGGCTTACCCTAATAGTTTGGACAAGTTGCCTCATGGGAGAAGAGGCGGAGAAGAAAACCACAGTTGTGTTTCCTCTGTAAGAGAAAACATGATAGAACAGTTCTTCAGTAAAAGCGTTATGTTAAAAAGGGATGTATCGTCATGTTTAGCCAGACTCGTGAGGTGAGTCAGTACCGTTCCACCTTTTCACATGCCCATACTGTCTAGCTCAATCAACCATCAATCACTTCAGACACACCCTTACTGTAACTGGTGATCAGCGCGGTCTGCAACCTATACGTCCGCTCCTGGTCCTCCCGATGTGAGAATGACAGGGAACGGGTGAAGAATATATAGTGGTTACTTCCCGGTGCTTAATTAGCAAGGACGTAACAATTAGCGTGAGTGAACAGCGCGTAAATGATTCCCGGTGTCCCCGGCTGCTGCTGCCTGGAGCAACGATTTTTTTTTTTTTTTTTTTTTTTTTTTTTTTTAACATGTTTTTTTATTGCAACATTTTCAGCAACATAACCATCGGGGCAACCGGCACCCCCTACAATCTCCGGTCATATTCCTCGGTTTAGCAACGCACACAGCCATTCAGCCCACATCCCGGAGGCCGGGCGGCATAGATGGATAGTTAAGCAATGGAACACAACTATCGCCTCACAGCGGTGCCTGGTGCATGCCCCATGGGAGCCTCTGCTTTTCTGTCCCACCAGCTACATTCTTCACCCAACTCAGTGTAGCATTACCCTCCCACCGCAGGAACTCCCCCCCCTCCCATCCCGCCCCCCCCAACTGCTGCTGCTGCGGGCCCCTCCAGTGGTCCCTAACTCTAGTTCGTGCCAGCTATCTGGGGTACATCTATTGTCCTCAGCCTCAAGGAACTCCGTTCTCCTCACGCTCCCGTTCCGCTCGCTCGAGCCGGCAATCCTGCAGGGCCTGCGTGATCTGCTCCCATGCCCTTACCCACTCCAGCCCCGCTTCATTGTCCGTCCTAATCGCTTGGCGCCTTCTGACTTCACTCTCACATCCTGACCATTTTAGTAACTCGGAGAGCCACCGCCCGATCGATGGGCCCTCCCGGGACTTCCAGTGCCACGTAATCTCTCTCTGGGCCAACATAAGCCCCAAGTCTATAAATTTACTCGTCACTTTTGTCTTTGTTGTGTGAGGGAACCAGAGCAGCAGGCACGCCCCCATATCAAACTCGACCTCCCTATCCGTCGCAGTATTCAAGATCTCTCCCACCTCAGCCCAATACGACCCGAGCTTCGGGCACCCCCACAGCATATGCTCTAGTTCAGCTCCCAGTGTGAAGCAGCGCGGGCAAGCAGCCTCCTGCACCTTAAAGTGCCGGCTAATCTTTCCCGGGGTCAAATACGCCCTGTGAACGATGAAGAAGTGCACCTGCTGAAAGCGGGCATTCCCGCTACCCTTCCACGTCCTCCGCATGACGTGGCTCCAGACCGTGTCCGGAATGGGTTTACCTATGCTTTCCTCCCACCGCTCCTTTAGTGCCGCAAGCGGCTCCAACCCCTCCTGCAGCAGTCTAGCCTGTAGGCATGTCACCGCCTTGATCGTGCCCGCCGCCATTGCCACGTACTGGCAGGTTAGCGCCACAGTGGGCTCCTCCAGCCCCTTCCTCCAGTGTTTCTGTATTGCCGCGCTCACCGCCGCGTGCAGGAGATAACTCCCATCCGGGAGGCCAAACTGCTCCTGCAGAGCCCCGAAGGGGGCCAGCGCCCCATCGATATAGAGGTCCCCCACCATCTGCAACCCCAGCTCCTCCCATTCCGCTAGCGGGGACCAATCGCCTCCATGCGGCAGCGCCGTCAGCATCCCCAGCGGGAGCTCCGGTGCATAAGGTCTCACCGTCTTCGCTCTCCGCATGCTCCTCTGCCAGCATAGCCGGAGAGTCCTCTCCTCAATGGATAAGTCTCTCAGGTCTAACTTCTGTTGCATGATTATGTAAGACAGGACATGTCTCTGGATGCCCGTCCCCCGTCCCGGCTCCGGGCCCCGGAATACTCTGGCCACATTCTGTGTCAGCACTTGTAGTTGCGCCGCCAGGTAGTACAACTCAAAATCGGGGACCGCCAGTCCTCCCTCTAGTTTAGGCCGCATCAGTATCGTCAGGGCTACTCGTCTCCGTCCCGTCCCCCATAGGAAGCTGATGATCTGCGACCTTAGCTCTTTAAAGATCCTCTGCGGGATCCATATCGGCAGTGTGCGGAAGTAATAGAGCAGTCGGGGCAGGGCCACCATCTTCAGCAACGCGACCCGGCCCAGGACCGAGAGCGGGAGAGCGGCCCAGAAGGCCATGCATCCCTTCAGAGCCCGTATACAACGCCCTACATTACCGTCCAACAGATTTTCGACGTCGTGGTATATCCGGACGCCCAGGTAGGTAAAGCATTTGGCCTCCCATACTACATCCCGAGTGGGAGGGCAATACGGGACCCCTGCCCGCAGCGGGAAAACGCAGGTTTTGGTCCAGTTGACCTTGAGGCCCGAGAGCTCGCCAAAGCGCGAGAGCATCTCCACAGCCCCGTCCAGGGCGTCCCCGGAGTCCTCCAGGTACAGCAGGAGGTCATCCGCGTACAGGGATATATAATGTTCCTCCTCCCCACAGCGAACCCCGCCGTACACCGCTCCTGTCCGTGCTTGCGCCGCCAAAGGCTCCATCGCCAAGGCGAACAGCAGGGGAGATAACGAGCAACCCTGCCGTGTGCCCCTGCGCACTGGATAGGCCTCGGACACGACCGCTCCCAGCCGCACCCTGGCCGTAGCGGAGGAGTATAGGACCCGCGTCCAACGTCCGAACCCCCCCCCCAGGCCGGACTTCTCGAGCACCGCATCGAGGTATCCCCATTCTAGGCTGTCAAAAGCCTTTTCGATGTCCACGGCGAGCACTGCCGGCCGCTGTGCTGGGTCCCAGACGTTGTCCATGATACGGACCAGGCGGCGAATATTCCATGCTGTACTCCTAGTGGGGATAAAGCCGGCTTGGTCCCCGTGAACCAGTGTGGTCATGTACGGTAATAATCTAGTGGCTAATATGCGACTCAATATTTTGTAGTCGACCGTCAGCATAGACAAGGGTCTATAGGACGTCACCTCCAAGGCGTCCCTGCCGGGCTTCAATAACGGCACCACCAAGGCCTCCCTCATCGACTGTGGGAGTCTCCCCAGCTCCAAGGCCTCAGCGTAGACCAGCAAGAGCCTGGGCGCCAAGGCCTCCACGTATTGCGAGTAGAACTCGATCGGCAGGCCATCCACCCCCGGCGTTTTGTTTCGGGCCATCTGCTTAATAGCCACTCGAATCTCCTGCAGCGTAATGGGGCCTCCCAGCTCCATCGCAGTCTCCGCCTCTACCCGGGGAAGGTAAAGAGTCGCCAGATAATCAGTTATCGCGGAGGTCTCCACCCCCAGCTGGCTCTCATAGAGGACCGAATAGTAGGACCTGAACCGCTGGAGCACCGCCCCCTGCGAGTAAACCATCTCCCCCATCTCCGTTCTAATACTGAGAACCGGACAGCCCCGGGGTTCCGGGTTTGCTAATCTGGCCAGGAGCGTGCCTACCTTGTCCCGTTCCGCATGCACTCTGACGAGATACCGCTTGTAGTCAAAGCCCCGCAGCCGTTCAGTTTCTGTCGCTACCACCTCCTTCGCCTCAAGCAGCCTGTCCTGCAACTCTGGTCGCTCAGGCCTACGCTGCTCCAGCTCCCGCAACACCCCTTCCGCCTTCTCCAGGGCCGTCAGGATAGTGGTTCTCACATTCGCAAATGTTCCCATGCAAATGCCTCTGGTCACCACCTTCATGGCGTCCCATTCCATCGCCCTCGTGGCCGTTGAACCCTCATTCTCCGTAAAATACTGCTCTATGCCCCGCTTGATCGCATCCCCAAACACCGGGTCTTCCAATGCTTCTGGCCTCAAGCGCCATGTCGGGACCGCCGACCTCGGCCGCCGCCACTGCAACGTCAGCAGCAGCGGGTTGTGGTCCGATATCGTTCTGGCGAGGTACTCCGTGTGAGCCATCATGGGCGCCAAGTCCCTGCTGCACAACAAGCCATCTATCCTAACGTGGAGCGCGTGTAGCGCGGAGAAGAAGGAATAATCCCTGTGTCCCGGATGCTGCTCCCTCCACACATCTATCAGCCCCCACCTCTCCTGCCAGTCCGCCCTGTGTGCCGCTAATCGTCGCACCGGCGAGTCAGCCAGTGGCGGATGCGACCGGTCTAGTGCTACATCAGTGATCGAGTTAAAGTCCCCTCCTATCAGGATTGGGCCCGCCAGGAAGTGCGCCAGGGAACCCGTCAAGCTAACAAAAAAGCGGGCCTGATCCGTGTTGGGGGCATATATACTGCATAAGGCCACATCCTGACCATAGAGCTTCCCTCTCACCACCACAAACCTACCCCCCGGGTCCACCAATTGGGTCTCAGCCTGAAATGGGATCCCTGCCCGTATCCATATCAACACTCCCCTGGCAAACGCTGAGCAAGTAGTCCCAAACACCTGGCCACGCCACCTCCTCTGCAGCGCAGTGAGTTCCTGTTGGGTTAAATGAGTTTCCTGCAGGAGTGCAATTTGTACACCTCGCCTCACCAGATGGGCATGGACCTTGTGGCGCCTCGACATAGTGCGGAGGCCGCGAACATTCCACGTGAGGCATTTTAAATTAGGTAACGTCCCCATTGTAACCAGTACCCCCCCCGCACACCAACATTCCCGGGCCCCCTACAGCAGCGCAATAGAACCCCGCAACAACAACAACCCCCCAAACTCCCCCCCACCCACTCCCCAGAACAGGACCTAATAACGCACTATCAGCCCCCATCCAAACCTATAACCCACCCAACCTTCCTTACTCTGTGGTCGTCTCCACAGAAGGCCTTAGGGGCCGTTCGAGGGTGGTCAGAGCCGACCTAGGGCAGGCCAAGCCCTCCGTCCCGCACCCAGCATCCCCCGAATGTCTCAGCACCATACCTGCAAGTCCATCGAGCACCGGGACCCCCTGTCCGAACCCGGAGTCACCAATGTGGTCCCCCCATCCGCATTACCCATCGAATAGTCCATCCGCCGTCTGCGGGGTGACCACCGGCCCCCCGGAACTTTCCACCTCCGATGTCTCTCCGCCAGACTGCCCGGCCTCCTCGCCAGACTCCGAAGCCACTGGGGTCCGCTCCCCTTGAGAGCCCGTTATGATCGCCGTCGCCGCCAGCGCCCTCCGCCTGTCGTCCGCCATCTGTCCATCCCGCTCCGCTCCCTGAAGTTTGTTGCGCCTGCGGATCCGTTGCGATTTCCGCACCTGGGTCGGTTTCTGCCTCCCTTTTTCCTCCGTCCTTCCCCGGGCCGTGCCCGCCCGATACGACTCCAGCCATGCCCATGCTTCCTCAGGGGTTTGAAAGAAGTGGGTCGTCCCACTCAGGATTACCCGCAGTTTCGCTGGAAATAGCAGGGAGTACTGTAGTCCCTCGACCCGTAGTTCCTTTTTGACGGCCAGAAAGGAGGTCCTGGCCTTCTGCACCTCCTGCGTGTAATCTGGGAACACCGTGACCGAGCTGTTCGCCACCTGGAAGGGGCCATTTGCACGTGCCTTCTGGATCAGCAGGTCCCTGTCTCTATAGTGCAAGAGCCTAACCAGCATGGGTCGGGGAGGGCGGCCCTGCGCCGGCGGGCGAGCCGGGACCCTATGCGCCCGCTCCAGGGAGAAGAAGGCGGAGAGGCCCTCCGGGGCCACGGTCTTTCTGAACCAGTCCTCCATGTACGCCACGGCGTCATCCCCTTCAATTTTTTCCGGCAGTCCCACCACCCTCACGTTATTTCTCCGATTGCGTCCTTCGGCGTCTTCCGCTCGCCTCTCCAGCGTCGCCAGGCGGCCCAGGATCTCAGCAATTTTGCGTTCTGCGGTTGCCGCCGCTGGCTTGAGCTCCCGGATCGTCACCTCGTTGTCTTTGACTCTGTCCGCCAGTTTGGCATGATCGGCCCGCAAGAGTCCCAGCCCAGTAGCGACCTGCGCTATGTCCTGATGCAGGGCCTCCTTGGTCGCCGTGATGGCCTCCAGGATCCCATCCAGCCGTTTGTTTAAGCGCCGTTCCTGCGCTGTGTCCCCCGGGTCATCTTGGGGACTTCCATCTGCGGCCGCTTCCGCCGCCCGGTCGTGCCTAGGGGGCACATGCAGCGCGACCCCCTTCGTGGGCATCCCGCCCTGCACCAGTTCCAGTGCCGTGCCCCACTAGCAGGCAGATCGACGTCGCCGTCTGTCCACTCCGGGAGCGAAGAGGCAGGGTCCGGCACCCGCTCCCCGTTCTCAGCGCTCTCCTCAGGGCAGTCCGCTCCCCAGGGCCCGGCCGTCCAGCTCAGGGCCTTCCGGCTCGCCGCCAGTCAGTCGTCCTTGCGCCAAGGCCACCCGCCACCAGTGCGCGGGTCCCCCGCAGCTTCACTCAGCGATAGCGCACAGCGCGGGCCCACCACTTTCCTGCTCCAGCACCGGAGTCGCTCCCGCTTAGTTCACCTCAACGGATCAGCCTCACATCCAGGAGGAGAGCACCTCCACGCGGTCCTCGGGCCCACCGCTCCGCAGCGCTTCTGCGGCCCAGCGCCACTATCTCGTCAGGCCGTCAGCCCCGTCCACCTCCATCAATGGGCGCTAGGCGTTCGGGAGCCCCTCTGCCACTCTCGCTCTCTCGCCCCCTCCGCAGTCCAGCGGCCGCATTCGCCGGTGGGCAGGCGCCCCGCTCCGGTGCCCAGCGCCGGCTCCACCGTCTCCTCAATAGTGCGTGTTAGGCGCCTCGAGGGGGGAGGGGCCAACAGGATCCGTCGTCGCCGCTGTGGTGGACAGCGCCGCCCCTCAGCACCGTGGTCCCGGAGCCCCGGGCAACAGGCTATCGGCTCCGCTCAGCTGCACCCTCGGCCGGCTGTTCCTTGGTCCCCAGCCTCCGTCCGAGCCTGTTTACTCTGCTCGGTCCGGGGCCGCCGCCATCTTGTGCAGCCTACGCCGGTCGCCTCGCTCTGTGTCCCGGCTCCAGTGCCTCGCTCGGGCCCCCGCCGTCTCGTGCGCGGCGTCCCCCGTCGTCCCGGCGCTCAACGCGGCAGGCTCGCACCAGCTGCGGCGCGTTTTGGCCGGATTGCAGGAGAAATATCGGGGATTAGGCACGGAGCTGCAGGCTCACGCCGCCATCCCGATCGGCGTCCAAACCACGCCCCCCTGCCTGGAGCAACGATGTCGGAAGGAGGCGTGTGAGAGTCTCTGGAGACGCACGTAATTCGTTGAGAGGAGGCTGGGTGTTAGCGGCCAATGGTACGCGTCGAGAGGTCTATGCAGGCGATGTTGTGCTGCAGGAGGGGTATTTTCATAGGATGCACTATGGAGGCAATTCTAAAGCCCACTCTGATAGGAGGACCCGATGCGGGGGGGCGTGTCCGTTAATCAGATGGATGTATTGTTGACATAGAAACGCACATGTAGTGAGTGCTCTTGGGGTGGTGGCGCGATCCTCCGGATGTTGGCCTCGGAGTGGAGGTAACTCCGTGTTGGGTATGCGAGGTATTATTACGTGCGATGATTGTGAGGATCTCATGCAAGTCATGTGAGAAGCGGATTCTTTATCAAGTGGTTGAGTAATCACTATACTTCATGCAGGGTCATAAGTGGCAAGCGCAACTCTTGGGTCCATGGATGTTTATATAATCATAAACAGGGGCGACCTCCCGTACGATGGACTTCTGTGGGTTTGAAGGATCGCTCTCATACATACAGTAGTCAAGAGGTGCTGTCATGAATAAAGACTTAACAATGTTATCACAGTCATCTTTAGATTCTGGCAAGGCGTGTACGTCCCATACATATAAATGCTTATACAAGGTGTTGCGTATGGCAGCTGGTGCTAGAGTGTGATGTATGAGTTCAGACCACGGTGTAGCCTCAGTTTTATGAAAAACACATGTACATATTTGGAAAATGATAGTGTATTCTAAGTATATTGATCCTTCTATCGTGTCAGTTGTAGCCATGGAACATCGTCATTGAGACCCTTCTCATGGCTTCGGAGGCGGTAAACCCATCGTTGCTCTCTAAAAAGAAGGTTGGTTGTAAGGTCAGATTTCCCTTTTCTCATGACTTCAAGTACAGTCCAACTAAGGTCTGTTTCTTTATGGTTTGCTTCAGAGAAATGGCGAGTCAACTTAGTATTGCTCTTTTTGCACCTGATAGTGCTTCGATGTTCGTTGATACGAGTTCTTATCTTCCTAGTAGTCATCCCTACATACTGAAGCATGCAGGGACAAGTTAGGAGATAGACAACATTCTCCGTGTTACAATTGCTAAATGTATTGAGTTTCCAGGGTTTTCCAGTGCCTATGTCAACCTCTTTGGTGTTTTTCGTGAGGTTGCAAGAATTGCACATACCACAGGCAAAATGACCCACTACACGTGGTTGGTCCCAGAGTCTAGGTTGTTCAGTGTCCTCCAATGTGGTCATCTGGGCATGTACCAGTTCATCCCTTAGATTTCTGTTGCGTTTGTATGCAAACAGAGGTGTTTCCCATTGTTTCCCAGCGCTGTTCAGTATATGCCATCTTTTTCTGATGATTTTCTGTATAGAGTTTGATGCTGGTGTAAATGTAGTGACACATACTTGTCTGTTCATTTTCACTTGCTCGGTGTCCTCCAGTAGGGCTTCTCTGGGGTTATTGCTTGCTCTTTTGTTGGCCCTCTTAACCATTTTTCTAGGGTAGTTCCGTGCTATGAGTTTGTTCTCAAGGTGTCTCGCTTGTTCTGTATAGGTTTCTTTTTCAGAACAATTCCTTCTTATCCGTAGAAACTGGCCGACCGGAAGGTTCTGTCTGAGGGCTTTTGGGTGGTAGCTTTCATATAAAAGTAAACTGTTTTTGTCTGTGGGTTTATTATGGACTTTGGTTGAAAACCCTCTACCAGTGAGTGTGATGTCCAGGTCTAGAAAGATTGCGTGGTCCTTGTGGATGGAATGGGTAAACTTTGGGTGTCTGTCTTGAGAGTTAACCCAATGAACAAAAGCGGTTGCATCTTCTTCTGTTCCATTCCATACAATCAGTACATCGTCTATATACCGTTTCCAAATCTTAAGATGACTTAGAAACGGGTTCGCTGGGTTGTTGACAAAGTCATCCTCAAATTGTTGGACGTACAGACAGGCCATACTAGGGGCAAAAGTGCTCCCCATCGAAGTTCCTGTTATTTGATGGTAGATGGTTTGTTCATATTGAAAAAAGTTTTCTGTGAGGGCCAGTTCTGCACATTCCATAACAAAGTGTTGGGGGGTGATGAAATCTCATTGCCTGCGTAGAATGATGTTTTCTACGACTTCCAGTGTTCTTTGTTGAGGTATACTCGTGTAAAGGGCTTCAATGTCCATAGTTATAAGCCAATCACTGACGGGATCTATCTCCAGATCTCTTAGGAGGCAGAGGACATCTTTAGTGTCCCTTAGATAGGATGCGGCCTCCTTTACAATTGGCCGCAGGAACCAATCACAAAATTGTGATAGGGGTTCCAGCACAGATCCAATCCCTGATACGATAGGTCTCCCCGGGGGGGGCATCCGATTCTTGTGGATTTTTGGGAGGATGTAGAATCTTGGCATCCTAGGTTCCGTATTGGTCAAGAAGTCAGCCTATTGTCTCGTAACCCAATCGTTACTGAGTGCCTCTTCCACTATGTTTTTTATTCTGTTCATAATATGTTTAGTGGGATCTGTTTGATGTATGGCATAGCTGTTGGTATCTGCTAGTAGTCGTAGGCACTCTTCATGGTACATTGAGCGATCCAGGATGACAGTAGCGCCCCCCTTGTCCGCCGGTTTTATAACGATGTTATGGTTATTTTTGAGTCTTTGTAGGGCCATCCGTTCTCTCCCCGTTAGATTATCAAACCCTTTGGTGTTCTGAAAATCTATTTTCTCAATGTCTCTGAGTACAGCGTGTTCGAATGCTAGTACTTCACACGAGATACTCCGCATAGGAGGTTGGAAGGTTGATTTATTACGTAGCCCTGTCGATTTTCTGGCGTCTTCACTAGTTTCTGTTGTTTCGCCAAAGAAGTCGCGGAGTTTAAGTTTGCGAAAAAATGGTGCCAATTCCATATTAAGGCTAAAGGGGTCGTTTCTTGGTGTGGGAACAAAGCCCAGACCTTTCTCAAGGACGGACTTTTCTTCGGTTGTGAGGGTGTATGTACTTATGTTAACAATGTTTGTTAATCCCTGCTGGTTGAAGGCATCTCCGTTCTCCCTCTGCTCCTGGTTGTCATCCCTTGTGGTTGTTGTTGTTGGTCTTCCCATTGGACCCTTGCGTTTCTTCTTTTTTGTCGGCCTCTCCCTCTGCCCCTGCCCTGGAATAAAAAAGAAGGGGGGCCGGGGGGATAGCCAAATCCCGGTAGGAAATACGGTTGTTGCCAGTAGCCGAAGGGAGGGTGTTGCGGTTGTTGGATTTGCATCAGAGGTTGATAGTGAGGTTGTCGACCGAGAGGTGGTCCTGAGCCTTCGTCACCACTGGAATCACTTCTTTCATCTCCTGAACTGAATGTCCAATTTTGTGGGGTAGGTCTGAAACGTTGTTTTCTCCCTGTATGTTGTGGGGTTGGTTTATCGTAATGTTCATCTGTTATATATGGATAGACCGTTTCCTTACTGAACTTCAGTACATCTTTCTTCAGTTTCGTCAATTTGGATTGAGTTAGATATTCCTTATATTCTGAGTGGTCTTTATTAATCTCATCCAACTTTTTCTTGAAGGTTGATAGTTGTACTGTAGTTTTTAGCCTACTTTCGCTCTGCTGGATTTCAACTAGGAGAGCATCGGACAATTGTCTCGCGGTGTTAATGATCAGGATGAGCCAATCTTTCGTACACTTCCAAGCGATGCTGGACCAGTTAATTCTAAACTCTTTGTTGTTAAGGAAGAGTCTAGGCTCATTATATATGGTATCACAGCTGGCTTCACATGCCATTCAGAGTTTAGCCTAAGACTGCTCTTGTCCATGCTACCACTAGGATAGCTGGTCTATAAGGTTGACTTTACAACCAATCACCATAAGGGTATTTGGACTGATATAAGGTGTACACTAGAACTAGTGACATCATACATCAGGCCAACTTCTCACATTGGTGAGCAGCGGTTGGGATCTGAGCTTGCTGTTGTAATACCATTGTAATCTTGAGATACTAAATTGAAAGATCACACAGATATTGTCTAGGTACATATAACATAGATTATAATACTTAAATCCTACTGGACTTAGTAGTTGTAGGTTGAAAGGAGTAACACACCCTGACTACAACTACTAGAGAGGTTTAGTAGATACAACTAGTGTAGGTAGGTGCACACACCACACCCTCACTAGAATCATGTCCCTGAATGGAGATCACACTGATGCTCCCTCAGGAGAGGAGAATCCTAGACAGGTTCCCTCTAGATATGATGCATTCACTTTCCAGGAGATGAGACCACTGTGTACCTCCAGGAGATTAAAACAGGGTTCCAACCCTGCCCTTAGACAGCTAGTGGAGCTTCTGGAGGCCTATGATGCTGAAAGAGCTGCCAAGTATGGTGCCATAGCTGTAGATAAGGGTCTACCCACCACAGAGGAGTCAGATGGGACTTCAGATGAAGAGGTAGACAGCCAGGGCCAAGTAGGAAGACTTAGCCAGGCTAACCTAAGCTTACATGGGAGTTTGCATGGAGTCCCCCCCATACAGACCCCCAAGTGGGCTTAACCAGAGAAGCAGGAGGGACAGATCCCCTTCAAGGGAATCCATCCACTCCCATGTCTCTAGCATCTCTAGTGCTTCCTCTCACAGGGGATTGACTTCCCCTGAGAGAAAGGAGCATGAAGCCAGAATGAGGGAAGCTAATCTGAGGATTCAGAGGGAAGAACTTGCCCTTGCCAAGGAGAAGCTTGCTCTGGCTAGAGAGCAAAAATTGTGAGGGTCAGAACCCACTGGTGGCAGCAACATTCCTAGAGATAGGGATAGGTCTTATGACCATAGAAACCTAAGCAAGATAGTCCCCCCATATCAGAATGGGGATGACATCCACAAGTGGATGACTGCTTTGGAGAGGGCCTGCAAAATACAGCAGGTACCCCAGAGTCAGTGGGCAGCTATCTTGTGGCTCTCCTTTTCTGACAAAGGTAGAGACAAGCTCCTCACAGTCAGTGATGAGGATGCTAACAATTACAAAGTCCTGAAGAGTGCTCTGATAGATGGGTTTGGCTTAACCACTGAGCAATATAGGTTGTTGTTCAGAGACACCCAGAAGACACAGACACAGGACTGGTCTGATTTTGTGGATTGTGCCACTAAGGCTTTGGAAGGTTGGTTAACTGGCAGCAAGGTGCAGGACTATACAGGATTGTACAGCTTGATTATGAGGGAGCAGATCCTTAGTAATTGTCAGAACCAGCTTCTCCATCAACACCTGGTAGACTCTGATTTGACCTCTCCCCAAGAATTGGGAAAGAGGGCAGATAAATGGGTCAGGACCAGGATTTGGCCTAAAAATCAGGGTGGTGACCAAAAGAAAGATACCACCAAGCCTCAAGAGAAGGGTGGGGATAAAACAAAAGAGAAATCTTCCTCAGGGCCCCAAAACTCCACACAGGGTGGTGGGTCCCAAGCTCCCTCCTCGGCCACAGTTAAAAAGCCTTACTGCCATGAGTGTAAAGCTCCTGGGCATTGGAAAACTGACAGCAGTTGCCCAAAGGCTAAAAACAAAACTGTTCCTCCAACTACTCCTGTCACACCACCTATTACTGTCAGCAGTAATCCCCCAGGTGGTGGGAGTGCCCCCAAAAATTTGGTTGGGTTTTCTTGGGGAACACAGGGGGACCCTGGCTTAGCCAATTCCCCTACAGCAGCTACTCTTGTCTGTGATGGTGGCATGGGGTTTGCCAACTTCACTGCCTGTCCCAACACTTTGGGTAGGTACAGACAGGAGCCCTACATCAATGGTAGAAAAGCTGAGGCCTACAGAGACACTGGAGCTAGCATCACTATGGTGGCCCATAGGCTAGTTCCCTCTGAGCAGCTTTTGCCTGGTTTCTCATACCAGGTAACTAACATTGATGGCAAACAGAACAGTCATCCCATGGCAGAGGTATGTCTCAGCTGGGGAGGGGTCACTGGCCCTAAAAGGGTGGCAGTGTCTCCAACCTTGCCTGTGGACTGCTTACTGGGGAATGACTTAGAACTCTCAGCTTGGGCTGAAGTTGAACAAGACACCCATTCTAAAATGGTAGGCCTTTCACAAAAGGGTAGTGGGGTTGTGCCAGCCACAACCCCTGTCCAAGTAGATTTCCTCCCTGAAAAGGTTGGAAGGGCAGTGGTAGCCACAGCCCAGGCAAAGACAGACTTCCCTGTAGAGACTGGCAGAGCTGTGACAGTCACAGCTCAAACCCAAACTGAGTGCCTCCCTGAAAAGGTTGGCAAGGCTGTAATGGTCTCAGCCCATACTCAGACTGACATAGGTGTAGTGAAGCCTGAAACTATGGATCACTCCACACAAACAGAGAGTAGTGGGGAGGAAGAAAAGTCTCCCTCTCCCCAGACATTAGGAAAAGGTCAGCCTCCTCAGGGATCTGACCTCACCCCTTGTGAAGGAACTGCCCCAGAGGTAGCCAGGCCTGGCCTGGCAGAACCTCTGATGTCAGTGGCCCCTTCCAAGGTGGGACCCAGTCTGGTGCAGGTAGCCTGCCTCTCTCTACCCTGCCTCAGTCAGCCCAGGGCTGCAGAGGTCAGGGAGGCCAGTGGACCCCAAGAGGGCCCCTGTCCACAAGAACGCCCCCATCAAAAGAATGAGGATTGCCTGGCTAGTAGCCCTAGCCAGGTGATGGGTAAAAACATTCCTGAGGGATCCCCTTTACAGGTAGTTAGGGACCTCCCCCAGAGGGATTCTGTTGGGCACAGGCAAACCTGGGACCTTAGGGCCCCAAACCTGACCTGTCCCTCCAGTAAGCCCACAAAAGGGACCCAGCCTCCAGCTTTAGGTAGCCAGAGGCTGACCCGGAGAGCACAGTGCAACTCAGTGAAAGAAAGAAAGGCATCCATGGTGGAGGATGATTGGAGGAAGCTGAGGCCTCACTTTGAGGACACTCACTTCAGTACTCCATCTCAACACCAGCCTTTTACTTTGCAAAGACACCCCAAAGGTAGAGATTCCCTATGGTGGAGACCCTATGATACCTTTAGGATGAGGGATTGCTTAGTGGACCATGAGACAGGGGGTAACCATGCCAGTGCTGGTTCTTCCTTATATGGCCACTTAGGCAATAGATGCTTACCTTGTCAAGGCCAGCCTTATCTCCTTTCGTTTGGGGGGGGGGGGTTGTGTAGGAAGGTGGATATCTGACTATGGTTACCCCCAACTTTTTGCCTAGTGTCTAGCTGGTTTTTCGACTTAGTTGGCCTGAGATCCTGCCGTTCAGGGTCTCAGGCTGTCTGCTCTCTCTTTAAAATGGACTCCATGTACCCTAGGTACATAACCAATTGGTAAGGATCACCTTATTGGACCCTGTACAGTGTACCCTAGGTACCCAGGGCATAGGTGTACCCTAGGCCTCCCAGGGGCTGCAGCATGTATTATGCCACCCCTGGTCTGGCCTTCCAATCAGACACAACTGGCTGATCACTCAGCTGGGGCAAGGTCGTGTAATCACCCCTTGCTTAGATATAGTATGCCTATATCTACCCTTATATATAGACACATGTGTACCTATCAGTCACTCCTATGGCAGGCCTTAACAATCCTGGAGGCAGAGTGCTTGGTAACATGTGAGATGGTGCTCTAGCATGAGCTGAGCCTGTCTGCAGCTTTCGGAACCATGTCCTTATAGCTGTTCTATGATATAGCCTACCATATACTCTTAAAGTGCCTTATAATCTTAAACGGTTATGGTAACTATGGTTTGGCTTTATCAAAACATGTCGTGTAAGGTGTCTAACACTTTGGAATAATACCCCCATACCATTTCTGGTGATGAGGATATTATTCCTCCCTTCTAGAGGGAGAAACATGTTAAAATCCTACTTTGCTGTTTAACTCTAACCAAAGCCTCAGCATCACAAAATGGATGCTGCTGCCACAGACACGAGTCTGACCCCCTGCTGCTGGGAGTGATCCTGGCAAGGGAGGCTTGGACAATAGGTTTCCTGCTTGGGGAGGTGCTAGCACCTCCCCAGACAGACTTTAGTGTATTGGGGCAGGGAGGGCTGAAAGGAATGAGACATGCCTGGGGCACACAAGGTGTCCCATGCATAGTCCAGTTCAAACCGGTGCTGGGGCACTCCAGCCCCAGTCCTGGCGCGAAACTGGACAAAGGGAAGGGGGTGTAACCACCCCCCTCCCAGGTCCCACCCATAAGGCGTGACCTAGCAGGTATCCCAGCCCCCCAGATTAGTATAAGAGTGGGAGTTGGGCCTCAAGACTTTAGATTATCCTGAACCTGCAAACTTCAACAGAAACTCTGGACCTTCGACATTCGACGAAAGAAGAAGACTGAAGAATCTCCCTTGTGGCCAAGGAGTGGCTACCCTGTGCAAACAGGCACCATCAAGAGACTACCCTTTGCTTTGCCCAAGTTCTACGAGGAACCGACTGCAGAGCCCGACCAGAGCCTTGACTTCCAGACTTCTCCGACCCTGATCCACATCCACAGCAGAGCTGAGATCCGTGGAGGCGACGAGCGATGTGGGACCGGCTACCTGGGAAAAGTGGCTAGTATCTTCAAGCGCAGCTTCTGAGGCACCCTCAAAGTTGTGCACCGGGGATTGAGAAGCCCCACCCCCAAGCACCATCTGCACCGAAGATCAGCCCCCCACACTCCACGAGTTCTGCGTGGGGCCCTTCAGCATTTTCCTGCTTGCCGCGTCTGTCCGGTTGCTTGCCCGCTGGCTAGTGGCCTTTGTGACGACGCACCCTGAAATCTTCATCGCTGGTTTGGCTCCTCCAGACTGGCTCCTGCTCCTTTGAAAAAGAGAAGCATCCCAGACCTTCCTGGTCTGCACCAGAAGCAAGTCCTCCGTTCTGCGTGGGTTCCGCTTGCCAAGGCTTGGTGAGTCCTAGTCCAACTTCGACGCCGCCGACAGCAAGAGCCTTCATGGGACAGCTCGCCTCCTGGTCCTGGTCGTCCTCGACGCTTCCTGGTCCTCCTGGCTGCAGCGACAAGCTTCACCTTCACCTGCAATCTTCACGACATCGCCTGGTTCCTTCCTGGTTCCACGTGGTCACTGGCTAGTGACCTTGACTCTGTCCCTTCTGCTTGCAGGTCTCCTCTCTTCTTGATCCCAGCCTTGGGATCCACCGGATACTCTTCACTGACTGCCTGTCAGCATCTTTCTTCAGGCATCCATAGGAGTCGACGACGAAAACCGACGCAACTTCACCCCTATGCACCCGCAGCCTGTGGGCTAGGTAACTTGGGTACTCCGGTGCTCATCAGGATAGTGACTATCCTAGTGTCTAGTTTTCCAGTCTCGACTTCCTAGCTACTCTGGAAGTGTCCTAAATCTATCGATTTCTAAACTGTACTATTGCTATTGACTTTTACGCATTACGCGTGAGTGTTTCCACTCTGCACCTGAATCCCGTGGGCCTCCCACTTCCTAACCTTTGGTAGTATAGTGTAGCCTCAGCGATTCCCTAGGCCTAGGCCTATCCTATTTCCGTGACAGTGGTCCTTATACCACTTACTTAGTATATGGTTTGCGTGGCCCCTAGGGCCTAACTGTATTACTTACCTGTGTGACTTAATGTATACTTAAATAAGACTGTGTTGTACTTACCTCTAATCTCATAAAGAGTGCTGAGGGTTTGACTAGAATAAATACACTTTATTTTATATATATATCTGTTGTGGTGTCCTTTCATTTGGTATTCAAGGGATTATATATGGTATCACAGCTGGCTTCACATGCCATTCAGAGTTTAGCCTAAGACTGCTCTTGTCCATGCTACCACTAGGATAGCTGGTCTATAAGGTTGACTTTACAACCAATCACCATAAGGGTATTTGGACTGATATAAGGTGTACACTAGAACTAGTGACATCATACATCAGGCCAACTTCTCACACAATGGTGTTGTACGATTCGTACATACGCGATGCTGGGGTACGGTGTTGGGGTACGGTGCATCCAAGTACGGGGCTGGGGTGGGGGTACAGGGCGTACATACGCGGGTGCTGGGGTGGGGGGTACGGCGCTTACATACGCAGGTGCTGGGGTACGGCGCGTATATGCGCGGTTGCTGGGTTGGGGGGGTACGGCACGTACATACGCGGGTGCTGGGGTACGGCGCATACATACGCGGGTGCTAGGGTGGGGGGTATGGCGCGTACATACGCGTGTGCTGGGGTACGGCGCGTACATACGCGGGTGCTGGGGTGGGGGGGGTACAGCGCGTACATACACGGGTGCTGGGGTATGGCACGTACATACGCGGGTGCTGGGGTACATACGCGGGTGCTGGGGTGGGGGTACAGCACGGACATGCGCAGGTGGGGTGGGGGGGCCGTACAACTCGTAACCTGGGTCCAAGTGTACCCGGGGTAGGGATCGTACAAAGTTCGCTCCGTAGGGGACGTTTTCCATACGCTTGTGTATTCAGGACGCCGGTACGGATCGGAGTTGTGCGCTCGGACTTCAGTTTTACGACTCGTACGTAAAACTGTCCGGGGACGTCTCGTAGACTTTTCCCGATGCAATTCGTATGTATTTTTACGGTACGAATCGTACTTCGCCATTTGTACGGGACTTGTACGACTCGTACGTAAAAAAAATACGGATACGAGTCGTACGGGAAATTATTTCACCCGATCGGAATCGGCACCTTAATGTGCTGTGGTCTCGAGCAGAACTGAAAGCATGGTTTGTATTATAATATATACTATTAAGAGGTATGGGTTGTATTTCTGTTGAAGTTACCTATTTGCAAGACATTGCTACTCATTCTATATCTACTGATGTATGAAGGGATACTTGTATTAATTGCATGCTAGAACACCACCGGTTGCAAAGTTATTTCGAGCAACTACCTTTTTGCCAGTGTTTTATAAATGGTGGCTTCCTGCGTGGATGTAGCTCAGTCATCTCATAAGTGAACTGCTCAACGCGAGATGTTATTTTATTTTGATTTAGGATAGCGCAGATTCCGGGCAGAGAAATTAGCAGGTGGTAATATTCCCAACAGAGAGGCACTCACTTATTCAATCGCAGAAGGTATGGAAGATGCACTAGGAATCAAACCTGTGATGTGCCACATCCTGAAATCAAGTGCACTAACCCACTACTAAGCTCACTTTTCAGTGACATATACATATGTGTGACCTTAAACAAGCATATGTTTCAACGTTCCGATGAGCAGATAGAAATTGTACCTTTGGTCAACAGTCAGGCAGTAGCTTCTTACTGAAGATATAAAAATATTTAATGTGCTCATTGTCATTTCACAGAAGGAATTTTTGGAGCATTGGAAAAAGGGTCAATGTCCTCAAACAGCTTTGTGAAAACTGGTTCTAAAGTGCTTCGTACTGAAATCTGTAGAAGCTGTTTTTTAGTTGTCACATCACTCCTTCGTTTTTGTCTGAATCCTATAAAGCATTGTAAAATCCACGAAAACATGTTGGTTGTATTTGTATCAGGTTTGACCAATATGTTTAACCCGTTCCGTGCTTGTGTCGGCCGTTGGCCGACGCAAGCACTACCTCACTGGTGCGGCGCACGTCTGTTGGCCCCGACCACTCATTAATTCTACTGCACTGTGGGAGAATTTGTGCTGCGGTTAAGCGGTTAAAATCACAATTTATTGTTATGTTTTATTGGCTATAAGCATAGCTCCGCCCCATTGTTTAAAATGTTAGCTCCACCTCCATTCGTTGACCTGTTAGCCCCCCACCTTGAAATTTGCATCTAGTTGAGCCTCTGTGCTTGTTTGTGTAATATCACCTTGGTCTTGATGAATATTGCTTTGAAGAGTACTGCAGAGACTGCAGCATTACCATGAATAACATCATAAACTGATTGTAGTCATGCGTGTAATGTTATATTAACTCAGCGTAATGGATCCATAATTACCAGACGCTGGCCATATAAACCTCTCAATAACAGACTAAAGGAAAAATGAATAACTGACCATTCTCTGTGGTACGCCACTGACTAGAATTGTTGGAGCAGTTATCGACTAACCCAGAGCACCATGTTCCCATACATTTTCTGAGGGGCACGGCTTACTATCAGTCCGTGTATGCTGGTGCTTAGTACTAGCACTTTTTTCTGGGACCAGGACACTTGGCATTCATCTCACTGGCGGCTGTCCTAACTATGAAGTTCACCAATACATTAAAAAGGGTTACCTGTACGTCCACGTCTCACCAAACATGATCCTCCCTGCCATGCCAGTGCCTGCACAACACAGACATGAAATCTAAACATGAAAACTGAAAACTATTGTCCTGTGATTCCGCTAAAAGTGTGGGGCACAAGAGAGGCAGGTAAGATGCACAAATGGAAGTGCACGACCGGTGTCAGACTGCCTCTCTGCCAGCTGCACGGACCTTGGACTAGAGTCACTGTTCTGCCCATGCACCACCCTGTCCTTGAGCAATGATCTTGGATTCGGATTGCAGCCCTGCCAAGTACCACGCATCAGGCGTTAGACTAACGCATTGCAGTGTGGTGGTTCACATCACCGCAATGTAATGCATTGTCACGCATTATAGCGCCTCCTAAGCAAGCCGGAGCTCTGCTAAATGCACACCATAACTTAAGCTGGAGTGCTGGTCCGGCAGGCTTGGGAGCTGGCTCAGGCTGCTCGCAGGCAGTCCTAGCTGCTCTGGGAACAATTTAACACATAAGAGGATTCTTCACCAAAGACACACCACGACTGACGTCATTAGTCAGTGCGTCCAATGGCTAGTACTGACCCAGTCAGTTAGGGTGAGCTTGTTAATAGGTGGACGGGGGACATCCGGACGCCTGCGGGCACGAGTTGAACGAACGGCAATTCATGTTTGTTAGCTTCTGGCAATGCAGCGAAGCAGCAGGCAGCTCGCTGCTGCGCTGTAAATCAAATTAATTAATTCCGGACACGACCAATCACCCCACCAGCGGCCACCAGCTGAGAGTGACTTAACAGGGTGAGGCAGGCCCCGCTGATAGGAGTGGTTCCAGTTTTAATAGCCCACCAGAGCAGCACACCACAGTCCAAGCTGTGCAGCTGAGCTGACCTGAATGCCCGGCATTAGACTGCTGCAGCCTGTAGGAGAATCTGAGGAGTACTGATTGCCGCCAGTTTACTGAATTGCTGTGCGTGCCTGTCACCCTTGCAGCAAAGAGTAAGTGGAGTGCGGTATCTCTGCTTTTGTTTTAAATTCAAATAAAATGCTCTTTATAATAAATAGCGCACCGCGCACGGATTAGTATAACTTTCCCTGATGTCATTTTTCAGAGAGTCACTCATTCACAATAACTTAAGCTGCATGATGAAAAAAAGGCTTGGGCATATCACGGGGTCTGAAATAATCACACTGTATATGCAGCCGGTAACTGTAGCATATCGTTTATTGGCAGGGCAGGCTTATTTTAATGCACTCATGCCTTAACAACCTTGCTGGCTCTGTCACTAGCGCTTGCGTCAGTCAGCCGGACTACTAGGAGACTCATGTGAGGCTTGCCCAAGGCTGGTCAGTGCTGCCTGCCGTGGACTCAAGTCCGCGGGTGAGCTGATCTGTTGACTCTAAAGAACACCTGCCAGATGTCATACAAATTATTTAAAGTTCACTCGTCCAGGTTAACGTGCGGTTGATTCTTAGTGGTTGCACATGGATGTTAAAGTTATTCATTTCCAGTAGGGATCACAATCTCTTGTGTTAAGCTGAAAGGTTGTTCTAAAGCGCACTAAATCACCTAAGGTGTCTGAAAGTGCTTGATTGCTCCTTACTACACATCATGGGTAAAAACAAACAAGCTCCAATCCAAGTTACATTTTGATCTGCTTAAGAACCAAAGGTCAAAAGGATTCCGCTCTCACTGCACAAGACAATGTCTCTGATGATGCAGAAGAGGGTGCAGACATAGATGTGAAACATGCATTCTGCACTATACAGCAAAGTCTTCCAAAAATAGATAGTAAAATACACGCGTTGTCTTTTCGCATGGACCGCATGTCGGAGCGGCTGGAAAAGCACGGGGACCAACTCAATAACGTGGAACAGAGGGTCTCTGACATGGAAGTTGTCACGCATGTGGACGCAGAGACTGATAAAGAACGGGACAGAATCCCACGTGCGCTCCAGGCGAAGGCCGAATATCTTGAAGCCAAAACGCGGCGGAACAACGTTCGCATCACAGGAGTGGCTGAGCCGTCCAACATTAGCAATATGGAGCATTACGTGGAACAACTCCGGATCACACTTCTGGGCCAGAACACCTTCTCTGAAATATTCATCTTAGAAATTGCGCATCGTTCGTTGGCTCACAGACCAATCCTTGGGCCACCCCCTCGGCCCATAATAGTGCGATTCCTGAACTACAGGGACCGAGTCTCTGCCTTGCATAAGGCTCGTGAACTGGGATCACTACATCACGAGGGAGCGGCTATCTCACTATTCCCAGATTTTACACTGCAGGTTCAAGAGGCACGAAGGCTCTTCATCCCAGCAAAAAAGAAGCTCCGGGACCTGAATATAGAATACAGTATGCTCTACAACGCGAAGTTAAGAATCAAACTAGACGGTAAGTGTTACATTCCATGTTATATGCCTGTCATGGAGTCGCATGTACTTGCATGCGACATGTTATTATTTCAATCTGTTCCATATTCTATGGTGTTGAGAGATGCTGGAGTTAACTGTTGTCTCATATGAAACTTAGAGATTGATGTTACATGTTCCATCTTTCACCGTGCTGCAATAAATGGAACTTATTTATAATATTGGATGATTAATGACTTTATTTCAATATTGGCGACGAGCTATACCACTCAGCAGCATGGATACAGAGTGGCATTTTGAACCCACCGGGATTTAAAAGAAAATTATACAAGAATTCCTAATTTCTGGCGGAGTGTTTCATACGCATTTGGAACGGTATGTTATTTCTATTTACTCCTATTTATAAACTACTGTGCAACGATCGCACCTGCGGCAGATTTGTTTTATATATCTGATGTGCTTTGATTGCACCGGCGGCTGTTGTGGAAGTTTATCGCACCTAAGTTTGATCTGGAAGTTATCAATTTCTACGCTTGGAAGTTTTCCTTTTGAAATTATCGCTGCGGTGGAGTTTGATTAAATTTTTCTTTTCCTCCGTGAAATAATCTGCACGCATACAATTCAAAAAAAAAAAAAACCTTTTTTGAGTTGAGCGTTACCGACGGCATTGACGGAGTTCGAATTGCCGATTCCTGTGTGACATTCATTTCCTCATTCACGGAACAAGCGCATCTACATAACCTACGTAACCACGTTGTGACATAAAACGTCAGCACGGAGCAGCCATCTTTAAACTCTGTTTCCATATTTACATTTGGAGACCTTCGCTTCCGACGCTTGAAGTATTTTATGTATTTGAAAGCTAATTACTCAAAACAGATAAAGCGTTGAGCAAGTACTGTTATTTTCTTTTATAACGACGTCTAAATTCATCCATTTGATATTTTAAGGTGGACACATGGTTTGCACATCATAAAGTACCAGACATTTTCTTTACTTTGGGATAAGCTGCTATCATTTTCTTATCAAATACTTATCTAATCCTGTGTTATGTAGATTATATACAATTTTACCAATTTTCTCCGCATGGCCAGAATTCAAAGGTCATTTCATCATCTTCCTTTGAATTCTTTCATTTACTAATTTCAACAATACATTAGTTTCTATTTTTCAATACAACATGCAATTTGATCCTCCTGCAAAATTTTTACAAGTTAAAGGTGATCCACCAATGCCATGGTCGAGGTGAAAAGAAGAATTTCTGACATATATGAAGGCCATCGATGGTGATGGGTTCTAAAAGAAAAAAATATATATTTTTACATTGCCTTGGTTCGGAAGGTCAAGTTGTTTTTCGGTCTTTACCCCAAAGTTCAACACAAAATGAAGGGGGAGGTGATTCCATGAATGTGTATACCGAAGCTTTAGCCAGAATGGAGAAGAGATTTAAACCTACTATTAACATAGCACTAAATCGTTTCAAATTCTACACTAGAAAACAAAAAGACGATTAATCTTTTGATGATTTTTTAACAGCTTTAAGGTCTTTGACTATTCCTTGTAACTTTGGTAACATGACTGACAAGATGATACGTGACCAGATTATTGTGCATACTAAATGCAAGAAGACTCACGATAAATTATGGGTCATGGGCAATCCCAATTTAAATGAAACCATAGCTACAGCCAAAGCGCAAGAACAATCTGATTTGTGGACGGAAACTGTCAGAAAAAATACAGAAAATAAATCTACAGATGAGGAAATTTGTGCCATTGGACACAAATCTGAACCTAAACAAGAGTCTTCGCAACCCATAGGAAGATTCAATGTTAACAAGTCCCAACAATATCCCAATCAAAGGGGAAATATAGGATTTAATAACTATGGTTCATGTTACAGATGTGGTAACAAATCTCACTATGCTTCCTTTCCAGGTTGTCCAGCTCTTAAAAGAGAGTGTAAAATTTGTAATAGAATTGGACATTTTAGCAACATGTGTAGAGATAGATGACCACATATTCAGAGGCGTGGAGTAGTATCTTCCTTATCAGAAGATAACAAACACGATTAGAGAAGTCAATCACAACATTGACAAAGGTTTTGTTGTATCAATTTTAGATAATTATACACAAGTACGATTGAGATCTCCAAAATGCACGTTCCAGGTTTGTGGTATTGATTTGCTGCTTATGGTTGACTCTGGTTCACCATGGACCATCATTACTCATGAGTATTTTAGTGACACTTTGGCTAAATCTATTTCATTTGACAATTTGCAACAATCAGACATAGTGGCTGAAAGTTTGTGGTACAAGAATTAATGTTATTGGCTTCTTTTCAGTAGAATTACATTTTAAACATAGAAAAGCTGAGATAATACTGTACATTTCCCAGAAAGGTGTAAATGTTTTGGGATGGCAGGATCAGTGGAAGTTGGGAATCATTCTGAATTCCCGTTCTAAAGATCCTGTATCATTATGTGATGATTGTCTAATGGACACTGTAGTTGAAGATGCAATTGAAGACAGTTCAACCCTAAACACCAAGGAAAGTGAGCTTATTAAAAATTTTGGTAAAGTTTAGTGACAAATTAGGAAAACTAAAAAATTACTCACATAAATTTGTTTTAAAAGAAAATTATACTCCTGTAGTACAACAATTGAGAGGCGTTCCTATTAATACCAGAGAAGAACTTAAAATTATGCTTGATGATTTATAAAAAGGAAGGTATTATTGAACCCATAGAATCTTCGGAATGGATGTCTCCCATAGTTTTGGTACGCAAGCCTGATCAAAAATTGAGAGTGTGTGTAGATTTGAGGGCATTGAATTCCAACATAATTATAGACTGCCATCCTTTGCCGAATATAAATGAATTAGTGTCTCTTTTAGATGGTGCACAATTATTTTCTACACTTGATCTCAGATTGGCTTACCATCAAATAGAACTCACTGAAGACTCTAAAAAACACACTGCTTTTATTACCCCACAAGGTTGGTTTCAATACACTCACATGCCATTTGGACTAGCATCCGCAGCCTCAGTTTTCCCAAGAGTTACGTTCCACATTTTCAGGGATGTAGATAATTACGTCAAATGCTTTCAAGATGACATTTTGGTTTTTTCAAAAGACACGGTTGAACACGAAAGACATTTACAAGAAGTTTGTAAAAGGTTAGAACAAAGCAACCCTCAAAGCACACAAATGTAAATTATTTCAAAAATCTGTAGAATATTTAGGTCATACCCTATCAGGAAATGGTGTCATTCCTAAGAAATCTAATGTGGAAGCAATTATTAAAGCTCCCTCACCAAATAACAGATCAACTTCTGTCATTCGCTGGTATGTGTGAGTATTACAGCAAGTTTGTTAAGAATTTTGCTACAAAAATGGAACCGTTGCGGCAACTTTTGAGACAAGGTGTCAAATATGAGTGGACTGATGTCCAACAACGCTCTTTTGACACCATCAAAAATGATATAATCAATGCCCCAACCCTTAAACCGTTTCGCATCAACAAAGAATGCATCATAACAGTTGACGCAAGTCTATACAGTTTAGGAGGAGTTCTCTCTCAGAAAGAAGGAAAGGAAGAATGGAATGTAGCTTTTGCTTCCAGAACGCTAAATGAATGTGACGCAAATATACATTCATAGAAAGGGAACTCTTATCTTGTGTTTGGGATATTGAACATTTTAGATTGTATGTGTGGGGGACAACATTTACTCTTAGAACAAACCACAAACCACTGGTCAATATTTTGTCTTCAGGAGGGGGTTGGAATTCTACAGCCAGAATTGCCAGATTGTCTTCAAATTGCAGGAATATAATTTTAATACAGTATATCTTCCTGGAAAGAAAAATGTCACAGCTGATTTCCTTTCACGTTTACCTTGTGACCAACACAAGGTTAGTGTTGTTAATGAACAGGATTTTGTGCTGACCATTGAAGATGTACTTCAGGATAAATTTCAAGATATAACTGAAGAATTTTGGCGTGAATGTGAACGGAAAGATAATAAATGGGTTGAGTTAAAAGAATGCATCAAGAATGGTTGGCCCAAAAAAATATGTTAAGATCTGACCTGTTACCCTTTTTCAACGTTTTCGAAGAGTTAGAACTAGAAAGTGATTTCATTTTTAAGTCCGGCAAATGTATTCCTCCAGAGGGTATGTATGAGGTTATACTACAAATTGCACATAACACACATCCTGGTATTTCTTCAATGAAACGTTTAGTTAGAACATATTTCTGGTGGCCAGGCATTGACAAATTCGTTGATAGAGTAGTTAGAAAATGTTCAGAATGTGTTTCAAGTGAAAGAATGCTTAAGACACATACCCCACCGTTAAAGATTGTTAAATGGCCATCTGAACCATGGGAAAAAAATGCGTTTGACATTTCTGGTCAATTCCACATGTTACCAGAATCTTCACGATATGCTTTAGTAATTATTGACTATCATTCTAAGTGGCCTGAAGTAAAATTTGTTTATAAGGCTACCACATCTGCCGTTATTAATTTTTTTAAAGAAATTTTCACCTGTGAAGGATGTCCATCTGTATTAGTCACAGACAATGGTGTTCAATTAACTTCCTCTGAAATGGAAGGATTTCTTAAGGAATGTAGTATCATTCACAGGCTCACATCACTGGTTGAACCACATGAAAATTGTCAGGTGGAATGTTTTAACCGTGTTCTTAAGGATTTTGTGGTTGATTCCCTCAAATTGGGTTCTAATTGGGTGAGTGCTTTAAGGGAACGTTTATGGATTTACCGCATCACACCTCACACCACCACCGAAGTTAGTCCTTTTAAACTCTTCAAAGGAAGAAATCCTGCATTCAAAGTTTTTCTGTGGTGGTTAAGAGAAAAATCTATTATTTCTAGAGAAGAGTGCATAAATGATGTTGCCAAACGTGTGGAAGTTAAACAGTTAAAAACCAAGGATTGGTATGATAACAAATGGAAAACAAAACCAAACTCTTTCCAAGTAGGAGATTGGGTGAAAATTCTCAAACCTGGGTTTATAAACAAAGGTACTAATAAATTTGGTCAAGCTATCCAGTTAAAAAAAATCTTTACTAATAGTGTAATGACGCAAGATGGAAAAATTTGGAATGTAAAAAGGTTGACTAAGTGTCCTAGTTTTAACCCCTCTGTTAAAAGTAATCCTGATACAAATACAAACTCTGACAAAAATGATTCTGTCGCTAACCGAGTCAAACATTCTAAACGTGTTATACAAGTTCCTAAAAGATACAATGATTTTGTGTAAATATTTCCTTCTTCCATTTATTTTTGTTTTTCTTTATAAGGGAGATGTGTTACATTCCATGTTTCCTATTCTTGTTTTGGTTCGCTTTAAATATGCCTGTCATGGAGTCACATGCACTTGCATGCAACATGTTATTATTTCAATGTGTTCCATATTCTATGTTGTTGAGAGATGCTGGAGTTAACTGTTGGTCTCATATGAAACTTGGAGATTGATGTTACATGTTCCATCTTTCACTGTGCTGCAATAAATGGAACTTATTTATAATATTGGATGATTAATGACTTCATTTCAATAGTAAGGTCCACTTTTTCTCTGACCCCAAGGCTGTCTTGCGTGCGATTAAGGACAGAGAACAGCGTCTGAAATGTCGTAATTCACCGACAGCGGCGCAGTCGCAAGCAGAGGAATTATCCAGCCTTCCCGACGACAAGAACAAGAAGAGTGACTACAAAAACTGTTTTGCCATGGACTACTTGTGGACTATCATGTGATAGTATGGGTAATTAGTGCTACTTGTTGCATAAGGGTAGTAAGTAAAATTAAAAGACGGCGTGATTTGTAGGCCCAGATGTAAGATGACTCAATTAACGATCCCAAGAATAATGACTGAATGTCAGATGCAGGCGCATCTCGCTGGCTGCGTAGGCTCTGTTATTTACACCTCACAGGGATGAAAATCCCAAATGATTATGATGTAGATTGTAGACATGGTGGCGTAGTGAACCATAACTGATGGCAACATCTGCCCCCAAGTGTATCACACTATTCGTATTCTTTTGTCTGGAGTTATTGTTTGTGTTCAGGGATTGGGGTGGGGCAGGGGGACAGCATATAGCCGCGTTAGTTGTTGGTATTCGTGGCGTGGGAGGGAATGTATTCTCGGTTTGCATGAATGATTAAACTGGTTGCATTCTGTTATGTTGCTTTTGCACATTGTATACTGTAGGTAAAGGGTCCGTCGTCACCTATTGTCACTTCTATTGCATGGCCACTGACAGGGTAGGATCGCAGGGTATTCATCTTATCACTTGGAATGTCCGTGGCCTTGATGATGGCAGAAAGGTCAGAAAAAGAGGCGCTTATTTAACAAGCATTGGCATAGCCAATAGGTCTCGCCTTTGGGACCTTATAAGTGTTTAGCCATGCAACACTTGATGTTGTTGCACCAAGGATATTGTGCTGGATAACTAAACACTTATAAGGTCCCAAAGGTGAGACCTATTGGCTATGCCAATGCTTGTTTGTATAGGTTTTAAGCTCTGCTGAAACACGTACAAGGCAAATGTTAGTTGGCTGGTTAGCTCCACATTGTTGGTGGTTTTTAGATTACCAGAAACCAGGGATTTTATAAAATATGAAATGAGTAGGACTGCTGTA
Organism: Triturus cristatus; assembly: GCF_964204655.1. Classification (NCBI taxonomy): domain Eukaryota; kingdom Metazoa; phylum Chordata; class Amphibia; order Caudata; family Salamandridae; genus Triturus; species Triturus cristatus. The sequence goes on along the minus strand of NC_140579.1, from coordinate 430,917,419 downwards.
TCTGCTCTTCCTTTTGGCCCATATTGTTGAGGACGCCATACTCCTGTTCTTTATTTCAGGATGCTCATTTAGAGGAAGAGATGAGAGCAGTGCCTGATGGGACAGAATAATCAAAGATTAGAACTGAGGGATGCCCACTCATTTCACATTTAAAACCTCCAAGCGGACACCTCTCCATGCATTATTACCTTCTCACCACACCAGGCAGGAGGAAGATGAGGAGGATGAAAGGTAGGAGGCGGAGAATGAGGAGCAGGCAGAAAAATCGAGCTTTACCTACTGGGGCTTTGCTAGAACTTGGTATGGCAATCAGGCTTTACATGCTGAAGTGGGGATTTAAGGCAAATGAGCTCACCGGACAATGAAGCTTTACATGCACTATTGTGTATCTTGGGTATATACCAACATGCAACTTCACAATAAGTTTGATGGATAAATAGTGCTCGAGTAATGGGGTAAACTCTGGAGAATTGAAATATTTTTTATAGACGACCTCCTGGGCCATAGTAAGGGAGCAGGGGAAGAGAGGCAATGAGTGTCCTACAAGGAGCCAAAACTGGGACAAACAGAGCAGGGACACAAGGGAGGAAGAAACAAGGCAGAACAAAATAGAATGGTGATGACAAGGAAAGAGGCAAAAAATGACGTAGGGCAACAAAAAGTTGATGGAATAAAGAAGTAGCAACGAAGAAGGAGCAGGGCAAAGCGGATAGGAAAGACAAGGTGAGGGTAAATCAAAATGGGGGGCCTTTGAAGAGACCGCGGTTGAAAGCGTAACACAAAACCAGAGCTAATGAGGAGATGGGGCAAAAACATTGGAGGCCATGAGGAGAGTGGGAAGAAACATCAGCAACGAGACGAAGCCAAAAAACACAAGTATTAGCAATGCCAATAGTTCTGGCTTTAGTATAATGTATGGTAACATGAAGCATTTCAAGTAAATAGCATGGGAATGAATATGTATTTGTGTGGAAGCAAAGAACTGTAGAAATATACTGGTGTAGGTTAAAAGGGCAGGTGACAGTTGCACTGCCAAGCCAGACCTAAAAATCCATGTAGGTAAGTGACTGCTCTACTCCCATCTGTGCTGCTGCCCGAGAAAAACATAAATGATATAGTTATTAAAGAAATGTTAGCAGCATTCCAATGGCATGCGTGTGCCCCTGAAAGTTTAAGCTCATGCAGCTGAATAAATAAAAACATTATCACAGCTGTGTGAAAGGCAAGCACTTTTTTTGTGGAACCACACAACTTCTGCCCCATCAAACCTGACTCACCATGAGGGCGGAGTCAAAACCCCTCTCTAGAAATGCACACACAACTGTCTGGTGACAGCTGCACATTCAACTCAGACAATTAATGCAATGCAATAGGTCTCACATTTTCGTAACTTTGACCTATTGGTATTGTAAATGACAATGCCTTTTATTATTGCAGGTTTTTTAAACAAATAAATAAAAGGCATTGTCATTTACAATGTAAAAAGCCAACATCTCGCAAATGCGAGACCTAATGCATTGCAAATGCTTGTTTATTTTGGGAGGGAGAGTACAGGCACTTCTCAAGAGAGATACTATGCTTTTAATTGTAGAGTACCGGCACTTCTCAGAAACAAGCAGGTACTCTTCTACAGAGTACCTGTACTTCTATTTTTCCATTTCAAGCACTGTTCTTCCCAACCCCAATCATATCTCATACTCATGACAACTCTGACCAGGAAATGAGAGAACAGCTAGCTCCTGAAATTCTTCACCAGTGGAGAATATCTCTCTCCAGCTCACTGTATCTCACAGCCATTCGTGATGTTTTTCCATAAGATCTTAGCATCTTTCACCAGCTTGCGATATCTCTCTTCATCTCACTGTATCACAACGCAGCTGGTAACTTTTCTCATAAAATCTTGACCTCTTTCACCAACTCACGACACCACTCACCAGAGCATAACATTTCTGGCCATCTCATGGCGTGCTTTTTCAGCTCATTGCTTCTTGCATCAATCTGTGGTACCACCACGAAACCATAACATCCCTCACCAGCTTCAGGCATTCTTCTTCCCCCCCATCACATCCCTGACCATCACTCAACATCCTCACCTTTAACAAATTCCAGTGACAGTTCATGGCATCTCTATCTAGATTTCTCCTATTTAAGAAAACCATACTCACTCAGCTCATGACGTCCCTTGGCAGTTTACAACATGCTTTACCATCTCTCATGGCCTCTCAGAATCTCAAGAAAGATCTCCCTGAGTGCCTGATGTGCCCAGCAGCTGATGCCACCCTTAGAACCTGCACGTCACTCGAAGAGCTCACGAAAGTCCCCGGCACCACCAGCCAAGGTCAAAAGATGTCTATACGTACCACCTCACCCGGCAGAGTTTTATATCCTCGAACATGCTCAACACTTATAAGGCACATAAAACAAGACACGGACAAGTTCCTATACCGTAACACTTTCAGATAAACAGCGTGCTTTGCCAGCAAGGTTACTAATTCCCAGACACACAAATGTCAATGGTACATCCTCCCTGGAACGCAGCTGAGATGCCTCGCTCACCGGTGATGGAAAGATTCATGCGAGGCGATGAGACTGACGCTGCCCAACCCCTCCTTCCACAGTGCCCCGAGGATAGGACAGCAGAGCGCGAGCCGACACTGAGAACTGGAAAAAGAAGATGAAAACCGCCCCCTTCCACTGAAGGTGGGGTGCTTCAGTCTTCGTCCTGCCGCCCCCGTGTCTTCTTGTTTCTTCTCAGCGAGCAACACGTTTATTCCTGCTATTTCATACCTTCTATTGGCCCATTTAATTTCTCACTTCCCGGGCCCCTCCCCCCTTCCACCATGACCTTCGTCCTATTCCACTTTAGCTCTCCTCAGATTTATCAGTGTGTTCAATGCGTCCCGATGCCCTGCGTCCGCCCCACGGACCGAGAAGTTCTGCTGGACTCCCGACTCCGGGACTGTGGCTGGGGCACCGGCAGAGGAGACAGATGGATCAGATAAAGTGAGGCACGTGACCCCTCCAGCGCACCGTCCTCCCAGCCCCTCACCTTTATTGCGGCGCTGCCTTTCTGCGCATCAGACTCTCGTGGACAGCTTCAGGGAACAGCGCAGAGGAATTCACCCTTGACCTTGGCGCGAGGTCAGCGGGCGCCGACCATCTCACTCCAACCACATGTGACGCCAGCAGTTTCCGTATCACCCCCTGGATTGCCCAAAAAATACAGACAGACAGACGGATGGATGGACGGAAGTCTAAGTACCCCAGCCCTCCTGCCTCACACATCTAGAGATGGCCAAGACCCCATGCAACAGACGAGCCGGGAAAGTATTTGTCATGTAAACCTTGCTAAAGGCATCATCTAACAAGCACGGTCCGCTTTCACTTTCGTCTGTCGGGAAAGCTTTCCTGTCTTTATGGGGCCATGTGTTTGAAACACATGGCCCCATAAAGATAAGAAAGCTTTCACGGCAGAAGGAAGGCAGACGAGCCTGTCCAAATGGGACGGCTCAGAAAGCCGGACGAAAACGTCACAAACACCTTTTCCAATGGCTGGCCACCATTTAGCATAAACGGTGACGCCAGCCAATGGAAAAGAGGGGCGGGGCTTAATGCCCTTTACGCAAAAAACCTCAAAACATTAAATCTCGTCAGCGAGACTGCGCATGTGCGCAGCTCACGCAGGCAAGACCTTAAAAGGCACTCAGTTGCAGTTGCAATTTTACAGGAGACACATCTCACCCCAGAAGGTAGACGAGATGTGCAATGTAAATTACAAGGAACTTGCTATTCCTCTGATTTCACCTCCCATACCAGAGGGGTCCTGTTATGGTGCGATAGAAAGGCAGGAGTGCAGATGAAAGGTTTGTTGAGCAACCTACAGGGTAGGTTTGTGGTAGCTCATTGCAAGAAGGGTGACCTCAATTCATGCTAGTGGGAGTGTACGGTCCGAATTATGATGATCCCCAATATTATACTTCGCTAGCTGCCATGCTGGTGCAATGGAGGGGCACCCCACAGATTTTTTTGGGGGAGGGGGGACTTCAATTGTATCTTAGACCCAAATTTAGATAGGTCACGTGGTCCTCCTAGACGCCCTGCTGCTGCAGCAGTAGCTTTGCAGGACATCATGCATGCAGAAGGACTCCTAAATATCTGGAGACATAGATCTCCCACAGAGTGTGGTTACATACACTACTCCTCCGTCTATGACACCCACACTCGCATAGACTTCTGGTTAATATCGGGGGGTTAGTGACTAGGGTACTCACCTGCGAGCAACTCTCACGTACATACGCTGACCACTCTCTGGTTCGATTAACACTGAGCTACAGCGCTCCACACGTCCCTGCATTCACATGGCACTTCCCTCCCTACTCTTTGCTAGACACTGTGTTTAAAGAGGAGTTGGCAACGGCTATAGAAGAGTTTTTTGCCAAAAACATTGGTTCTGTACAATCCTTCACCACGGTATGGGAAACATTTAAAAGTTTATATCAGGGGTTGGTGATTTCAAAACATGCAGGAGTGCTGCGATCCAATCGGAGCCGATTGGATCTTTTAGAAAAGGAAATTGCACAGCTAGAACGTGCCCAATCCGAGGCCGAGAACGCACAAAGCGCTGCTCTTCTCAAACTAAAATGAGTGGAGTTTCTGAAGACCGCGAATGATGAAATTAAACACATGAGGAAGTATGCAACTGCACGCATTACGGGGAGCGCGATCGACCAGGCGCGATGTTAGCAGGCTTGCTGAGGCCAAAGAGGGAAACAGACAAAATGGTAAGCATGACTGAGGACAGCGGTAGTCCGCTTGCCACCGCTGAAGATATCGCAACACACTTCCGTTTGTTCTACCAGAATTTGTATACCTCTCAAGTCTCCACAGATAACGATGCCCTAGAAGAATACCTATCATACATCAAAATGCCCTGGCTAGTGACAGAACATAGGGAATATCTGATGGTGCCGTAGTCAGTTGAAGAGAAAAGAGGCGCGCTGCGTGGAATGGCCGCAGGGAAGGCCCTAGGGGCACACGGTCTTCCGTTTTTTTTCTACAAAGAATTCTTAGATATACTGATCCCTCACCTCAAAATGCTTTAGGAAGAAATGGCTGAGGCAGGTATTATGCCGCCCTCAATGCGCGAGGCTATCATCGTTACCTTATTAAAACCGGGAAAGGAGCCAAACAAATGCTCCTCGTATATGCCCCTGTCCTTGCTCAATGTGGACGCGAAGATATACGCAAAAATTCTAGCCAATAGGCTGGCCCCCTTATTACCTGGCGTAATATGACCAGAACAGGGGGGATTTGTTCCCAGTCGTAACCTATCCCATAACCTGAGAACGCTGTTTGGAGTAGTGCAGAACATGAGTCCAGAAGTCAAAGCTGCGGCGGTGTTTCTCGACGCCGAGAAAGCTTTTGACTTGGCTGAGGGGGGATTTATGTTTGCGGTATTGCGTAAGATAGGGGTCGGAAATATTTTTCTACGTTTAGTAAGAGTACTGTATTCCTCTCCCACAGCCAGAGTGGGAACCGGAGATATAGTCGCTCAGTCATTTCACATTACACGTGGAACACGGCAGGGGAGCCCCCTGTCCCCACTCTTACGCAATAGTCGCAGAGTCATTGGCTTGTGCCATTCGTGAATATCACACTCGAAGAGGGTTGGGATTTCCCGGGTACATCCGTAACATTTCCGCTTATGCGGATGACACGTTGTTGTATGTCCATGACCCTGAGGTAAATTTGTCTCCCATACTGCGGGAAGTGGTCCAGTTTGGTGAATATTCTGGACTACATGTAAACTGGACTAAATCTATCATATTCCCCCTTACCCTAGTCACCACGGAACCTAGTATGGAGTTCCCACTGCGCTGGACTGCAGAGACAGTGCGTTACCTGGGAATTCAATATCATACCGACCCAACAGTCGTGATCCAGGAAAACTATGGTAAGGCCACACAACGACTAATAGACAATGTAGATAAATGGATAAAACTCCCGCTCATTAATGGGAAGAGTCGCTATCATGAACATGGTAATCCTACCAAGATTTCTTTTTCAAAAATATACATATTCTCTTACCCAAGTCTTTATTTGAAATTTTTCGAACACAACTGATACGACTTGCTTGGGCCGGTAAACAGCCACGCATACGGTGGGAATCGCTCACCCTTCCTTATGAGCTTGGCGGATTGGGAGCCCCAGATCTCGAAAAATATTACAATGCGGCTAATAATACCTTCGCCCATTATTGGATTCATGGTCCGCAAGACACACCTTTCTTGCATTAGTAAAGACATTCGGCTGATCCGTTGTCATTATCTCACCTCTAGGCGAATGCGTGTCTTCGATTCACTGAATGTCACGGTTCACGCGTGGCAGAAGTGACTACTCAAGCACGCAGGGGCCTTCTTGCATTCCCCAGAAATGCCACTCCAATGGGGTTTGTGGTTTGCGCTGATTCAGGATGGGGGAGCTAGGCAGGCACTGCAATCCATGGGCATTGTCAAAATGGGAGAATTTCTTTCAAGATGGTACACTTATATCTTGAGAGGCTCTACAACGTCCGGAGGAAAATCGACATGTACAGCGCTGTTTCACTATTTTAGGGCTAGACACACTTAGCGCGCTCTCCTGGGCGACGACTTGGAGGAGCCACAAGCCATGGAGACCTTCACTAACCTTATTAAAGTTGAAGAGCCCCTTAAGCTGATTACTAAATTTTACACTAGCCTACAGGCCACTCGTGGTACAGAGGTTCTCAGAGTCAGGCTAAAATGGCAACAGGATCTGGGCGCCCCGTTGAGCAACAAAGAGTGGCAGTACTGTTGCTCCCGCACCCGGTCGGTTTCTCTTAATGGGAGACATAGACTTATTCACTATAAATTTCTGCACAGAGCGTACTGCACACCTGCGCATCAGTTTCGGTGCGGGCTAGCAGAAGACTACTTCTGCCAGAGGCACGGGCGGAGAACGCTGGATTTTGGCACCTAGCTTGGCAGTGCCCGGGGATTAAGGTATTCTGGGACAATGTGTTTCAGGAGCTGGGCTTAATTATCAGTGCAGATATGGAGCCGGACCCTAAAATGGACCACCTTGGGTGGGATCTAACAGTTAGCAAAGCAGTAAGACCACTACTCGCTATTTGACTGTTCCTTGCTAAGCGCCGCATGGCGCTGCATTGGATGGGCATCCCACTACTACTGATTAAAAACTGGCAAGCTTACATGTTATATTGCAACACACAGGCGGACATCTACAATGAGTTACTCCCTCCCAGAATATGCCCAAGGAATTACTGGGGACCATACCAAACATACCTTTCAAGCACAACTGTTGCTACAGCCTCAGACCCAGAGACTAATTATCTTGAGGCATCATCACAGCTGGTGGGGACATAGAAGGCTAAGGAGGTCACAGGCACATACATAGCATTCATGAGAGGGCCATCTTATAGGAGCAGTGACTTAGGTTAAACACTGGCAGGCCGCATTGAGCATATCACCAGCACTTGCCGTGATCAGTCTTATGGAAGACTGTGATAACACGGTAACCCCCAATTGTCTGACTCGTGTTCTTCAGCAATAACTTTGACTTGTATTATTATACCTTGCTACAGTGTAATTGTGTGTGCAATTGTTTGTGTTATGTTTTTTTTTACATGCTGAAACTGAGTAAAACATAAAAATAAAATATGACTCTGCTGTATTTTTAGTGGTCACGCCTCAGCTAGGATTGCCTCTTTTCCCCGAAAAAAAATACTGGCCAGTTGCTGTGTGAGTCTGCCAGGCCCAGGTATGATACTAAATAGGATTTTAAACAAAACTATATATTTTTATTTTTGCCTTTGTTTCCTTTAATTATTAACCAGGACACATTAAAAACAGCTTTATATTTATATTTGCTGTTTGAGGTATGTAAGGATAATGGATAAAAATACTGTCTTTCAGTGATTTTGCTTGTTGTTGTACTAATCGAGACATCAAAATACTGTTGATGTTGGTAGAAAACTGGCCAGGTGGCAACCCTAGCCTAAACAGTCTCCCTTCCCAGAGCAGGTCACCACTACCCAGCATGGGGGCTGCAAGAACTGAACCCTTCTCTTACCCTCCATGTGTGTTGTGAGAGCAGGTGCTGGGCTGCAGTGCCTGGTGTCCATCCCAGGTGAGTGGAGAAGCCTTTGAAGGACACTGACATGATCCAGCCTGCTGTGAGACTGAGTGACGGTATAACCTCCTAGTTGTACTTGCTATGCTATGAAACTTGCTGTTTAGGCTAGCACACAGACATGAATGATCAGAACAATGAGATACTCTTCTGGACAGATGCAGTGCCGGCCAGCCCTCTGTTACTGAGAACTGTAGTCATGCAGTCTGTCTTTGGTTAGTGCCCTTTTATTTATGGTACTTTGGAGCAGTTTTATGATCTTATTAGAGTTTCTCAAATTAGTGTAATGTCTGATATTTAAATGATACCCTCATCTTCATTGCTTGATTTTGCTAGTGAGAAATTGTCACTCATAGGCGTTGAAATCTGCCCCATAATTACACTGAAATTATGAAAATGTCACACATAGCAATCTAAAACCTTGGCAGCTATGGGACTGCCTGTGTAGCAGACTTCACTCAGCGGAGTAGCAGTTGAGAAAAGGCAGACACCAGTCTGCACTTCTGCCCTGTCTTAAAAACTGCTGAGCGGAGAGAGCACAGTGCTTGGCAGAACGGCGCCTGGATGCACGGCCGAACAGCACAGCGGAATGGTGCATAGCTGCACGGCGGAACAGTGAGTTACGGCACGACGTGAAGCTGCACGGCAGAACGGCGCAAAGCTGCCCGGCGGAACGGCGCATGAGAGAAACACTAGTTGGACTGGAAGGGCTGGGTCACCACTGCCAGGTTCACCTTGGGCCCTCAGGGTACAACCAAGGACAGAAGCAAGAGGAGAGAGCAACAACTGGGTTGACTGTGACTACATAAAGAGTTTGATCCGCACTCAATATAAAAAACAAGTCCATCCACTTATTGTGTTTTATATATTCCTTTATTCTTGTATCCGTTGAGTTCTAATTCCTCTCTTCCTAGTGGCCAACGCGTTTCGTCCTATTTAAGGACTTCTTCAGGGCTACAAACATAAACAATAACTACTATTAAAATCTTATTAAAACAAGACTTATTGCATACTTAAACTCATATACATAGTCAATATAACAATTCAGTATAATTTCAATTTCAACACATCATAAATATACCACACCAGGCACATGACCCTTAACAACAGTAATAACCAATGTTCCATTGGGAGTCATAACATATGACAGTATGGGAAACTCAGAGTACTGTCAAACAGTTAATATAAAGACTAAAGTATAAACAATTATATGAACACACGTTAAAAACAGTACATTTATAAACCATTTTAGAGAAACGCATTCCATAGTTATGTCCATAGATCAGATCAGGAAATCCTTGTGTGTGTATATATATATATATATATATATATATATCTGTATATCTCATAGTGTAGGGAGATCTAATATGAACTATAAGTATCTTTTTAGTCCTATTTTTGTATGGGCTACTTCATTTTAAGACACAACACAAAGAGCATATTTAGAGCTATAATTTAGACAATCAAAGAATCAACGCATTACTAAGAGATCACATTTATAGATACCGCATCTTTTGTCTTTCATGTTGTTTTTTGATCTCTTCTTGCTCTCATCCCCTCTACCTTGTGTTATTCTTTCTAGAAAATATGCGTACAGAATTAAAGGATATCCTTAGCGATGATGTCTTTATATCAAAATTAATAAATGGTATCAACCCCAAGTAGTACTATATATACAATTATTTTGTTCAATAGTTATGCAACAATATACCAATTGTTGCAACAGTTTTCAAATTGGCACATGATTAAATGTTCACCAGTGACGACAAAATCATTTTAAAAAACATACAAGCCCAAAATATTCCAGGATTGTGACCATAGCATCATACATTTATCGTCATTCCGAATTCCATAACAATGTGAATTCAGATAGGGGTCTGTTTTACATGTTAAAACAATCCTTCGATAACCTCAGGGCATGGTTGAATCAATAGTCTAATAAAAAATATAGAAAAATATATATAAGAAAAAATGTATGCACACAAGAATATAAATAAGACACAACATCTTATATTTTAAATCCTATACCTTCTCCTCTCAATTGACGTGCTCGAACACTCACTACTGAGCAGTATTTGATAAATGACATTCTGTAGCCCATGATATTCGTCATACACATGACCATAATATCGCTATAGCGAACGCATTTGTCCCACTTAAAGTGATCTCAAATGCATATTATAGGGCATTGACTCGTAAATAACAAAACAGACATCAGTAATTAAATATAGTGGGTGACAGTTAATAAAAAAAGCAGTATTTTAAAACATGCAGTGTGTATTACGTCCACAAGTATGATGCCCACTATAGAAAGTATAGCTAACAAGTATAGCACCATGTATCGACAATGCGCAAAAGTGATCGCCATCCTGAAAGACGCCGTGCACACATCATTTCTTCAACTATTTTACCCAAATGCGCTCCACATGACTAATAACAATCAATAATAAATGACTAAACTTCTGATGTTATTAAACACACAGCGAGGCACCGTTCACTCTACATAAATGACTAACCGCTCGCGTTCTATGACACTCAACGAGTATTACGGCCATAAACAAGGAGCCCATTATAGCGGGCATGATTCCCCTTACTTTGTTCAACAATAAGTAAATGTTCAAAATATCCCTTAACAAATATCGAAGCCAATACGAGTGTAATTCTCAACGGAGCAGACACCGTTCGTTCTACATAACGAAAGACTGCACATTATTTTTTTATCTGCTTTCACAAAACAAGACTTCGGATCATTTACGTCTTTGTTATTTACCGTAAAATCAAACCCGGGCAGACCGTCCCTCTATCACCGTATAGCACCAGCAAGACAAGTTCAAAGAGTCACGGGCTTTTAAGTCTTAGGCTTCAAAATTAGCGCATGCGCTAACAAGTACATATTACAAATATGGATCCGCCATCTTAGACGAGGTTCTGACTTTAAGCTTCCAAGTTAAAACTAACATTAAATCAAAAACCCAATACCATTATAAATTAACCACATTTTATGGTAAATAACAAAGATGTAAATGATCCGAAGGCTTGTTTTAAAGGCCTTATATTGCTGTCAAGTAAAATAGGCTTTGCCTTCATAAACAAGTTAATACAAAGAATGGTAATACTAGGGAATTACAACACAAAAAGTAAAAACATTTGAACACAGTGCATGCTTGAAAATACGCCGACGACAATGCAGCACTAAGAACATTCACTTTAAACAATAATTATAGGCTTCACTCCACTCCCTTTAAACCTCGCCATGACAGCCGTTGAAGATGGCAACGGCCTCTTTAAAACATTACGGCCACAAGCATTTTTTTTCTTCTAACAATTTAATTACTGCCGATGGGAAGTTCTTCAAGCTCTGAGCCAAGTTTTAAATAGTTAGCTTCTGTAAGCACCTGCGATTGGTCAGCGTACCTTGAATACTTTGTGACATCTTAATGTTGGGGACCAAATACCAAACGGTGTACAATATCATGGCACAGATACAGATGGACGCTGTCTTACTGAGCAGTACATCAGCGAAAACATGTCAGAGTAACCCGCAGCAGGAAAAAAAACCTCAGAATAAACTCGCACGTTTAGTGTTTTTAACTTTGGAAAAGAAGTGATAGAACATTTGTCGCGTCTCTAAAGACCTACAATTTTAATGTTGCCCGATATTTATTTCACATATTCATTACATCAGTTTAAGCCACTCAAAAAGATCTGAATCAAGGATAGTTAGATAACAGACGGAGTGGAGACTTGATCCATGGGCATTGAAAAACTGGGACACCAGGAAATATCTAACAGAGATCGAGCTCATGAAAATGAGGGGACGGTGCAGATGGGGTTACCAAATGGGAAGGCTCCCTGTAAAGATGACACGTAAGGAGGTTATGTATTAAGTAAGTTTATTACTTACAGGACGACACACTCAACCGGAGGCTAAGTGCACCAAAACAGAATGACGTAAATACAACCGTCCCAACTGTCACCTAGAACGTCCAGCTGTCAACATTCCAGCTGGAAGCTGCCACGCGCAGGAGGGAGGGGCGCGCGGGGAAAGGAAGCTAAAGGATGCAAATGAACTGGGAATCAACATAACACATCTCCCTTTCTAGAAGAGAGAAGAACTCAGAAGGTGGGAAAAACATCAGATACATTAGTGAACCAGAAGAATCATTCGCAAACAAAATCCTTGTATTTGCTTGGTTTGACCACGCAGCGCCCACATCTACTTGTGGTTGCCTCCTCTTCCAAATTGTCCTTTTCCGTTCCTGGTTCTCTTTTAGGGTCTTGACAGTCACTGGGATCCAATGGATCACCCGTAGTTTCAGTACTTGGAACACATCCTTCTACGCCTTCCCCAATGGCTTCCCGATCCACCTCTGACTCATCGTCATTACTATGTCCCAAAGAGGTCTCAGATTCGCTAGTGCTCAGCTCTCTGTTGGCTCCTATGGTTTCAATTTCTTCACCTCTCAGAATTTCTTCTCTGATTATCCCCTCGCGTTGTTGTGACACATGAACACCATCTTCCTCCGAATCTGTAGAATCAAGCTCTATTCGACCCAGTTTGTTCCATCTTCCATCGACCTCTTCCTTCCTCCTTTGTAGATGACTAGTTGTGTCCTTAGCGTCACTCACCACCCTTTTACAAACTGACAGTGCGGAAGCATGCCATACTTTCCCATCGCTAAGGCGTGCAGAATTGCAAAATACTTTTTCCACTAATAATGGATCCGAGAATCTGTTTTGCCCTTTCACAATGTTACCACTTCTCCTTACTCTCACAAAATCCCCTTCCTCCAGGTTGATTTCCTTGCACTTATGTTTGTTGTCAAACTTCCCTTTACTCTGGTCTTTTGCCTCTTGTATTCTTTTTCTCACATTTTCTACAGTCCATTCAGATTTCCTTGCGTTTTTCATCCACCCTATGTTGTCTTTAGATACGGGAGTCCTCCCTCTTAGAATCTCAAAAGGGCTTACCATGGTTTTCTCTCCTGGTGTTATCCTATAACTCCACACCATTTTCCCCAATTCCTTTCTCCAGCATTTATTATTGTTGTTAGCGAGCTGGATAATGCCTTTCACCACCCTATTAAACCTCTCAACTGCGCCGTTTCCCGCTGGGTGGTAGATGCTTGTAGTTTCGTGTTTTATACTTTTCCTGTCCACAAAATTTTTGAAGATATCAGATGTGAACTGACTTCCGTTATCACTAACTATAGTTTTAGGTATGCCTTCCCTATTAAATATTTTTTCCAAAAATTTGACAATGTCCTGAGCATCCACTTTACTGCAAACCTTAATCTCTGGCCATTTTGAGAAATGATCAACCAAAACCATTACGTACATCTTTTCTTCCTGCCATCTTACTGGACCCATTATATCCACTCCTACTCTCTCCCACGCCATGTTAGGGCACTCTAACGGTTGGAGTGGTGGTCTTAGGACAATTTGGGTTTTATCCGAATTCTCGCAGGGTATGCAGTTTCTCACAGCTCTCTCGATCTGGATGTCAGCACCCAGGCCACCAATACCAGCTCTTTATTCTTTGTTTAGTTTTATTAATGCCGAGATGTCCTTCATGGCATATATCAATAAGTCTCTCTCTTAAGGTTGTTGGGGGTATTACCTTACCCTGTCGTAATATCAGATCATTTTCTATAGATAGCTCATTCCTCAACTCCCAGTAGGCTCTCAATTCTTTCCTCATGACTTCTTTCTTAGGCCATCCCTTTACAATGTGTCTTTTGACCTCGTCTAAATTTCCATCTTTTCCGTATTCTTCCTTCCATGTCTCATTAGTTATACTTGGAAACTCTTCATTTACGTTCGCGACACATAGTTCTTCCTCCTTCTCTTCTTTTCCCACATGTTGCAAGGGTAACCTACTGAGGAAATCAGCAACGACGTTCTTATTCCCTGGTAAGTACTGTACTTCATAGTTGTAATCCAAAAGTTTGATTGACAATCTGGCCAACCTGGGTGACGCATTGAATAATCCTTTTACTGTGAGCACTTTTGTCAAAGGTTTGTGGTCACTGCGTAAAATGATTCTCTTACCCCATATGTATTGTCTGTAATGATCTAGTCCCCATGCACAAGCCAGCGCCTCACGCTCAATTACGGAATACTTTTCCTCTGTTGGCGTCAAGGAACGGGAGGCAAAAGCGATGGTGACTTCCTTTCCTTCTCTCTCAACCTGTGTTAGTACTGCCCCTATGCCCTTGCCACTGGCATCAGTGGTGACTACACATGTTAATTCATTGTCGAAACCTTTAAGGGGTGGTGCGTCACAGATCTCTTTTTTTAGGTTTTTGAAACTGTCTTCACAGTCTTGTGTCCATTCAAATTTGCTTTTATTCTTTAGTAGGGTTCTAATATGGTATGTTTTCATTGAAAAGTTTCTTACAAACTTGGAATAATATTCCACTAGACCCAAGAACGCTCTGAGTTCCTCCTTATTTTGTGGCACTGGAGCATCTTTGATAGCCTTAATCAATTCCTTCTTGGGTTTCACTCCATCCTTAGTGATTTCATGTCCTAGGTAGGTGACGGTATCATTGCTGAACTTGCACTTTTTGTATTCAGCTGTCAACCCACCTTTCTCCAAAATTTTTAGTACCTGTATAAGTCTTTTGTCGTGCTCCGTCTGGTCTTTTCCCATTATGAGAATGTCATCTTGGAAGATGAGAATGTTCTTTACTCTCTTGAATATTTCATGCATCAGTCTTTGAAACAATGCTGCTGCAGATGCTAGTCCAAAAGGTACTCTTTTAAACCTGAAGCACCCAAAAGGTGTTACAAAAGTGGTAAGGTGTCTGCTCTCAGGATGTAGAGATACCTGATGGTAAGCTGCAGCTAAGTCAATTGTTGAAAATACAGTCATGTCCTTTGTTAGAGATAACATCTCATTTATCCTTGGCAAAGGGTATTGATCAATTAGAATGTTTTTGTTTAGGTCGCGTAAATCTATGCATAATCTCAACTTTCCGTTGGCCCTTCTAGCGACAACCAAAGGCGCGACCCACTCTGACGATTCTGTTGTTTCAATTATCTCTGCTTCTAGTAGCTTGTTTATTTCCATTTTCACTTCTTCCCTTAGAGACAACGGAATTTGTCTCACCTTATGTACACACGGTACTGCACCTTCCTTGAGCTTGATTATGTGTTGGAACCCCTTTAGTTTTCCGATTTTGCCATTGAAAACTTTTGGGAACTTCTTTACTAATTCACAGTCCTCCTGTTGTGTCACCAGGACAGGTTCAGCACTGTTAGGATTCAGAGTTATTCCGAGTTTCCCTTGGTCCCTCCAACCAAGTACTGATGGTCCATTTACAGCTACATATAATTTGCCGCTCGTTTCTCTTTCTTTGAATGTGAATTTTAGTTCCTTGTACCCCATAAGTTCAATAGGTTCACCTGTAAATGTCTTGAGGGAGATATCAGGTTTCTCCAATTGTCTTCCTACCTTCCCTCTGAATTTCTCTTTCCAAACTTCACGGTTTACTATTGTGCACGGTGAACCAGAATCTGCTACAATATTAATACTTACTCCACCTATTTCCACCATGCACGTAGGTTTTTTCTTCTTGCATTTCTCCTCCTCTTCCATTGTAGTCTCCTCATTTATCTCCAGCATACATAAGTTGTACACTGACTCATCTGAGGATTCTTGCTCATACTCTCCTTCTTCTTCGTCTTCCACAAATTTTACTTTTTCCTTACTTTTCCTCTTGCATGCTCTCTGGAAATGGCCAATGATGCCACATTGGGTACATTTATTGTTTCTCGCTGGACATTTCCAATCGTTAGCTAAATGTTTTCCGCTACCACAACGGTAACATCTTAATTGTTCATACTGTCCTGGATTGCCTTTGAATTTAGGAGTTTCTTTCATTTTATTCTTTGTATGTGTCTTTCCACCACTTATCTTTGCCACTACATTTGTTTCTTCCATTTTATTTTTTCCTTCGTTTATTACTTCCTTTGCGCATCTACCAGTCAACTCTGCTTTCTTGACTATTTCTATAACTTGTAGAAGTGGTTTCTCACCCTTTGCCCATAATGCATCTTGTATGTTGGAATTAGCTGCACACATCACGATCTGATCTCTTATTAAATCGTCGTGCATATTTTCAAATTTGCAAGATAGTGCCAAGTTCTTAAGCGCCGACACATAATCATCAATGCTCTCATCTTTCCCCTGTTTTCTTCTGTAAAACTTGTATCTGTGTACTGCAACACATACTGTAGGTTTATAGTATCCATCAAGGTCCTCCATTGCTTCATCATACACTTTTCTCTCACCTCCTGCTCTTACTTTCTTGGTTATATTATTATACACTGTCAAACCTCCTGCCCCCAAACAATGTAACACATTTTTTTTCTTTTCTTCCTGTTTGAGAGGCTCATCCTCCTTATCAAATGTCGAAATGTAATTGCAAAAGTATTCTTTCCAATTTTCCCATTTAACACTTGGTACACCTGTTCCCTTCAAAAATGCTTCTGGTGGCTGTAGGTTATACATGTTACATGATGCCATGCTTAAATCTCTTAATGTCTCTTATTTCAGATATACCTGTACACTTCTCTGTTAATTTATCTATTTTTTTTTGTCAAATTATTCTCACCTGCTGATTCGTAAGAATCACCTTCCGATTTCTGCTTCTTACGCTTGGATCGCGCTGGTTGAATTCCTTGTAGTTCGCAGCTCCAATTAAACTTATGAGATTTGCGTTGTATATTCCACTTACTTCCTCATTAAAATGGCGGCACGCTGACTTCCTGTGCGTGACTATGCGCTGGAGCTAGACTGCTAACTCACTTCCTGTGTAGTCTCCATGCTGCTACGTCACAATGTTCTATGTTGAACGCCCGGTTCTGAGGCGATTTTCACCGTCCGCTGTGATTCCCAAAATTGGTTCCACAGAGAGTCGGAATGCAGCACAGCTTTGAGTGAGTACAGCAGTTAAATTTTCTCAGTCTTACCTCACTCGTTATTCACCTTTTACCATTCCAGGTGTCTTATTGATTTCTGCATCACTTTGCGCGAAAATGCCTTTCTTCTTTCAGGTCACTCATATATTTCTTCGATGCGCATACCTCATTTTAATGTGAAAAGTTCCTTTCTTCTTAAAATGTACACGTCGTCCCCGGTTCCACTTCTGAAATTTGTTCAGCGTCAACTTCTTCCTTTTTGAAGTCTTTACTTTTACTCTTGTAAATCCTTGAACGGGTTGCAAATGTGTTAGTCCTCCCTTTACTTCATATTTCCGTTGGTGCCATCAATTACTTTATCTTCCGAAAACACACGCTTCAGTGGTGGTCTCATATGATAAAGTCTTTCACTCTTCTTAATTATTCTTATTTTTTTTTCCTTCAATACCTCATTTTATGTTCCTCTTCTTGTGGGTTCAATCGTGCGTCGTCCTCCCACTGCTCGTCGCCAAATTGTAAAGATGACACGTAAGGAGGTTATGTATTAAGTAAGTTTATTACTTACAGGACGACACACTCAACCGGAGGCTAAGTGAACCAAAACAGAATGACGTAAATACAACCGTCCCAACTGTCACCTAGAACGTCCAGCTGTCAACATTCCAGCTGGAAGCTGCCGCGCGCAGGAGGGAGGGGCGCGCGGGGAAAGGAAGCTAAAGGATGCAAATGAACTGGGAATCAACATAACACTCCCTCTCCTCCCCCTCCTCCCCTGCTCCTCCTCCTCCTCTCCCCCTCCTCCTACTCCCCCTCCCTTCCTCCTACTCCCCATGCTCCTCCTCCTCCTCCCCCCTCCCCTCCTCCTCCTCCCCCTTCCCTCCTCCCCCATCCCTGCTCCTCCTCCTCCTCCCCCCTCCTCTCCCTCCTCCTCCCCAACCTCCTCCTCCCCCCTCCCTTCTTCCTCCTCCCCATCCTCCTCCTCCTTTCCCCCCTCCTCCTCCCCTCCTCCCCCTCCTCCCTCCTCCCCTTCCATTACCAGGGCAGGAAGAGCTGAAGCAGCCAACGCTGAGCAGATTGCATAACGTTTCTGGGTTATATTCACTCTACGATGCCAACGTCTCCATGTTTTGGTAGGGGCAAACATGTGACCTCCACGACACATGTTGCCAAAAGCACCCTGGCCAGACCTGTGCGTACCACCGTCACGTACACAAGGTACACGAGCAACAGTACGGCCTGTACCCCATGATTCAGCACTAGTTTGATGCCCTGCTAATTCACTGACAGCATAGGGTTGTCTGTTGTTCTTCCGTAAGTTAGTGTGAATAAAGTTCACAATATCTGGGCGAATAGGAGCCTTGAACACAGCAAGCAAGGTGACATTTTTTCCTGATACCTCCCGCTTTTCTGAGTACACAGATATCAAGGGACGGGCGCAGGCCATTTTCTACCCCGGTACCCTCGGCGCGCCAGCTACACGCTGCTGCTTCGATGGCGGCCACAGAAGAAAAAGGGTACCAGCGCAATGATTACTGTCTTCAAAACCTCTGATGGCAAAAATGTTTCAATCAATTTTACAAGCCTCATAGAGCAAAATGAGGCAATGTAACTTTATTCACTTAATTTTTAAGCTTCAGTTCTTTATCCAGCAAAAACACCTAGGTTTTTTACTTTATTTTCTGGTTTTGGGAGAGGGCCTAACTCAGGAGGCCACCATTCCGGCATCCAGAAGGATGGATTGTTGCCAAAAATGATACCCTCAGTTTTCGCAGTGTTCAGCTTAAGGCAATTGTTGTGTTCCAATTACTCACATCACTCTTTCAAGTTCTAAATGCAAGGACTGAGTTGTTCTCATGTTTCGGCATGGCTATACCAGCCACCGTCTTTATACCAGTACCGTGCCACACTCCACTGTCTCCTCCTGTGCAGCTCACCAGCTGTCATGCAGCCAGTGAAGAGACAATGACCAGGAGGTCCATTTGCAAAAAATCTAAACTATTGCCGCATATTAGGAACATTTCATAATTTAAGTAGTATGGTTCTATCTTGACAACAGAATCATGATCTCTAAATGACTAAATGTTGTACTTCACAAAGTTCACAACATTCCATCAGTGGAAAAAATGGACAGATGATTTAATGACACAAACATTGCAACTTTGTAACCAATCCCTGAAATCGGGCTTGGTACCTCAAAGTTAATAGAAGGCTATAGTTACGCCTTTGTTGAAAAAGCCTTCAGCAGATCCAGCGGTTCTGGGTAACGAAAGCCCTATCTCACTCCTCACCTTCCCAGTGAAAATATTGGAACTTCATGTCAGCAGGATTTCAGCTCATTATTTAGCGACTCACTCCTTGTTAGCGAAGAAACGATTCGGCTTCAGACCTGGTCATGGCACAGAAACGGCTCTATTGGTTGCTATCGATGAGAATCAAATGAGGGTAGATATCAGCCAGTCTAAAGTGCTGATCATGCTTGATTTGTCGACCGCCTTCGATATGGTCAACCATCACATCCTGCTAAAAAGACTAGCGGCTTTGGGTGTTTGTGGTACCATTCTGGAGTGAATGGATTCCTATCTTCAAAATCGCTGTCAGGCCTTGGCTTTACCCCCCAACTGCTCTGACTTCAGATGTATCCAACACAGGGTGTCACAAGTTTCGGCACTTAGCCCAGTGTTTTTTAATATTGATATGAAGCCACTAATCTCTCTAATAAAAATGCACAATCTCAGTTTAGTCAATTATGCGGATGACACAAAGTTGATCTTGTCACTTAAAAATAGACAGCACAATGGTGTAGAAAGCTGCCCGGCGGAACGGCGCATGAGAGAAACACTAGTTGGACTGGAAGGGCTGGGTCACCACTGCCAGGTTCACCTTGGGCCCTCAGGGTACAACCAAGGACAGAAGCAAGAGGAGAGAGCAACAACTGGGTTGACTGTGACTACATAAAGAGTTTAATCCGCACTCAATATAAAAAACAAGTCCATCCACTTATTGTGTTTTATATATTCCTTTATTCTTGTATCCGTTGAGTTCTAATTCCTCTCTTCCTAGTAGCCAACGCGTTTCGTCCTATTTAAGGACTTCTTCAGGGCTACAAACATAAACAATAACTACTATTAAAATCTTATTAAAACAAGACTTATTGCATACTTAAACTCATATACATAGTCAATATAACAATTCAGTATAATTTCAATTTCAACACATCATAAATATACCACACCAGGCACATGACTCTTAACAACAGTAATAACCAATGTTCCATTGGGAGTCATAACATATGACAGTATGGGAAACTCAGAGTACTGTCAAACAGTTAATATAAAGACTAAAGTATAAACAATTATATGAACACACGTTAAAAACAGTACATTTATAAACCATTTTAGAGAAACGCATTCCATAGTTATGTCCATAGATCAGATCAGGAAATCCTTGTGTGTATATATATATATATATATATATATATATATATATTACCTACTGGCGGTCGCCAGTAGGTAGTTATAGTTAGGACCACGTTTCCATAGGAAAACCTCAACATTCTATTTTGAATAACTTTGGCACCGGTCGACGAATCCTCGCGAATTTCTCAAAATAGGTGGGGCGCTACGCTCCGCTCCTACCCTGAAAGTCTCGGGGGGATCCGTCAAGCGGGGGCTAAGATAAAAGGGGGGTCCCAAAACGCGTTTTTCCCATGCATTTTTCCATAGGACCTTTAGAACGAGCTACAGCCCGAACGGCTGAACAGAATTACTCAAAATTTGGCAGAGAGGTAGTCCCTAGGTCAAGGAAGTGCCTTTTGTAGGTTTGGTGTAAATCTGTTCAGTAGATTCTGAGAAAATAGCCTTTAAATCAATATATATATCTGAGCCCGCTTACGGTACGCTTACCGTACGCTTACGGTAAGCGTACGGTGGCGTGCGCGAGCGCGATTCTGATTGGCTCTTAGATCTTAGTAAACATTCGAATCGGTCGAAACCAGGAAGCGGCGGCCGCCATTTTGTGTATTTCACTCTGAAAAAAAAGAGTGAAAACAAGGAAAGGGGGCAATGAGGAGAGTTACAGACCCCCTAACATTTGTAAGGGGGTCAAAGAAGGACAGAAAAGTACAAAAAAAACATTTATAGATTTTAAAAAAAATCACGGGGTACGCGTACGGTAAGCTTACGGTAAGCGTACGGTAAAAAAAATAAAAATAAATAAAAGAAAAGCAGATTTAAGAGTTTAGATATTAGGGAGCTCTAAAAAGAGCTGTTGTGTTTATGAAGTCATTTTTTTAGTGGTACCTACAAGTAAGTACCGATGCAGAGTCTAAGGTTCAAGAGGAAGACTCTGTTCCCTTCATCATTGAAGTGCACACCATCTCCTCTATAAATGTCTTGCATGTCATAACGCAAGTTGTTGTGGTAAATGGCACCCATACCATAGTCACGGAGGAAAGCAGAAACAGATTTGTTGACATGCTTTCTTGCTTTGTCAATCTGTGGACAGAAATGATTGGACCAGTTCCATTTTTGCCTTTGGCATATGTTGGAAAACACAAAGGCAGTTTTAGGGAAAAGTGTAAACAGTTGTGCAAAGGTGTCCTTCATAAGCATTTCCAGACCTACCCCAGTCAAAGTGCCTAGGTCATTGCCACCACAGTGCACTATTATGAGGTCAGGGTGTTGGATTTGAATGAAGGATTTCACCAATGGCATCAATTGGTGCCACTTTAACCCTCTCTGACCAATCCATTTAATGTCTACATTTGGCAAAGCAAGGTCTCTCACCATACCTGTTTTCTCTGCAAACTTTTCACTCCAGAAGACATAGCTGTGCCCTACAATCCACACTGTGAACATCTTCAAAGGAGAACTGGATGCACTCAGGAGGTGTCTTTCAGTAGAATGGCAATATGAAAAGAAAGACAGTTTGGAAATGGAGGCATACATATTTTTTTCAAAACAAAAAGAACTGATTGGCTGTTTCATACCATTCTAGAATAAAAACTAGGCTGTATGTGTAAATTAATAGAAGCATGTTTTGTATTGGTAAAAAAAAATGTGTAACCAAAGAACAGTACTATGGATTTGCTGTTAGGTTTGAAAAGTCAAGCACTCTTGCTCTGTGGAATTGAAACATTGTTTGGCGAACTTCTGACCTAACTCAACACAGCAGTGTTCCATGAGCTGTTGCTATGGTAGCAGGCAGAAGTCAAGTTGGGGGAAGGGTACTAGGCAGAAGTCAAGTTGGGGGAAGGGTACTTTTGGAAAAGGGTTGGTTTTCAACCAATAGAAATGTGTGATTACATTTGAAAAAAAGGGGGAAGCACTGAGATTTGAAACTTACAAGTATATGTGTGGAAAAATAGAGGGAAAGTTTGCCATTATCTGGTTCTGCTGAGAGGAGAGAGGTGAACACAACAGAGATCCTGGCTCTGATAATCTGCTGTTTGAGTGTCACATTTCTTTCACAACTAACTAATTTTAAAGGTGAGTTTACAGTTTGAGAGGGGATGTATGTGGTAACTTAAGAAATGAATAATAGAAATGGAAATTGTTTTTGTTGTAGTTACACATGGTGGTTTCATAATGTGTCAGTCTGTAAAAGTGATTTTCACTTGCCCCGAAAAAAAAAAGAGCAGTAAGTGTGCTTTCAAATTGGCAAAGAAATTTCGTTTTGGGACTAATGTGAAAACATGACTCTGTGTGCAGAGAGGAATTATAGGCAGAGATTTATTGCGTATTGCTCTGGTGATTTCACAGTTGCATTAGATGGAAAGGGGGAGCGAATTTTTGGAGGAAGAAGCAGAGTCTTAGCACACACCCATGTGCTTGCCATGTATAGTCATGCACAGTATTTACAAGCGAGTGGGGTTTTCAGGTTTCAGTCTGTAATGCAAATACATTCAGCATCACTAAGGCTGGTTGCCCTTGCTGGAGTGTAGGCAGTCACCGAGAATACACATGGTGGTGGTCTGAAAAAACAGTTTGGACATGTGCATTTAAATAAATCAAAAAAAGTGGTTTCATAATGTGTCAGTCTGTAAAAGTGATTTTCACTTGTAAAAAGTGATTTTCACTTGCCCCGAAAAAAAAAGAGCAGTAAGTGTACTTTCAAATTGGCAAAGAAATTTCGTTTTGGGACTAATGTGAAATCATGACTCTGTGTGCAGAGAGGAATTATAGGCAGAGATTTATTGCGTATTGCTCTGGTGATTTCACAGTTACATTAGATGGAAAGGGGGAGCGAATTTTTGGGGGAAGAAGCAGAGTCTTAGCACACACCCATGTGCTTGCCATGTATAGTCATGCACAGTATTTACAAGCGAGTGGGGTTTTCAGGTTTCAGTCTGTAATGCAAATACATTCAGCATCACTAAGGCTGGTTGCCCTTGCTGGAGTGTAGGCAGTCACCGAGAATACACATGGTGGTGGTCTGAAAAAACAGTTTGGACATGTGCATTTAAATAAATTAAAAAAAGTGGTTTCATAATGTGTCAGTCTGTAAAAGTGATTTTCACTTGTAAAAAGTGATTTTCACTTGCCCCGAAAAAAAAAAGAGCAGTAAGTGTGCTTTCATATTGGCAAAGAAATTTAGTTTTGGGACTAATGTGAAAACATGACTCTGTGTGCAGAGAGGAATTATAGGCAGAGATTTATTGCGTATTGCTCTGGTGATTTCACAGTTGCATTAGATGGAAAGGGGGAGCGAATTTTTGGGGGAAGAAGCAGAGTCTTAGCACACACCCATGTGCTTGCCATGTATAGTCATGCACAGTATTTACAAGCGAGTGGGGTTTTCAGGTTTCAGTCTGTACTGCAAATACATTCAGCATCACTAAGGCTGGTTGCCCTTGCTGGAGTGTAGGCAGTCACCGAGAATACACATGGTGGTGGTCTGAAAAAACAGTTTGGACATGTGCATTTAAATAAATCAAAAAAAGTGGTTTCATAATGTGTCAGTCTGTAAAAGTGATTTTCACTTGCGCCGAAAAAAAAAAGAGCAGTAAGTGTGCTTTCAAATTGGCAAAGAAATTTCGTTTTGGGACTAATGTGAAAACATGACTCTGTGTGCAGAGAGGAATTATAGGCAGAGATTTATTGCGTCTTGCTCTGGTGATTTCACAGTTGCATTAGATGGAAAGGGGGAGCGAATTTTTGGGGGAAGAAGCAGAGTCTTAGCACACACCCATGTGCTTGCCATGTATAGTCATGCACAGTATTTACAAGCGAGTGGGGTTTTCAGGTTTCAGTCTGTAATGCAAATACATTCAGCATCACTAAGGCTGGTTGCCCTTGCTGGAGTGTAGGCAGTCACCGAGAATACACATGGTGGTGGTCTGAAAAAACAGTTTGGACATGTGCATTTAAATAAATCAAAAAAAGTGGTTTCATAATGTGTCAGTCTGTAAAAGTGATTTTCACTTGTAAAAAGTGATTTTCACTTGCCCCGAAAAAAAAAAGAGCAGTAAGTGTACTTTCAAATTGGCAAAGAAATTTCGTTTTGGGACTAATGTGAAAACATGACTCTGTGTGCAGAGAGGAATTATAGGCAGAGATTTATTGCGTCTTTCTCTGGTGATTTCACAGTTGCATTAGATGGAAAGGGGGAGCGAATTTTTGGGGGAAGAAGCAGAGTCTTAGCACACACCCATGTGCTTGCCATGTATAGTCATGCACAGTATTTACAAGCGAGTGGGGTTTTCAGGTTTCAGTCTGTAATGCAAATACATTCAGCATCACTAAGGCTGGTTGCCCTTGCTGGAGTGTAGGCAGTCACCGAGAATACACATGGTGGTGGTCTGAAAAAACAGTTTGGACATGTGCATTTAAATAAATCAAAAAAAGTGGTTTCATAATGTGTCAGTCTGTAAAAGTGATTTTCACTTGTAAAAAGTGATTTTCACTTGCCCCGAAAAAAAAAAGAGCAGTAAGTGTGCTTTCAAATTGGCAAAGAAATTTCGTTTTGGGACTAATGTGAAAACATGACTCTGTGTGCAGAGAGGAATTATAGGCAGAGATTTATTGCGTATTGCTCTGGTGATTTCACAGTTACATTAGATGGAAAGGGGGAGCGAATTTTTGGGGGAAGAAGCAGAGTCTTAGCACACACCCATGTGCTTGCCATGTATAGTCATGCACAGTATTTACAAGCGAGTGGGGTTTTCAGGTTTCAGTCTGTAATGCAAATACATTCAGCATCACTAAGGCTGGTTGCCCTTGCTGGAGTGTAGGCAGTCACCGAGAATACACATGGTGGTGGTCTGAAAAAACAGTTTGGACATGTGCATTTAAATAAATCAAAAAAAGTGGTTTCATAATGTGTCAGTCTGAAAAAGTGATTTTCACTTGTAAAAAGTGATTTTCACTTGCCCCGAAAAAAAAAAGAGCAGTAAGTGTGCTTTCAAATTGGCAAAGAAATTTCGTTTTGGGACTAATGTGAAAACATGACTCTGTGTGCAGAGAGGAATTATAGGCAGAGATTTATTGCGTATTGCTCTGGTGATTTCACAGTTGCATTAGATGGAAAGGGGGAGCGAATTTTTGGGGGAAGAAGCAGAGTCTTAGCACACACCCATGTGCTTGCCATGTATAGTCATGCACAGTATTTACAAGCGAGTGGGGTTTTCAGGTTTCAGTCTGTAATGCAAATACATTCAGCATCACTAAGGCTGGTTGCCCTTGCTGGAGTGTAGCACTCTGGACATGGGCTTTTTAAAAAATCTGAAAAGTGGTTTTATAATGTGACAGTTTGTAAAAGTGATTTTCACTTGCCCAAAAAAAAAGAGCAGTTTGTGTGCATTCAAATTGGCAAAGAAATTTCGTTTTGTGACTATTGTGAAAAGAAATGTAGTAATATATTTAAATACAATAAAGGATTTTTTTTTTAGTTTTTTTCAGGTATTGCTGAAGAGCAGTGAACAAAATTTAAGATGCCTACAAAATCCAGAGTTCAAAAAACGCTAAAAAAAAAACTATATTTGAAGACAACTGGAGGACCAAAGTTAGTAGAAGATGCTCATGTTGGGAAAAAGAAAAAATCTTCTGGTAAGCAGAAAAAACAATTTCTTAAAAATATATTCAAAACAAAGAAAAATGTACAAAATGTCTGTACTGGAAAGAATGTTACAAAAGGAAGAGAACAGGAAAAAATTGAGAATTTAGTTAATGCAAATATACCTTCTGCAACTGAAAAGATTTACATAAACAGAAAAACAGCGTTTAAAGAGATACGTAGAAAAATGTTTCAGAGAAGAGTTATGTCCAATTTGATAAAGGATGTGAAGAAATATAAGCAAAAGGCAAAATATTACAAGAGAAAAAAAGAAATTGAAGCCATTGCAGCAAAGGCATTAGAATTAAAAAGGAAACTATTCATATTAATTTTGAATAGGATGCGTACATTAGATAAAATGGTTAATGTACTGAAATCACAGAGCAAAAGCAAAAGAGTAGTGAACAGAACAAACTTTTGTAAAGTGTTTTTAGGAAAGTGGATGCATAGTTCAAGTAGTGAACCTTTTTTTAATGAAGAGAGCTATTTTCAAAGTAATAGTTTGCTGCATGCAGTTGACACCAGAGGTCGTGCTTACGAAGTGAAAAATGGTTGCATAATGGAGAAGGAGATAATGGTTCCAAGAGATGAGGTACAAGTGATGGCAGATGAGGCAATGGGGAGACGTCCTAAAGCCCCAGTGTACACTTGGAATTGTAGTAGTATTTGCACTGTGCGTCAGGATTCTATTGACAAATTTCGAGAGTTTCTTAGAGAATATAGTAAAAAAAAGTGTAAAACAGAAGATTAAGGTGCTTCAAAGTCTGGATCCATGCAGAGTGAGAGAGAATACTGGTTTGCAGGGTCATTCTCTGGCTTGTCTATCTAGAAAAGTGTGCAATAGTGTTTTCCATCATTTTAGGATGCTGGCTGTTCATCATACTGAAATGAGAAAGTTTGTGAGACGGTTGTATTTTGCCAAAAGTCCAGCAAGAAAGTTAAATGAATTGAATAGGGCTCTGTTCCGAGGAACGGTATCAGATGTAGAGAAGGTTGTTGATGAAATTCAGTTTTGTTACTTTGGTCCTGAACAAAACAGTGCAGAGAAGGACACAGTAAATGAGGAAGAAGTGGAAGAGAATGTAGAACCTTCTGTAAGTAAGACATTTAATGATCACATAACAAAATTTGCAATAGTCTCTAATGAAAGACCAAATGTTACTTGTATTTGTTGCCGCAGAACTCATTATAGAAAACAAACTAGGAATGTTGATCTCTACAGAAAGAGTGAAAATGAAGATAATTATAAGTGGAAGGATTTTGCCACATATATATTTCTAGAAAATTGTTTTGAATTGGGTGAAGATCAGCGTATTTGTAAATACTGTTACAACAAGTTAGAGGAAAATAGAATGCCGACCAGAGCTGTACATAATAATTTAGAATTGGATGCTATTCCTGCTGAACTTTCTGAATTAAATACATATGAGTCTATACTCATTCAATGTGTTCATCCGTTCCAGACCATAGTACGTATGGAGCCCAAAACTGGTAAATTACCTCCTTCAGATTTACTGAGAGGTTTAAAAGGTAGAGTGGTGTATTTGCCCTTGGATTTGAAAAAAAATATGGAAACTATTGATGCGGATACTTTGGAAACTGAACCATTAATTATTCTGGTTAATGGTGTACCTACAAAGAATAAGAAGATTTGGCAGGAGCTGGTAGATGTGCGGAAAGTACAAAGAGCAAATTTGTATTTGAAAAAAAATAACAAATGGTATGAATCAATTTATATAGAAGAAGAAGAAGAAGAAGAAGATTTTCAAGAAGACACAGAAACACCAACTGGACAAATTGAAAAAGTGGACAAGTCAAAGGAAGAAGAAATTTATGAACATTTTAGCATACATCCTCTTCATTCGAAAGAAGTTATGGGAGACAATATTGATCTCTTTCAGATGAAGAAAGCAAAAGGAACTCCTGTGAGTGTATGGGAGGAGAGCTTGGAAGCTCGATGTTTTCCTCAGCTGTTTCCTAAAGGAAAAGGAGGACGATACGATGAACGTCCAGAACAGATTCCAGCTTCAGAGTATCGGACTACAAGACTATATGCTGAAGATCCCAGATTTCGACAAAGTATTCCTTATTTGTTCCATCTTTTATTTGAAAGCGACTTGTCTGCACTGTCTTATGCAGTAAATCACATTTTAAAAAGTGGAGTACATTTACAAAATGTGTCTGCTAAGGATTTTATGGAGAAAGTGCAGCACCGAGATGATCATTTGGAAACACAACTGATCAATCTGATGGCTTGTCAGCGTGGGACAAATGAATATTGGTACCGACGCCATGGTGAACTAAAATGCATGTTACGGAATTTAGGAACACCAACATGGTTCCTTACCCTAAGCTGTGCCGAGTACGCTTGGGATGATTTACTGGATTTTCTACGAGAGGCCAATTCAAACATTAAAAACATCGAATACAAGACAGCAGGAGAACTGTGCTCATTGGATCCGGTTAATGTTTGCAGATATTTCAATCATAGATTTGAGGCTATGATGTCCTTCATCTGCAATAAAAAAAATCCACCCCTTGGAGAAGTAGTGGATTTCTTTTGGAGAAAAGAGTACCAGGCAAGAGGTGCTCCTCATATTCATATGCTGTTGTGGATCAAGGATGCCCCAAAGTTTGGAACAGATGCTGATGAAGCAGTGTTATCTTACATTCAAGAATATGCAACATGTGCTATACCAAAAAGCACAGAAGAGAACAAGTTAAAGGAGCAAGTTTTACGTTTCCAAAGTCATCGGTGTGGAAAATACTGTCGACGGAAATACAAGAGCAAAGAAAAATACTACACTAAATGTCGATTTGGATTTCCTAGACCTGTTCTTTCAAATGGAAGAGTAAACAGTTTTATGTCAGCTGTGAGACATACTATCACAAGAAAATCACCTAAGAATACCTACAACCTTAAAAGAAAAGAAGAATCAAAAAATATAAATGACTACAACCCAGTCATTTTATCCATGTGGAACGCTAACATGGATATACAGTATGTAGCTGACAATTCCATTGCTGTTGCACGATATGTAACGTCTTACATTACGAAATCAGAAAAAACAGAATTGAAGGAAATGTGGGAAGAGATTTCTCACGAGAAGACTGTCAGTAAGAAGCTGTACAGTTTCAGTTTGAAGATGTTATCGCATCGAGAAATTGGATCCTACGAATGTTCAGATAGGTTATCTTCTGCAAGTCTCTACTCGAAGTCAAGAAGAATAATTTGGGCAAGTTTAGGCCTTGCAGCAATGAGAAATCGGGTACTGAAATCTGTAGGAGAAATTGAATATTTGGTCGAGAATGACCCAGAAAGTACAGATATATTGAAAACAAACATGTTGGACACATATTATCCCAAGAGAAGTCAACATCTGGAGAACATGTGTCTCTATGAAGTGCTGCAGAACTACATTTATTCAAGGAAAGCCACAGAAGACATCAATAATGGAAAATATAAAGTCGTTGGTGAAGAAGGATGTTTGGTGAAGCAAACAAAAGGAAGTTTGATAAATCACCGGAAGCTGAGTTGCGACACTACTGACAAGAAAGAATTTTACTACTTGGCTCTTTTACAGTTGTTTAAACCATGGCGTACAGAGGATGAACTACTGGGAGAATTTCAAAGCTATGAAGATTCATTTAATGCTTGCAAAGACAGCATACAATGCAATACATTCACAACTTATCTGCAAATGTTAAATGAAGAAATTGAACAGGAAACTACAATTGCAGCAGAAATAGCTAGAGACAGTTCTCAGGACAGCCAAAGTTCAGGAACACACAGTCAAGATCCCCTAGGACAACCAATCATTGAAAATGAAGCATCAATAGCCATGAATGAAGTGGAAACGGCTATGAATCAAGCTCAAGAAGAATTTATAGACTTAGAAAATTTGGAAAGACAACTGAATCAAGAGCAGCAACAAATTTATGAAGAGATCAAAAACAAAATTGATCACGGATTTCTACATGTAAAAAAAGAGTGCTCATGCACATCATTTCATCCAATCAGGATGTATGTAAGCGGACAAGCTGGAACTGGAAAAAGTTTCCTAATAAAAGTCATCAGAAGCTACCTACAGCAAAAAACGGATTCTACTTTGTCTTGTGTGGTTACTGCTCCAACTGGGTTAGCAGCATATAACATAAAAGGAATCACCTTACATCGTTTGCTAATGTTACCAGTGGAGCATGAGAACAAAATACAATTCAACAAGCTAACTGGAGAAGCATCCTTGGAAGTTTCAAGAGTATTGAAGAAGATGCAAGTTCTCATTATTGATGAGGTGAGCATGGTATCAAACCTAATGCTTGCCTTTGTGCATTTAAGAATGCAGCAAATTTTGAAGACAGACTATGACATGTTATTTGGTGGAAAACACGTCATAGTTTTTGGAGATCTTTTGCAACTTACTCCAGTTAAAGGACAACCAGTGTTTAATACTGTGACACATGAAGACACGAAGAAGTCATTGGGAAGCATCGGAAATACAAATATTTGGTCCTTCTTTGAGTACAAGGAACTTACTACTAATATGAGGCAAGCAAACGATGAAGAATATGGAAGTATTCTGAAAGATATCAGGATTGGACTACTGACAGAAGTTGGCAAAAAAGCATTACAGAGTCGGCTGCTACATAATTTATTTCCAAAGGAAGAAATAGTTGCAGAGAAGATATACAAGAACATTGCAGAAAACAAAAGTGTCATCTGCTTAATGCCAACTCTACGTGAATGCTCAATATTCAATGAGGAGCTTTTGAAATTGGAAAAGGAAGAGATCAGGAAATTGGAAGCAGTGGACAAAATTGAGGATGGAAGAATTACTGTCACAGTAACAGGCAAACTGAAAAATAAATTGGACTCACTAGAGAAGAACATCTCCAAAACAGCTGGATTAGAAAAAAATCTATATGTTTGCATGAACTGTAGAGTGTTTTTAAGGAGAAATTTGGATGTTGAGAAAGGTTTAGTTAATGGAGCGATGGGAAGAGTTGTGGGTTTTATTAATTACCAGAAAAAAGAAGGAGTTGAATGTTTAAAAATAAAATTTGATCAGATAGATGAAGTTAAAGATATTTGTCGTTGTACAGTTCGTTTTATGCTTGTGAAAGACTTATATGTACGTAGGAAGCAGTTTCCGTTTTCTCTAGCATATGCTGTAACTATTCACAAGTCTCAAGGATTGACTGTAGATTGTGCATTTGTGAACATTGGTTCAACTGTGTTCAAAGAAGGTATGGCATATGTTGCTTTGTCACGAGTCAAAACATTATCAGGTTTATTCATGATAGACTTTGATGAGTCAAAAGTTAGTGCTGATACAAACTGTGTAAAGGAGTATAATAGATTAAGAAGAAGCTATGCTCCTCATTTAGGTCAGTATCCTGTGTTGGAGAAACGTGTAGTTTCTCGTAAAAGAAAAAATGAGAATATCTGTAGTGAAGATGTAGAGAAGAGGAAAAAAAAGAGGAGTGATGTAATTGCAAGCAAAAAGAAAAAGGAAAATGAAGAACAGGTTGTAGGATGTCATTTTGAAAATAGCTCTGGTGTCAACTGCTACGCAAATGTAGTGCTGAATGTTGCATTTTATCTGGAAAGTTTGCAAGAGCAGATAATAGTAAATCAGGGAAAAAGATTCTGTTCAGAGCTGAGTCTCCTTTTTCAAAAGCTGAGTAAAGATAAAACTCAAATAGAAAGTGCAACTGACATTAGAAAACTTTTAGATGTATGTTCAGGACGAACACAGTTTTCTCAAAATGAACAGCAAGATGCACATGAATTTTTGATGTATTTTCTTCAGGTAGTGGAAGAAGAAGGAGTTCCCATTGACATTTTTTTTGGTCTCTCTTATAAATGGGAACATAGTTGTGATAATTGTTATAATATATGTGGCTCTATTGTTGATAATGAAAGGTTTATTTATTTGACATTGCCAGAGAGTAAAACAGTCACTTTTGCAAAATTAGTTAAAGATGCTAATCATAGCATGAAATGTGGTGAGTGTAATTCTGACATGTTTTCAACATTAATTTTAAAGGAATACGGACAGTATGTAATTTTAATGATGCAACGATGTAGAGCTGATGGTTCAAAATTGGATACTTTAATAAAGAAGTTTACAGGACAGCAATTATCAATTTCAGGAAAAACTTTTGTAACTGTTGCAATAATTTTCCATGATGGACCTACTGTTACTTCTGGACATTACACAGTTTATCTTAAATGTGAAAAAGGCTGGACACTGTGTAATGATTCCCAATTGATTTTCAAACAACGTTTGCCTTTTGATTTAGCAAATTCCTATCTAATCTTCCTGAAACCTAAATTTTAGAGAGACTTGGCAAGATCTGGACAAAACAATTTTACCATTTTACTGGATTACCATTGCAATTTTGTAAAAAAAAGATTTTTTAAATTATCATTTGGCCTAATGGAAAGATAACCAATTGTAATGTGGACTTTTTTAATTTTTAATGAAACTTTGAAAAACCAATAATTTAGAGATTATCGGTAACTTCTGCACATTTTAAATTTTGGAATGTTATTGGACTGCCATTGGAAATTTTTTCAAAAATGTTTTAAAAAATTACTATTTGGCCATGTGGAAAAGTAACCAATTCTATTGTGGACTTAATAAATTATTCAAAAACTTTTCGTGAACCAAAATGTTACAGAGAATCGGTGAGATCTGGACAAATTAAACTTTAGAATTTTATTGGATTACCGTTGGAAATTTATTCCAAAAAAAAATTTAAAATTACTATTTGGTCTAAAGGAAATGAAATCAGATGTATTTTGGAGTTATTTGAGATATAATATTGTGATTATACTTCTGAAACAAACATATCAGACGGTATTTTAAAGAAATAACTATTGGTATTAGATGATATTTTTGTACAATATTATGCATTTCTATAATGTTAAGTTTAAGTAAAAAAAGAATCAGGGCATTTTTAATACAATCTTTGTGATTGGTATTTTTTTTTGCCCGCTGTAAAATGATGAATGCAATTGCTTTCACAATTTATAGTGAAATGCAATATATTCTGAAAACAGCGAAAATAAGGCAAAAATATTTTTTGGAAAAAAATGTAAATATGTGTACTGTATTATAAAATGTTTTAAAAATATTAATACTTTTTTCTTTTTTTTTCAGATAGATATAGAAAATTTTCGAAAACTACAAACATTTTTAAAACTATTTTTTAAAAAAACAAATGAATAAATATTTTTTCAGTAAGTATGGTAAGTCAATAATAATAATTGTAGTCTCTCAAGGACAATGTAATGTGATAAATGATTTTTAGTGTTTTTAAAAAAAAAAAAAAAAAAAGTACGCGCACCGTACGCGTACGGTAAAAAAAAAATAAAAAAAAGTTTTAAAAAACATATGTAAAAAAAAGATGAAAGATAAGGTTGGCTCTTAAAAGAACCGTTGTGTTCATGCAGGGACAGAGGAAAGGAAGCATGGGAAAATTATTCAAAGCGACAAATGTGCTGATCTATTTTGTTGTTCACTAGGGAAACACTGGTCTCCCTATGGCAAATTAGATCTTTACAAAATGTGCAATGAATATCAACCTTCCGAAAACGAGGGTTCATTTCCAGAGGGCCAGCAAAAGGAGATTCTCCCCCCACAGATGAAGGGCTCACCTGACCTGCAGAAGAAGGAGTCAGCCCTGCAGATGATGGTCCAGGCTGAGCTACTGTGGATGTACTGGCTCGTCTTTCTGAAGAGTTACCTCCAAAAAGATGACCATGTGTCCTTCTGTGTACATCCTGGAGGTGTCTCTTCATGGTGTGATTCCCAAAGGAATACTTCCTGTTAGGATTACCTCTAGAAAGTACACGCTTACACAGCTTACAAGTCACTAAGGGTGCATTTACCTTTTGCTGGCCTTCAGGAAAAGTAAAATAATCCCATACATAAGAGGGCTTTTGTTTCCTCGATCTCTGCCTCAAGACAGTGCTGCTAGTGCTAGCCTCACTCTCAGAAGAGCTCTGCTGTTCTGCCATCGTATCCCAAAGACAAACCAGCTCCTTCTCCCAAGGGATCACAAGCAGAAATGAGGGGAATGGGTGTGGTGTAGGAGAGTTCTAGAACTGAAAGTAGTTTCAACCAATCAAAAGTTGTGTTTCATGATCACATGACCTACCGTACGCTTACGGTACGCTTACGGTACGCTTACGGCAAAAAGTACGCATGCGCGTAAAAAAGACACGCGCTTGCGCGCATGCGCATAACAGTCACTACCCGACACTTCCGCGTAACGTGCGCGTGTAGCGTAAGCGCGCACGCGTCCCACGCGCAGTACGCGCGGCTACGCAAAGTGCGTAACTATACGCAAGCAGCGTAGATAGATTACGGACGTTGCGTAAACCGTACGCTTACCGTGAGCTTACGGTACGCGTACTAAAAAAATATTTTTTTTTAAAAAAAAGTACTGCAAATAAATTTTACATGTTTATTTTAAAAAATATATTTAAAAAAACATATTAAAGAATTTTAAAAATTTAATCATAGTCTTTATAAAAGGTAAGATAATTAAATTAAAAATATGTTAGAAAAAGAAAAAAAAAAAAAAATTAGCATTTAAAAAACCTTGCAAATTCACTGAAAAAACCATGGGTTTCACACACGTTATAGTTAGGAATTAGCATTTAAAAAACCTTAGAAATTCAGTGAAAAAACCATAGGTTTCACACACGTTATAGTTAGGAATTAGCATTTAAAAAACCTTAGAAATTCAGTGAAAAAACCATAGGTTTCAGGGGTGTTATAGTTAGCTGGACTTTTCACTTGTACAAAACCATTGAAATTCCCCCGTTATAGTTAGTTCAGCTAACTATAACTCGGGCTCCCGCAATGCACTGCTGATGACGTCACATATTACATCACTCATGACATGGTCAGTGACATCACTCATGACATCACTGATGACATCTCAAATGACATCACTGATGACATCACTGATGACATCATCCAGTGAATGTGTGTTTTTCTGAAAATTAAATATGTTTTATATATGTATATCTCAAGGTCGATGGAAGAATAAATGGGTATATAAGTGTCTAAATGGATGATTTGTTTTTGAAAAATTGATTGTGTAACTGACTGATTAAGTGTATCATAGTGAATACATGGCTTAGTGAGTAATGTTTAAATATGTAAATATCTGTATCAGTCTCTCACTTTGTGTATAAGTGGCTGCATGGGTTGGTGAGTAGCTACATGGGTGTCTATATAGGTTATTAGTTGTTTTTTTGAGTATCAGTCTGAGTGTCTGCATGGTTCGGTGGGGGGTATTACGTAGTGCATAGGTGCATGAATGAGTGACTCACTGTTTGTATGTGTTGAACACAGCATGTGTGCAGGACTGTATGGGTGGATGAGTGTGTGTATGGGTGTGTTAGTGAGTGAATGACTGTCTCATAGTGTCTTTATGAGTAACTACATATGTTTTAAACTAGTATATGTGACTATTGGTGTATATATGTGAGTATATGTGAGAGTGAGAGATTGAAAGAGTTCCTGTATGAATAAGTATGTGTTTCTATAAGTGATTGTTTAAAAGACTAAGTATGTGTAAGTTTCCGTAGAAGTAAGTATGGTGGGTTGTGTATAACTGTATATGCAAGTAAATGTATGTTTGATTCTTTATTAGCATGAGTGACTATGTGTGTGAGTAACTCTATGGATGAGTGGCATTGTGTAACAGGATGTATAGGTGTATGAGTACATATGATGAGTGAGTACATGTATGAGTGACTGTATAGGACTGTTGGTGAATGAGTGGATGTGTATGTGGATCTTAGAATTACTGAAGAGGTTGTTGTAACTGGTATTGGTATGTCCATTGTTTTGAAAATTTTAGTCTCTATTTTTGAATGTGTGTATCAAAGGTTATATTAGGGTGAGAGGAGGTCTGCCACTCTATCACAAGGATGATGTCATCAGTGATGTCATCAGTGATGTCATTTGAGATGTCATCAGTGATGTCATGAGTGATGTCACTGACCATGTCATGAGTGATGTAATATGTGACGTCATCAGCAGTGCATTGCGGGCGCCCGAGTTATAGTTAGCTGAACTAACTATAACGGGGGAATTTCAATGGTTTTGTACAAGTGAAAAGTCCAGCTAACTATAACACCCCTGAAACCTATGGTTTTTTCAGTGAATTTCTGAGGTTTTTTAAATGCTAATTCCTAACTATAACGTGCCTGAAACCTATGGTTTTTTCTGTGAATTTCAAAGGTTTTTTAAATGCTAATTTCTAACTATGCCTACAGAGATAGGACATGTGAAGAAAGAAGAAAAATGCACAGAAAGAAACAAAAGAAGTGCAGAAAGAAGCAACAGAAGTCCTCAAATACGAAGATAAGTGCAGGAAGAAGGATAACGTGCAGAAAGAACAAAAAGAAGAGCAGAAAGAAGCCTTGTTGCAAAATCATCCTGTACCCTCAACTTTTTCAGACGGATACTGGTGGTAACTGAGCCTGACTAACCAGTCCTAGAGCCAGTGCTATGTTAAAAGACACTTAGAATACAGTGAAAACACCTACATACACTAGGGAACATTATGCGTTGGGGTCCCCCTGTGATTAGCATGACCTCCTCTGTAAGCCCCTAGTATATAAGAGGTCATGGGGATTAAAACTACCTCTTAAAACAGGCCACAGGGCGTTTTTGCACACGTTAACTCAGGCCCCGTCCCCTCCCTTCACCACTGTGTAAACACGCCCTGTGTCCGTTTTTAGTTGGGAGATTAAGTTCATTTGAATCCTGAGGGTCCCTGGGGTCCAACTAGCCCACTAGGTACCTCCAGTAAGTGCCACAGAGCTGCGTTGCAGAGAGGTGTAAAAAGTGGCACGGCCTGGACCACCTCTCTGCAATGCAGCTCAGTGGCGCTTACTGGAAGCACTTGGTGGGCTAGTTAGCCCCCAGGGGCCCTCAGTATTGAAGGGAAATTATATCCCCAATTTAAAATGTGCCATAGTGCGTGTTTGCACATGTCACCTCAGGCCCCGTCCCCTCCCTTCACCACTGTGTAAACGCGCCCTGTGGCTGTTCTAAGTTGAGAGATTAAGTCCCCTTGAATCCTAAGGGTCCCTAGGGTCAAACTATACCACTAGGTACCTCCAGTAAGCGCCACAGAGCCTATGTTATAAAGCACAGCGCTATGCCATACATATTACAATCTGGGATCCATATCTTTCTCACAGTGCATATGCAACCTTACACTCCCCAGCACATATTTTATATTACAACTTTAGGGACTAGTTAGGTTACACAACACTGCCCTGTGCATATTACACTCCAAGGCGCATATCGCATAGCACGCGCTAGTGCCTGTGCTATCTCGCGCACTCCAATGAATCTGTCATTGCGCACAATGTATTGCATATTATATTTCACGCCTGGTTCATCTTATATCACACTTTTTGGTGCATAGTTTATACCATACACTATATCTAGTTTTCATTTTCAATCGTGCTCTCAGGACTATGTTCTATATAACACTGTGTTCACCTACCCTTTTCACGGGCATTACATTTTGCGATAGGGGGTGGAGGGTCAGGGGGTGTTTCTGCCAAGTGAGCCCGGAGTCACAGTCACAAACGTCCTCTTCTTCCTGAATAAAAGTGAGATTATGCTGCATACTTGTTCATATTTTAAGTAGTTCGCACAGACACAATGTTTTAAAAACAATAAAGTTCCTAATACCCGCCTTCTCTGAACAGTTAGCTTGCTGCCCCATCCCCTTCCTCACTATCCTCTGTTGTGTGAATCCATGGACTAGCCTCCTCCCTCCTGCCATGCATGGTCTGATGTGCTGCCACTGCCCTCAGTATGATGCACCAGTCCACTCCTCCTGCCCTCCATTGCCCAATTCTATGCCCCATCATTGACCTCCTGCTTAAACTCTGTGCTTAGCTTGCTGCCCCTATTCTCCTTCCCCCTGCCCTCCGATGTCTTTGTGCATGCCCCTGCTCCATCCTTTTTGCCCACCATGTCCCATGGACCTGCCACTCCTATCTACTCTGAGTGTTCTGTTGAGCTGCCACTCCCCTCCCACCTGCCTAGCATTGTCAGATGACTGTAACCTGTCCCTGTCACCTCCACCCTGCCTGTCCACATGCCATGCCCCTATCCTCTTCCTCCTGTCCTACATGGTCCATTGTACTGCCACATCCTTCTGCCCTCCCTGGTCTGTTGTGCTGCAGCTGCTCCTCCTGCCTGCCCCGTGTGGTCTGTTGTGAGGTCCCTTCCCCTGAACTTTCTTGTCTGTGCACAGGTCCTGACCCTCCCTTCTATCCTCCATCGTCCTTTGTGCATGCCCCTCCACCCTCTTTCTTGCCCATCATAGCCATTGTGCTGCCACTAACCCTCCCACTTGCCATGCATGGTCTTCTGTGCTGCCATGGCCCCTCCCACCTTCCCTGTGTGGTCAGTTAGCTGCCCCTGACCCCCTCCCACCTTCCCTCCATGGTCTGTGTGTATGCCATCACAGTCTCACTGTTGCTCTTCATGGTGTGTCTTGCTTCTAGTGCCCATCCTGCCTGACCTCCATGGCTATCTTGCTGCTCCTGCCCTGCCCCCTTGCCCCCAGCCCTACTCCCTCCCTCCTGGCTTGTCTGTTCCATTGTAATGCCCCTGATCCGTCCCTCCTGCCCTTTATGGTCTGTTATGCTGCAGCTTTCTCTCCTGTCTGTCCATTATGGTCAGCTAGCTACCATTGCCTCTTGCCCCTCTGTTCTCTGTTGTCCATGTGCATAGTCCTGTCCCCTCCCTCTTGCTTTCTATGGATTGTTGTGCTGCACTCCCGTGTGGTGTATTGTGCTGCTGCAAACCCTGATGCCTGCCCTGCAGGGTCAGTTTGGTGCACCTCTCCATGTCCCTCCTGTCCTCTGTTATCCAAGTCCATGTCCCTATCCCATTTCCTTCCATGATCCAATGTACCATACTTGCGAACATTTTGAACTTGGTAAGAGGGAGATTTTGAAAAAAAACTGGGGTATTGATTTTCCCCTTTGAGTTACATTGAAAAAGAGGATATTGTAGACAGGAGACAGATCAAATAAAGCCCATTTGAGCTTAAAAACATTGGACGTTTCCTGGCTGAATCGGGTCTGTTGGCATGTATGGTTGTACTACCATTGCCTCTTCCTTCTGCCCACAATGGTCTATTACATTGCCACAGGCTTGAAGGAGGGTAGATTTTGTATCACAGGGGGCCCCTGGCCCGTTCTGTCCACACCTGAAGTATGAGACCCTTGTCCTTGCCCTGCCAGCTGCATTTGTAGGCCGTATTAAATTGACCAGCGGGTCCTGTGTTGCTATATAATTATCCTGAGACATCCTTACCACTCAGCCAGTATAAAACCCCTGTGTAGGCCCTTCTGTTCAATATGTAGGCCTCTTTGTTAAATTGACCATAGCTCTGCAATTTTAGTGTATAGCAGTCTGAAGGCAGGTCTGCGAGGCCTTCTGCTCCAAACCAGTAGCCCCCACCCTACCCGAGTGCTCCGTGCTCGGTATCAAAGTTCAACATCCCCCTGAAGCTGTCGACATACAGTAGGCTGCATCCTGGACTGGTACTTGCTTCCTGGGCAGGTTTCCCGCTTTTAAGGAAGTGGCAACCGCAGAGCGTCAGGTTAGGAGAACTGAGGAGATTTTATACATGAATATATTGAATTCCCGTACAATACCCATTATTTTCTGCTTGCTCTATGGAACTTACGATAAGCGATTGGCCTGAGAGACTGACCTTTTCACCCAGTCCATTGTCAGCATTAAGTGGGTAAATGACGAAATGTCTGGTAAAATCTGCAGACGAAGCTTTTGGGTAGCATACGTAGGTAGATGTAGCGTGCAAAGGAGCCCACAAAATGATATAAAAAGGGAGCACCCACAGATATCGACGGACTACCTCGCCGTCTGTATGTAGGTTAACAGGCAGTGCAGGTTTTCCCCAAGAGCTGGGAGCTCTTGTCTTCCTTTGCTTAAAATGTCTTGCTCTGCTTTGCTTGAAGTATCTTATTCTATTTTACCTATATGAAATGTCATGTTATGTTTAACCATTGTTCTCTTTACTTTAGCATTTAAAAGATTTTGTATTGTAATTGCAGGAATGCTTGCTCTAAGAGTAAACGTGAGTGTTCCTAGGTAACATTTTCCTTGGTGTAACTTGTTTCTCATGATGCATTTATAGATGTGTTTTCTCTCTCTCTCTGTCAGTACATTAATTGAGATACAGAGAATATCATGACAGCTGTATGATTATCTGGATTCTGTATTTTGTACTTTATGTCTCTATTCTGCGGTTTCTTTGAAGTTGCATCTTCTCATTAAACTGCCATTGTATTCTGCCTCCAATTCCATGTCTCATATGTCTGTTTTCTTCATTTTTGGAGCAAGCGTTCCTAGGCACCCCGGCTCAAATTAAGGTGCCCCTTTTGTCCCTGACTCACTCTCCTGCTCAGTTCTGTGGTGGCTCCCGGGGATCTGGGGACCGCCCCTAGCTTCCTTGACCCGTAATAGATCTTGCCTCCAACAGCCTCTCTTGCAAGTCCTGTATTATTGGTTTGTTGCCCCTGCCCCCCTTTCCACTGCCCTCCATAGTCTGTTGTGCTTCCACGGCCCTTCCTTCCTGCTCAGTGTGGTTAAATTGTTGCCTTTGCACCCTCCTACCTGCCTTCAATTTTCAGAGTCCGTGCCCCTGGCCTCTGCCTCTCAACAGTATCCTAATGAACAACTAGATTGCTAACATTCTATATTTATCACAAAAGTGTGGAACGCCTGACATCATCTTGATGTAATCAAAACTGTAATACCTAGAGCATTTCCTTTAGAAATTACATATATGAGAGGGTCTTATTGGCATCAAAATTATGGTTAGTGCTCTAAAAGGCTAAAATAAGGACATATTTTCTGAGTTTTCAAATAGCGACAAAGCACTTTTAAATTATTTGTTATCTTTATGTTTTTTTATCCAGTTGACCACTTGATTAAATGTTGCACTTAGGGGAGATGATGTGGTGTTACTTCCAGAACTGCAGACTTTGCAACTGGGGAACCAGGTTGAAGTTTCTGCTTCAGCTCGACATTCTGTGATTCTGGTCAAATCACTTAGTTTCCCCATGTCTACAACCAAAATGAATGTGTTCTTGTGTGATGTAACCAATGCTCATGTAAAGCACTCCAATACCTGACAAGTCTGCACTATATAACACTGCAAAAACACAAAATAATAAGTGTTTTGCACACTTCTGTCATTGGGCTATATTTGGGCTACATCTGGGTGATTTTGGGCTACATTTGGGCTCTTTTGTCTCCGGTGGCCATCTTGGGAGATTTATTTGTTATGAAGTTTCCTAATTTCCTCATGTACTGCAGTCTCCTCAGTAGGAAATGCTTTCAGTTTTTTACTTTGATTCCATCATGAAGGTATTCAGATATGTCACACATTTGCCATAAATTCTGAATGTTAGCACTCTAGTTGCTCATTAGATCATTGTAGTAAAACTACTGCACCATGGAAGTCTGCTCCTGGTATTAAAAGTGCATGTTTCAGTCTGCATGTCAGAATTTTTTTAATGAAATAGAAGAGGATTTGAGAAGTCACTCAAAATGTGCCCTCATTTTCTTTCTTCAGCATTAATCATAATTTCTATGGCAAAATGAACCTCCTCATTGTGTTCCTTTTTAAATTAAATGTTTTAAGTGTTACCAGTTTATTCCAATCAAGATGGCTTCAGGTGTGCCATACTTTTGTCATAATGAAGACAGTAAGCGCTCTAGTTGTTTTTAAGAACATTCTGGGACATTCTGTCATTGGGCTATACTTGGGCTACATCTGGGTGATATTTGGGCTACATTTGGGCTCTTTTGTCTCTGGTGGCCATCTTGGGAGACTTATTTGTTATGAAGTTTCCTAATTTCCTCATTTACTGCAGTCTCCTCAGTAGGAAATACTTTCAGTTTTTTACTTTGATTCCATCAAGAAGGCATTCAGATGTGTCACACATTTGCCATAAATTCAGAATGTTAGCATTTTTTTTACTCATTAGATCACTGTAGTAAAGCTACTGCTCACCAGGGAA
This sequence comes from Triturus cristatus, assembly GCF_964204655.1. Lineage (NCBI taxonomy): Eukaryota > Metazoa > Chordata > Amphibia > Caudata > Salamandridae > Triturus > Triturus cristatus. The sequence continues at coordinate 430,875,148 of NC_140579.1, read as the reverse complement.
AACTGCTGCTGGTATTGAAAGTGCATGTTTCAGTCTGCATGTCAGAATTTTTTAATGAAATAGAAGAGGATTTGAGAAGTCACTCAAAATGTGCCCTAATTTTTCTTTCTGCAGCACTAATCATACTTTTTATTGAAAAATGAACCCCCTCATTTTGTTCCTTTTTAAATTAAATGTTTTAAGAGTTACCACTTTAATCCAAGCAAGATGGCTTCAGGTGTGCCATACGTTTATCATAAGTAGGACTGTTAGCGCTCTAGTAGTTCTTTGGAACACTCTGGGAAGCTGCAGTAGAACACAAAGGAATCAACTGACAGTCTCTGCCCTTGTTGGATGTACATGTTTTACTGAGAATGTCAGACTTCATTCTCACATGACTGAGAAAGATAATGTGAATTTACAGAAAATAAGCTCTCAGTTTAGCCTATAGATCACCTTCCAAACCTCTGTGGTAAAAGCATGAGAAAATATTTTTCTCTCAATCATGATATCCCAGCAGAAGGCTTTTTCACATGGTGAAATCACCTTAGAACATACCACAATTCCTAAAATGAGTATGGTACCATCAACAAATGATTTATAATGTAACTAAAGTCTTAAAACCTTCTATTAACTGCAATGCTTTTTAATGAGGTGCTATCATGTATATTGGTCCCAAGATGGCTGCCAACACTTCTTGGATGAAGTGCTGACAGCCAATCAGATCTCAGGATGAGATGTGTGGTTAGGCTCCGCCCACATATATATATGCTTTTAAATGCTATTTTCTCAGGATCTACTGAACAGATTTACACCAAACCTACAAAAGGCACTTCCTTGACCTAGGGACTACCTCTCTGCCAAATTTCTAGTAATTCTGTTCAGCCGTTCGGGCTGTAGCTCTGTCTAAAGGTCCTATGGAAAAATGCATGGGAAAAACGCGTTTTGGGACCCCCCTTTTATCTCAGCCCCCGCTTGACGAATCCCCCCGAGACTTTCAGGGTAGGAGCGGAGCGTAGCGCCCCACCTATTTTGAGAAATTTGCGAGGATTCATCGACCGGCGCCAAAGTTATTCAAAATAGAATGTTGCGGATTTCCTATGGAAACGTGGTCCTAACTATAACTATCTACTGGCGACCGCCAGTAGATAATATATATATATCTGTATATCTCATAGTGTAGGGAGATCTAATATGAACTATAAGTATCTTTTTAGTCCTATTTTTGTATGGGCTACTTCATTTTAAGACACAACACAAAGAGCATGTTTAGAGCTATAATTTAGACAATCAAAGAATCAACGCATTACTAAGAGATCACATTTATAGATACCGCATCTTTTGTCTTTCATGTTGTTTTTTGATCTCTTCTTGCTCTCATCCCCTCTACCTTGTGTTATTCTTTCTAGAAAATATGCGTACAGAATTAAAGGATATCCTTAGCGATGATGTCTTTATATCAAAATTAATAAATGGTATCAACCCCAAGTAGTACTATATATACAATTATTTTGTTCAATAGTTATGCAACAATATACCAATTGTTGCAACAGTTTTCAAATTGGCACATGATTAAATGTTCACCAGTGACGACAAAATCATTTAAAAAAACATACAAGCCCAAAATATTCCAGGATTGTGACCATAGCATCATATATTTATCGTCATTCCGAATTCCATAACAATGTGAATTCAGATAGGGGTCTGTTTTACATGTTAAAACAATCCTTCGATAACCTCAGGGCATGGTTGAATCAATAGTCTAATAAAAAATATAGAAAAATATATATAAGAAAAAATGTATGCACACAAGAATATAAATAAGACACAACATCTTATATTTTAAATCCTATACCTTCTCCTCTCAATTGACGTGCTCGAACACTCACTACTGAGCAGTATTTGATAAATGACATTCTGTAGCCCATGATATTCGTCATACACATGACCATAATATCGCTATAGCGAACGCATTTGTCCCACTTAAAGTGATCTCAAATGCATATTATAGGGCATTGACTCGTAAATAACAAAACAGACATCAGTAATTAAATATAGTGGGTGACAGTTAATAAAAAAAGCAGTATTTTAAAACATACAGTGTGTATTACCTCCACAAGTATGATGCCCACTATAGAAAGTATAGCTAACAAGTATAGCACCATGTATCGACAATGCGCAAAGTGATCGCCATCCTGAAAGACGCCGTGCACACATCATTTCTTCAACTATTTTACCCAAATGCGCTCCACATGACTAATAACAATCAATAATAAATGACTAAACTTCTGATGTTATTAAACACACAGCGAGGCACCGTTCACTCTACATAAATGACTAACCGCTCGCGTTCTATGACACTCAACGAGTATTACGGCCATAAACAAGGAGCCCATTATAGCGGGCATGATTCCCCTTACTTTGTTCAACAATAAGTAAATGTTCAAAATATCCCTTAACAAATATCGAAGCCAATATGAGTGTAATTCTCAACGGAGCAGACACCGTTCGTTCTACATAACGAAAGACTGCACATTATTTTTTTATCTGCTTTCACAAAACAAGACTTCGGATCATTTACGTCGTTGTTATTTACCGTAAAATCAATCCCGGGCAGACCGTCCCTCTATCACCGTATAGCACCAGCAAGACAAGTTCAAAGAGTCACGGGCTTTTAAGTCTTAGGCTTCAAAATTAGCGCATGCGCTAACAAGTACATATTACAAATATGGATCCGCCATCTTAGACGAGGTTCTGACTTTAAGCTTCCAAGTTAAAACTAACATTAAATCAAAAACCCAATACCATTATAAATTAACCACATTTTTTGGTAAATAACAAAGATGTAAATGATCCGAAGGCTTGTTTTAAAGGCCTTATATTGCTGTCAAGTAAAATAGGCTTTGCCTTCATAAACAAGTTAATACAAAGAATGGTAATACTAGGGAATTACAACACAAAAAGTAAAAACATTTGAACACAGTGCATGCTTTAAAATACGCCGACGACAATGCAGCACTAAGAACATTCACTTTAAACAATAATTATAGGCTTCACCCACTCCCTTTAAACCTCGCCATGACAGCCGTTGAAGATGGCAACGGCCTCTTTAAAACATTACGGCCACAAGCATTTTTTTTCTTCTAACAATTTAATTACTGCCGATGGGAAGTTCTTCAAGCTCTGAGCCAAGTTTTAAATAGTTAGCTTCTGTAAGCATCTGCGATTGGTCAGCGTACCTTGAATACTTTGTGACATCTTAATGTTGGGGACCAAATACCAAACGGTGTACAATATCATGGCACAGATACAGATGGACGCTGTCTTACTGAGCAGTACATCAGCGAAAACATGTCAGAGTAACCCGCAGCAGGAAAAAAAACCTCAGAATAAACTCGCACGTTTAGTGTTTTTAACTTTGGAAAAGAAGTGATAGAACATTTGTCGCGTCTCTAAAGACCTACAATTTTAATGTTGCCCGATATTTATTTCACATATTCATTACATCAGTTTAAGCCACTCAAAAAGATCTGAATCAAGGATAGTTAGATAACAGACGGAGTGGAGACTTGATCCATGGGCATTGAAAAACTGGGACACCAGGAAATATCTAACAGAGATCGAGCTCATGAAAATGAGGGGACGGTGCAGATGGGGTTACCAAATGGGAAGGCTCCCTGTAAAGATGACACGTAAGGAGGTTCTATATTAAGTAAGTTTACTACTTACAGGACGAAACACTCAACCGGAGGCTAAGTGCACCAAAACAGAATGACGTAAATACAACCGTCCCAACTGTCACCTAGAACGTCCAGCTGTCAACATTCCAGCTGGAAGCTGCCGCGCGCAGGAGGGAGGGGCGCGCGGGGAAAGGAAGCTAAAGGATGCAAATGAACTGGGAATCAACATAACACTCCCTCTCCTCCTCCTCCTCCCCTGCTCCTCCTCCTCCTCTCCCCCTCCTCCTACTCCCCCTCCCTTCCTCCTACTCCCCATGCTCCTCCTCCTCCTCCCCCCTTCCCTCCTCCTCCTCCCCCTTCCCTCCTCCCCCATCCCTGCTCCTCCTCCTCCTCCCCCTCCTCCCCCTCCTCCTCCCCATCCTCCTCCTCCCCCCTCCCTTCTTCCTCCTCCCCATCCTCCTCCTCCTTTCCCCCCTCCTCCTCCCCTCCTCCCCCTCCTCCCTCCTCCCCTTCCATTACCAGGGCAGGAAGAGCTGAAGCAGCCAACGCTGAGCAGATTGCATAACGTTTCTGGGTTATATTCACTCTACGATGCCAACGTCTCCATGTTTTGGTAGGGGCAAACATGTGACCTCCACGACACATGTTGCCAAAAGCACCCTGGCCAGACCTGTGCGTACCACCGTCACGTACACAAGGTACACGAGCAACAGTACGGCCTGTACCCCATGATTCAGCACTAGTTTGATGCCCTGCTAATTCACTGACAGCATAGGGTTGTCTGTTGTTCTTCCGTAAGTTAGTTTGAATAAAGTTCACAATATCTGGGCGAATAGGAGCCTTGAACACAGCAAGCAAGATGACATTTTTTCCTGATACCTCCCGCTTTTCTGAGTACACAGATATCAAGGGACGGGCGCAGGTCATTTTCTACCCCGGTACCCTCGGCGCGCCAGCTACACGCTGCTGCTTCGATGGCGGCCACAGAAGAAAAAGGGTACCAGCGCAATGATTACTGTCTTCAAAACCTCTGATGGCAAAAATGTTTCAATCAATTTTACAAGCCTCATAGAGCAAAATGAGGCAATGTAACTTTATTCACTTAATTTTTAAGCTTCAGTTCTTTATCCAGCAAAAACACCTAGGTTTTTTACTTTATTTTCTGGATTTGGGAGAGGGCCTAACTCAGGAGGCCACCATTCCGGCATCCAGAAGGATGGATTGTTGCCAAAAATGATACCCTCAGTTTTCGCAGTGTTCAGCTTAAGGCAATTGTTGTGTTCCAATTACTCACATCACTCTTTCAAGTTCTAAATGCAAGGACTGAGTTGTTCTCATGTTTCGGCATGGCTATACCAGCCACCGTCTTTATACCAGTACCGTGCCACACTCCACTGTCTCCTCCTGTGCAGCTCACCAGCTGTCATGCAGCCAGTGAAGAGACAATGACCAGGAGGTCCATTTGCAAAAAATCTAAACTATTGCCGCATATTAGGAACATTTCATAATTTAAGTAGTATGGTTCTATCTTGACAACAGAATCATGATCTCTAAATGACTAAATGTTGTACTTCACAAAGTTCACAACATTCCATCAGTGGAAAAAATGGACAGATGATTTAATGACACAAACATTGCAACTTTGTAACCAATCCCTGAAATCCGGCTTGGTACCTCAAAGTTAATAGAAGGCTATAGTTACGCCTTTGTTGAAAAAGCCTTCAGCAGATCCAGCGGTTCTGGGTAACGAAAGCCCTATCTCACTCCTCACCTTCCCAGTGAAAATATTGGAACTTCATGTCAGCAGGATTTCAGCTCATTATTTAGCGACTCACTCCTTGTTAGCGAAGAAACGATTCGGCTTCAGACCTGGTCATGGCACAGAAACGGCTCTATTGGTTGCTATCGATGAGAATCAAATGAGGGTAGATATCAGCCAGTCTAAAGTGCTGATCATGCTTGATTTGTCGACCGCCTTCGATATGGTCAACCATCACATCCTGCTAAAAAGACTAGCGGCTTTGGGTGTTTGTGGTACCATTCTGGAGTGAATGGATTCCTATCTTCAAAATCGCTGTCAGGCCTTGGCTTTACCCCCCAACTGCTCTGACTTCAGATGTATCCAACACAGGGTGTCACAAGTTTCGGCACTTAGCCCAGTGTTGTTTAATATTGATATGAAGCCACTAATCTCTCTAATAAAAATGCACAATCTCAGTTTAGTCAATTATGCGGATGACACAAAGTTGATCTTGTCACTTAAAAATAGACAGCACAATGCTGTAGAATTTTTTCAGACCTGTTCAGTAGATATTGTAAAATAAAGATGAATGTAAATTCTCTTAAACAAAATGAGGACAAAACTGAATTTTTTTGCTGCTTAGTGTGAGAAGTTGGCCTGATGTATGATGTCACTAGTTCTAGTGTACACCTTATATCAGTCCAAACAACCCTTATGGTGATTTGTTGGAATGTCAACCTTATAGACCAGCTATCCTAGTGGTAGCATGGACAAGAGCAGTCTTAGGCTAAACTCTGAATGGCATGTGAAGCCAGCTGTGATACCATATATAATCCCTTGAATACCAAATGAAAGGACACCACAACAGATATATATATAAAATAAAGTGTATTTATTCTAGTCAAATCCTCAGCACTCTTTATGAGATTAGAGGTAAGTACAACACAGTCTTATTTACGCATACATTAAGTCACACAGGTAAGTAATACAGTTAGGCCCTAGGGGACACGCAAACCATATACTAAAGAAGTGGTATAAGGACCACTGTCACGGAAATAGGATAGGCCTAGGCCTAGGGTATCGCTGGGGCTACACTACACTAGCAACAGTTAGGCAGTGGGAGGCTCACGGGATTCAGGTGCAGAGTGGAAACACTCACGCGTAATGCGTAAAAGTCGATAGAATTACTAGCAGTTAGAAATTAACAGTTTAAGGACACTTCTGAAGCAGCTAGAGAGTTGAGACTCGGAAACTAGACCCTAGGATAGTCACTACCCTTGTGAGCACCGAAGTACCCAAGTTACCTAGCCCACAGGCTGCGGGTGCATAGGTGTGAACTTGCGTCGGGTTTCGTCGTGGACTTCTATGGATGCCTGAAGGAAAGTTGCTGACAGGCAGTCAGTGAAGAGTGTCCGGTGGATCCCAAGGCTGGGATCAAGAAGAGAGGATACCTGCAAGCAGAAGGGACAGAGTCAAGGTCACTAGCCAGTGACCACGTGGAACCAGGAAGGAACCAGGCGATGTCGTGAAGATTGCAGGTGAAAGGTGAAGCTTGTCGCTGCAGCCACGGGTACCAGGAGACGTCAAAGACGACCAGGACCAGGAGGCGAGCTGTCCCACGAAGGCTCTTGCTGTCGGCGGCGTCGAAGTCGAACTAGGACTCACCAAGCCTTGGCAAGCGGAACCCACGAAGAACGGAGGACTTGCTTCTGGTGCAGACCAGGAAGGTCTGGGGCGCTTCTCTTTTGCAAGGAAGCGGGAGCCAGTCTGGAGGAGCCAAACCAGCAGTGAAGATTTCAGGGTGTGTCGTCACAAAGGCCGCTAGCCAACGGGCAAGCAACCGGACAGACGCGGCAAGCAGGAAAATGCAGAAGGGTCCCACGCAGGACTCGTGGAGTGTGGGGGGCTGATCGTCGGTGCAGATGGTGCTTGGGGTTGGGGCTTCTCAATCCCCGGTGCACAACTTCGAGGGTGCCTCAGAAGCTGCGCTGGAAGATACTCGCCACTTTTCCCAGGTAGCCGGTCCCACGTCTCTCGTCGCCTCCACGGATCTCAGCTCGGCTGTGGATGTGGATCAGGGTCGGAGAAGTCTGGAAGTCAAGGCTCTGGTCGGGCTCTGCAGTCGGTCCCTCGTAGAACTTCAACAAAGCAAAGGGTAGTCTCTTGATGGTGCCTGTTTGCACAGGGTAGCCACTCCTTGGCCACAAGGGAGATTCTTCAGTCTTCTTCTTTCGTTGAATGTCGAAGGTCCAGAGTTTCTGTTCAAGTTGCAGGTTCAGGATAATCTAATCTCCTGGGGCCCAGCTACCACTCTTATACTAATCTGGGGGGCTGGGTTGCCTGCTAGGTCACGCCTTATGGGTGGGACCTGGGAGGGGGGTGGTTACACCCCCTTCCCTTTGTCCAGTTTCGCGCCAGGACTGGGGCTGGAGTGCCCCAGCACCGGTTTGAACTGGACTATGCACGGGACACCTTGTGTGCCCCAGGCATGTCTCATTCTTTTCATCCCTCCCTGCGCCAATACACTAAGGCCTGTCTGGGGTGGTGCTGGCACCTCCCAAGGCAGGAAACCTATTGTCCAAGCCTCCCTTGCCGGGATCACTCCCAGCAGCAGGAGGTCAGACTCGTGTCTGTGGCAGCAGCATCCATTTTGTAATGCTGGGGCTCTGGTTAACTTTAACCGGATAAGTAGGTTACAACATGTCTTCTCCCTCTAGAAGGGAGGGATAATATCCTCATCCCCAGAAATGGGATGGGGGTATTATTCCAAAGTGTTAGACACCTTACACGACATGTTTTGATAAAGCCAAACCATAGTTACCATAACCGTTTAAGATTATAAGGCACTTTAAGAGTATATGGTAGGCTATATCATAGAACAGCTATAAGGACATGGTTCCGAAAGCTGCAGACAGGCTCAGCTCATGCTAGAGCACCATCTCACATGTTACCAAGCACTCTGCCTCCAGGATTGTTAAGGCCTGCCATAGGAGTGGCTGATAGGTACACATGTGTCTATATGTAAGTTAGGTATAGGAATACTACACCTAAGCAAGGAGTGATTACACGACCTTGCCCCAGCTGAGTGATCAGCCAGTTGTGTCATAATGGAAGGCCAGGCCAGGGGTGGCATAATACATGCTGCAGCCCCTGGTAGGCCTAGGGTACACCTATGCCCTGGGTACCTAAGGTACACTGTACAGGGGCCAATAAGGTGATCCTATCCAAATGGGTTATGCACCTAAAGTACATAGTATCAATTTAGAGAGAGAACAGCAGGGCTGTGGGTCTGATTAGCAGGCCCACAGCCACATCTAAGTCGAAAACCAGTAAAGCAAAAGCAAAAAGTGGGGGTGAACATAGAAAGCAGACCCTACTCTCCTACACAACCCCCCCCCCAAACTTAGGGACATTAAAATAACCTTGACCAGTTGAGTCTTCATGTTCTAAGTGGAAATATCTGGAGAGTCCATCTGCATTGGCATGGTCAGTCCCAGGTCTATGTTCCACTGTGAAGTCCATCCCCTGTAGGGAAATGGACCACCTAAGAAGTTTGGGATTTTCACCCTTCATCTGATTTAGCCACAAGAGGGGCTTATGGTCTGTCTGAATCTTGAAGTGAGTGCCAAACAAGTATGGCCTCAGCTTCTTCAGGGCCCAAACCAAAGCAAAGGCCTCCCTCTCAATAGCTGACCAACGTTTCTCTCTAGGGGTCAGCCTTCTACTTATAAAAGCAATGGGCTGGTCTTGACCATCTATATTAAGTTGTGAAAGAACAGCTCCCACACCTAACTCAGAAGCATCTGTCTGGACAATGAACTCTTTGGAGTAGTCTGGACTTTTCAGAATAGGTGCACTGCACATGGCCTGCTTCAGGTCATCAAATGCTTTTTGACAGCTGACTGTCCACTGAACTTTCTTTGGCATTTTCTTGGAGGTCAAGTCATTAAGTGGTGTCACAATGGACCCATAGTTCTTAACAAACTTTCTGTAGTACCCAGTCAGGCCCAAGAAAGCTCTGACCTGAGTCTGGGTAGTTGGAGGAGTCCAGTCCTTTATGGTCTGGATCTTGCTCTCCAGTGGTTGAACCTGACCCCCACTAACTAGGTGGCCCAGGTATACAACCTTGCTCTGCCCTATCTGGCACTTAGTGGCCTTGATAGTGAGGCCTGCCTTTTGCAGGGCCTCTAAAACATTCCTCAGGTGGACCAGGTGATCCTCCCAGGTGGAGCTAAAGACAGCAATATCATCAAGATAAGCTGCACAATAATCATCCAACCCAGTAAGGACTTGATTCACCAACCTTTGGAAAGTGGCAGGTGCATTCTTCAAACCAAAGGGCATTACCACAAATTGATAATGTCCTCCTGGGGTCGAGAAAGCAGTTTTGGCCTTTGCATTCTCAGCTAGTCTGATTTGCCAGTAGCCTGCTGTCAGGTCAAATGTGATCAAAAACTTAGCAGCTGCCAGTCTGTCAATGAGCTCATCTGCCCTAGGTATTGGGTGGGCATCTGTCCTAGTGACAGCATTGAGACCTCTGTAATCCACGCAAAACCTCATCTCTCTCTTACCATCTTGGGTGTGAGGTTTTGGCACAAGGACTACAGGACTAGCCCAAGGGCTCTCTGAAGGTTCGATGACTCCCAGCTCCAACATCTTTTGTACCTCAACTTTTATGCAGTCCCTGACATGGTCAGGTTGCCTGTAGATTTTACTCTTCACAGGCAGACTGTCACCAGTGTCCACCTCATGGGTGCACCAGTTTGTCTGACTTGGGGTCAGAGAGAACATATGTCTGTAGGATTGCAGAACCTGTCTGCAGTCCTGTTGCTGATGGACAGTGAGGCTGTCAGAAAAGACCACACCATCAACTGAGCCATCATCAGGGTTCTGAGTCAACAGGTCTGGGAGAGGGTCACTCTCTTCCTCCTGCCCCTCATCTGTAGCCATGAGTAAGCCCATGTCTGCCCTGTCAACATATGCCTTCAATCTGTTGACATGAAGCACCCTGTGGGGGCTTCTGGGAGTCCCAAGGTCAACCAAGTAGGTGACTTCTCCCTTTTTCTCAACAATAGTGTGGGGTCCAGACCATTTGTCTTGGAGGGCTGCTGGGGCCACTGGCTCCAACACCCACACTTTCTGCCCTGGCTGGTAAACAGTCAGCACAGCCTTTTGGTCATGCCAAGCTTTTTGGAGTTCTTGGCTTGCCTCAAGGTTTTTAGAAGCCTTCTTCATATACTCTGCCATCCTGGAGCGGAGACCAAGTACATAATCCACTATATCAAGTTCGGGTTGTCTGAGAGGTCTCTCCCATCCTTCCCTTACTAAACATAGGGGTCCTCTTACAGGATGCCCAAACAAAAGCTCAAAAGGGCTGTAGCCAACCCCCTTTTGTGGGACCTCTCTGTAAGCAAACAGAAGGCAGGGTAAAAGGATGTCCCATCTTCGCCTAAGCTTGTCTGGTAAACATTTTATCATTCCCTTTAGGGTCTTGTTGAATCTCTCAACAAGCCCATTGCACTGTGGGTGATAGGGTGTGGTGAACTTGTAGTTCACACCACACTCCTTCCACATTGCAGTCAAGTATCCTGACATGAAGTTGGCACCTCTGTCAGAAATGACCTCCTTTGGAAAGCCCACTCTGGAGAATACTCCAAGCAGGGCCCTTGCCACAACAGGAGCTGTTGTGGTCCTCAGGGGAATAGCTTCTGGATACCTGGTGGCATGGTCCACTATCACCAGTATAAATCTGTGCCCAGATGCTGTTTGTGGATCCATTGGTCCTACAATATCTCTGCCCACTCTTTAAAAGGGAACCCCCACCACAGGTAGTGGTATGAGGGGGGCCTTTGTGGTGCCACCTGATTTGCCACTGGCTTGGCAGGTGACACAGGAGCGACAAAACTCCTTGGTATCTTCTGACATATGGGGCCAGTGAAAGTGAGGGACAAGCCTGTCCCAAGTCTTGTTCTGGCCTAAGTGTCCTGCAAGGGGAATATCATGGGCCAAGGTAAGAAGGAAGCCTCTGAACTTCAGTGGTATGACCAACCTCCTGGATGCACCAGGCTTGGGGTCTCCAGCCTCTGAATACAGTAGCCCTTCATCCCAATACACTCTATGGGTACCTTGAGCATTCCCTGCAGCCTCAGCAGCAGCCTGCTGTCTGAGGGGTTCAAGAGAGGGGCAGTCTAATTGAGCCTGCCTCAGATCTGCCCTTGAAGGTCCCCCTGTCCCAAGAAACTCAACCTGATCAGGTTCAGGTTCTTCTAGGACAGTTCCTTCAGGGCTCTCAGAATCATCCTCCTGGGAGGCCTGATCCACCACCTGAGGCAGGGGGGATGGCACAGCCTTAACCCTACTGGTCTTTCTCTTGGGTTGTGACTGGTCCATAGTTTCAGGATCCAGCACTTGTTCAGTGGTGCACTTTTTGGCCTGTGACCTGGTCACAGCAAGGACATGTGCATCTATCCCCAGCATTTCTGCATGGGTCCTATACTCCACTTCAGACCAAACTGAAGTTTTAAGATCATTGCCCAGTAAACACTCTACAGGAAGGTCTGAACTAACAACAACTTTCTTGAGGCCAGTTACCCCTCCCCAGGAGAAGTTAACAATAGCCACACTATGGGAGGTAGTGGCATTGCTAGCGTTGGTCACTAGGTAATTCTCACCTAGTATGATCTGTCCAGGGTCCACAAAGGCAGGTGACACCATTGTGACACTAGCCCCAGTGTCCCTGTAGGCCTGAGCCATTCTTTGGTTGATAAAAGGAGTCTGTCTGTACTTGCCCAGGTTACTGGGGCCTACAGTAGAGGACAAAGCTAAGTCCCCATCACAGATCAGAACAGCCTGAGTAGGTATTCTGACTAGGCCAGAATCCTCCTCAGTTCCCAGGGTTAACCCTACTACACCCTTTTGCTGGGAACCACCACTTACGGCTGGACTAGGGGGTACAGTTGCCTTAGGGGCAATGGTGGCTGGGGGCTTATCCTTTTTGGTGCACTCACTAAACCAATGTGAGTTGGACTTACAATAGTTGCACCATGGTTTCTTTTGGCCATCTTTCTTTTTATCCTTTTTGGGACCACCCTCCCCCTGAGCCTTTTGGGGGCCTGGTGAAGACTTCTGGTCTTTTTGTTTCTGATCATTACCCTTCTGGTCTGCCTTTTTCTGATCACCGCCCTGGTTCTGGTTTTTCTGCTTAACTCTAGTCCTGACCCATCTATCTGCCTTCTTTCCCAATTCTTGGGGAGAAGTCAGATCAGAATCAATCAGGTGTTGATGCAGTAGCTGGTTTTGACAGTTGTTAAGGATTTGTTCTCTCATGATCAAATTATACAATCCTGTATAGTCCTTAACCTTACTTCCCACTAGCCAGCCTTCCAGAGCCTTAGTGGCACAATCTACAAAGTCAGTCCAGTCCTGAGTCTGTGTCTTCTGGGTATCCCTGAACAACAACCTGTATTGTTCAGTGGTTAGGCCAAACCCATCAATTAGAGCACTCTTCAGGACAGTGTAATTGTCTGCATCCTCATCACTAACTGTGAGGAGCTTGTCTCTACCTTTCTCAGAGAAGGAGAGCCACAAGATAGCTGCCCACTGACTTTGGGGTACCTGCTGTAATTTGCAATCTCTCTCCAAAGCAGTTATCCATTTGTGGATGTCATCCCCACACTTGTAGGGAGGGACAATCTTGCTCAGGTTTCTATTATCATAGTGCCTGTCTCTATCCTTAGGGATATTGCTGCCACCAGTGGGTTCTGACCCACTTAACTTTTGCTCTCTAGCCAGAGCAAGCTTCTCCTTGGCAAGGGCAAGTTCTTCCCTCTGAATCCTCAGATTAGCTTCCCTCATTCTGGCTTCATGCTCCTTTCTCTCCGGGGAAGTCATTCCCCTGTGAGAGGAAGCATTAGAGATGCTAGAGACATGGGAGTGGATGGATTCCCTTGAAGGGGATCTGTCTCTCATGCTTCTCTGGTTAAGCCCACTTGGGGGTCTGTATGGGGGGACCCCATGCAAACTCCCATGTAAGCTTAGGTTAGCCTGGCTAAGTCTTCCTAATTGGCCCTGGCTGTCTACCTCTTCATCTGAAGTCCCCTCCGACTCATCTGTGGTGGGTAGACCCTCCTTTGTACCTAGGGTACTGGCCTGTGAGGCCCTAAACGTATCATACTCCTCTAGGAGTTGTACTAGCTGAAGGAGGGTAGGGTTTGCACCCTGTTTTAACTTTCTGGAGGTACACAATTGTCTCATCTCCTGAAAAGCTAGAGTATCATATCTAGAGGGGGTCTTCTTCAGACCTGCCCCTCCTGAGAGAGCATCTACTTGATCTCCTCCCAGAGACATGATCTAGTGAGGGTGTGGTGTGTGCACCTACCTACACTAGTTGTTTCTACTAAACCTCTCTGGTAGTTGTAGTCAGGGTGTGTTACTCCCTTCAACCTACAACCACTAAGTCCAGTAGGACTTAAGTATTATAATCTATGTTATATGTACCTAAACAATATCTGTGTGATCTTTCAATTTAGTATCTCAAGATTACAATGGTATTACAACAGCAAGCTCAGATCCCAACCGCTGCTCACCAATGTGAGAAGTTGGCCTGATGTATGATGTCACTAGTTCTCGTGTACACCTTATATCAGTCCAAACAACCCTTATGGTGATTGGTTGTAAAGTCAACCTTATAGACCAGCTATCCTAGTGGTAGCATGGACAAGAGCAGTCTTAGGCTAAACTCTGAATGGCATGTGAAGCCAGCTGTGATACCATATATAATCCCTTGAATACCAAATGAAAGGACACTACAACAGATATATATATATATATATATATATATAAAATAAAGTGTATTTATTCTAGTCAAATCCTCAGCACTCTTTATGAGATTAGAGGTAAGTACAACACAGTCTTATTTAAGCATACATTAAGTCACACAGGTAAGTAATACAGTTAGGCCCTAGGGGCCACGCAAACCATATACTAAAGAAGTGGTATAAGGACCACTGTCACGGAAATAGGATAGGGCTAGGCCTAGGGAATCGCAGGGGCTACACTACACTAGCAACAGGTAGGAAGTGGGAGGCCCACGGGATTCAGGTGCAGAGTGGAAACACTCACGCGTAATGCGTAAAAGTCGATAGAATTACTAGCAGTTAGAAATTAACAGTTTAAGGACACTTCTGAAGCAGCTAGAGAGTCGAGACTCGGAAACTAGACCCTAGGATAGTCACTACCCTTGTGAGCACCGAAGTACCCAAGTTACCTAGCCCACGGGCTGCGGGTGCATAGGTGTGAACTTGCGTCGGGTTTCGTCGTGGACTTCTATGGATGCCTGAAGGAAAGTTGCTGACAGGCAGTCAGTGAAGAGTGTCCGGTGGATCCCAAGGCTGGGATCAAGAAGAGAGGATACCTGCAAGCAGAAGGGACAGAGTCAAGGTCACTAGCCAGTGACCACGTGGAACCAGGAAGGAACCAGGCGATGTCGTGAAGATTGCAGGTAAAAGGTGAAGCTTGTCGCTGCAGCCACGGGTACCAGGAGACGTCGAGGACGACCAGGACCAGGGGGCGAGCTGTCCCACGAATGCTCTTGCTGTCGGCGGCGTCGAAGTCGAACTAGGACTCACCAAGCCTTGGCAAGCGGAACCCACGAAGAACGGAGGACTTGCTTCTGGTGCAGACCAGGAAGGTCTGGGGTGCTTCTCTTTTGCAAGGAAGCAGGAGCCAGTCTGGAGGAGCCAAACCAGCAGTGAAGATTTCAGGGTGTGTCGTCACAAAGGCCGCTAGCCAACGGGCAAGAAACCGGACAGACGCGGCAAGCAGGAAAATGCAGAAGGGCCCCACGCAGGACTCGTGGAGTGTGGGGGGCTGATCTTCGGTGCAGATGGTGCTTGGGGTTGGGGCTTCTCAATCCCCGGTGCACAACTTCGAGGGTGCCTCAGAAGCTGCGCTGGAAGATACTCGCCACTTTTCCCAGGTAGCCGGTCCCACGTCTCTCGTCGCCTCCACGGATCTCAGCTCGGCTGTGGATGTGGATCAGGGTCGGAGAAGTCTGGAAGTCAAGGCTCTGGTCTGGCTCTGCAGTCGGTCCCTCGTAGAACTTCAACAAAGCAAAGGGTAGTCTCTTGATGGTGCCTGTTTGCACAGGGTAGCCACTCCTTGGCCACAAGGGAGATTCTTCAGTCTTCTTCTTTCGTCGAATGTCGAAGGTCCAGAGTTTCTGTTCAAGTTGCAGGTTCAGGATAATCTAATCTCCTGGGGTCCAGCTACCACTCTTATACTAATCTGGGGGGCTGGGTTGCCTGCTAGGTCACGCCTTATGGGTGGGACCTGGGAGGGGGGTGGTTACACCCCCTTCCCTTTGTCCAGTTTCGCGCCAGGACTGGGGCTGGAGTGCCCCAGCACCGGTTTGAACTGGACTATGCACGGGACACCTTGTGTGCCCCAGGCATGTCTCATTCTTTTCATCCCTCCCTGCCCCAATACACTAAGGCCTGTCTGGGGTGGTGCTCGCACCTCCCAAGGCAGGAAACCTATTGTCCAAGCCTCCCTTGCCGGGATCACTCCCAGCAGCAGGAGGTCAGACTCGTGTCTGTGGCAGCAGCATCCATTTTGTGATGCTGAGGCTTTGGTTAGAGTTAAACAGCAAAGTAGGATTTTAACATGCCTCTCCCTCTAGAAGGGGGGAATAATATCCTCATCACCAGAAATGGTATGGGGGTATTATTCCAAAGTGTTAGACACCTTACACGACATGTTTCGATAAAGCCAAACCATAGTTACCATAACCGTTTAAGATTATAAGGCACTTTAAGAGTATATGGTAGGCTATATCATAGAACAGCTA
This sequence comes from Triturus cristatus, assembly GCF_964204655.1. Classification (NCBI taxonomy): domain Eukaryota; kingdom Metazoa; phylum Chordata; class Amphibia; order Caudata; family Salamandridae; genus Triturus; species Triturus cristatus. Next base: position 430,858,902 of record NC_140579.1, on the reverse strand, counting down.
TAAGGACATGGTTCCGAAAGCTGCAGACAGGCTCAGCTCATGCTAGAGCACCATCTCACATGTTACCAAGCACTCTGCCTCCAGGATTGTTAAGGCCTGCCATAGGAGTGGCTGATAGGTACACATGTGTCTATATGTAAGTTAGGTATAGGAATACTACACCTAAGCAAGGAGTGATTACACGACTTTGCCCCAGCTGAGTGATCAGCCAGTTGTGTCATAATGGAAGGCCAGGCCAGGGGTGGCATAATACATGCTGCAGCCCCTGGTAGGCCTAAGGTACACCTATGCCATGGGTACCTAAGGTACACTGTACAGGGGCCAATAAGGTGATCCTATCCAAATGGGTTATGCACCTAAAGTACATAGTATCAATTTAGAGAGAGAACAGCAGGGCTGTGGGTCTGATTAGCAGGCCCACAGCCACATCTAAGTCGAAAACCAGTAAAGCAAAAGCAAAAAGTGGGGGTGAACATAGAAAGCAGACCCTACTCTCCTACACTTAGTAAGCAAAATGTGCATGTCAACACCCCCAAAATTTCTGGCCTCAGCCTACAGAGACTAAGCTATGCCCTTCTGATGCAGTATGTAATCTTGCAGTTACTTTTGATGACCAACATCCATGCTAATAAAGTGTCCGGTGTATGTTCTGCACTGCTTAGTGGCCTCAGAAAGCTGTTTCCTGTACTACCTGCACATGCTAAGTCCTTAATTGTGCGGGGTGTTATACTTAGTAGACTAGATTACTGTAATACCCTCCTCATTGGAGCCCCAAATTACCTGATAAAAGACTGCAAAGAGTTCAGGTAGCTGCTGCAGCCAAATTGATACTAAAAAGATCCCGAAGATCCTTTGCACCCAATGTCCTCAGGGATCTCCATTGGCTCCCCGTGGAGCAGAGGATCCATTTCAAGTCTATGTGTATTGAGTTCAAGGACCTCCACAATAAGGTCCCTGTACGGTTGCAACGCAGGCTGAAAAGATACGCCCCGGGGAGTCTTTCACGTTCAGCGACTGCCAATCTCATTCAGGTAAATAGGTTCCGCACGTTCGACAAGGTGGGCAAACCTCTTCAGTTAAGGCTGCTCAGTGGTGGAACAGGTTGCTGCCTACTCTGAGATCGTTCACGGACTTGTTGACATTTAGAAAAGCCTTGAAGACCTGGTTGTTACCCAAGTAAATATGCTCGTACTAGTGCACCATTCTCTGTCACTATCTTCCTTCCAGACAATTAAAGCTCTCGGCTCCAGGATATCAGTCTGGTCATAGTGCACTATAAATAAATGAATAAACATCTAGCAAGCGCTGGAGAGAGCTGAGTGTCAATCAGTTTTAACTGCAGAAAAATCCATTCTCCACAAAGTTAGACTAAACTCCTTTCTTGCAAGCTTCATTAAGATGTGCCAGAAAACAAAATAGGCATCAACAAATACAATTATGAATAATGATTCAACATGGCATGAGACTTAATTTAAATTTGGCATTCCGTTTATTAATGGCTTTACAAAATCCGTTTGAAGACTATTAAGTTAGGCACACCTGTACAAAGAGAAAAGATCGCTGCCATACACAGGATATGAGAGCAGCCTTTCAACCACTTACGGATTTATTGACAGCACCTTGGCATTTACCACTTCAGTGATTTCGTCGCCAATAAATATTAATGCCATCATGCATCAAAAGTAATATCTGGCAATATCATAAGGATCATAAATGTCATGTTGGTGACAGGCTGTTTCACCGTGAGAGAGTGCGTGATTTACATTCTGTAAGGTAATGCTTAATTCAATCATGAGTTGCTTTATTCATGCCACTTCAAAGGATATGCACCACCTAAGAAAATGTATTTAATCTGTGAGCTCAGGAAAAAACATAACTATAAACCATTAATGGTAACCAGAAACACAAGGCTTTGTCAAAGTCAATAATTTCATACACCTGCCCACATCCTTAAGTGGCAATCGCAAGTGACTAAAATGAAAGAGTGAACGTGTGTGTGATTCGCTCATATATTGTATATACACACACACATATATACATATATATATAGTAAATGAAAAAACAGAAAGGTAAAAGCTTAGTTATAGTTAGGTAAACGTGTTTCTTCTATACAAACCAACTTAAACTATGCAAACTTGACAAATTAAAAAGTTATAGTTATAGCTTTCATTTACAATTTATCCACAACCATCAAATTACTATAAGTAGCACACCTCGTTATACTCTTTTCAGCATGCTAACCAGATAAAACTAACTATAACTCAATACTCTACCATGTACTGTGTTGTGACAAATTATGTCATTTGAGAAGTTATAACTGTTGTTATGAATGCTACGATTTCACATGCTATAAGTAATGTAGTATGCAAGGGTATAACGAGTGCATGGAAAAGGCATGAGGTATAGTTATTGTAGTGTTGCAAGTGAGGCAACAAGACAGTGTTCGGAGCTGCGCGACTTATAATAATTTGAAGGTGGTGCATAAATTATAATTTTGCAATTTTTATTGTTGGTGTAGTTCAAGTTGGGTTTGTATAGAAAGAATAAATAAAGTATTTCTAACTATAAATTATATAAATACCCTTTGTTTTTTTTTTTCATTGTATGTTTATGGCTTTTATTTTTTTAACCCCTTCAGTACAGAGGACGCCTTTAAACCGTCCTCGGCACCAGTCCTCTTGTGCGGAGGATGGCTTCAGGCCGTCTATGCACCAAGGCCGGAAATCGATCTGGTGCAAGCACCAGAGGTTTTCCTTTAACTAATTTCAGCCTTTGTTGCTGGGGAAGGTCTTTCCCCACAGTCAAGGCTGTTTTTTTCCCTTCCCTGCAATGACGATCAGTGCCCATTGCGCACTGACGTCATTACATGGAAAATAAAAGTAAAATGAGCTGATCGGTTGATTTACTTTCACTTCAATCAGTGCTTGGGGGCATATCTTAGCTCCAGAGCACCAATTTAAATGGGAGAGGTGTCGTTGGAGAGAGGAGGATCTCCCCCTTTTAAAGGTATCCCTCCAAAGTGGATCCCTGCTTGGGGATCGCCGCAGACACTAAACTTCAGGGATATCGTTAGAGGGGAAGAGCGGCCCCCATGGTAATGGGCATGTGCTTCCCCCTTTCCCAGGCTCAACAGGATTTCTGCCACCCCAAGAGGGTAGAAAGGAGGTTTTGAACCCCAATCTGCCCCCAGGGAGGTCAGACAGCCCACTAGACCCCCAGGAATGCCATTCATTGGAACATATTGAGGGGAGGGACGGCCCTCTGACACATCTGACCAAGCCCCACCCCATAAAATGCCAAAAGAATATTTCTGCCTCCCTGGAGACAATTTTGAACAATTTTGCTATCAAATCTGTGTTTAGGGTGGCAGAAACCAAACTAGACCACAGGGATTTCTCTTGTGCAATATTGAGAGGTGCGGGCTGGCTACACAAACATACCAGGCTGAGTTCACACACTCCAAAAATAGCAGTACAGCCTTTCTGCACCACTGGGAGCACTTCTGGAGAATTATACTCCTTACTCTGCCTCCCAGGGGGCAGAAAGACCACTAGACCCCAAGGAAGGCATCATGCGGCAGAAAATGAAGGGTGGGGGTGGCCCACTGACACATATGGCCAAGTTCCCACCACATTTGGGCACTTTTACCACCCATTCTACCCCAAAAAGACCACCATAAACCAGGGATGATTTTTGCACAATATCAACGCTTCAGTTTAAGCACACACCCTCTCCCACCCCCAAATGGCAAAACAGTGTTTCTGCTCCACTGGGGACAAAACTGGGGGATGTTACTTCCCAACATGCCCCCATAAGGGCAGAAAGCCCACTAAAACCTAGGGAGTATTTCTTATGGCAAATATTGAGATGTCTAGTGCCCTTTCTGTCCCATAGGCTGCAGATTTTTGGTGAATACCCTCAATCTACCTCAATCCACCCCCAGGGGACAGAAAGACTGATGCTCCTGTTCAGGGGTGGAGGGCAGCACGAAGCCTAGAAGAGCCGCCCTCGCACACTTGGTTTTTTTTTTAGAGTATTTTTTCCTGGTGTCTGGTGGTCTTTCTGTCCCCTCAATTCATCACCAGATGACAGATAGACTTGTGCACCTGTCTGATGTGGGAGCACTTTGTGAAAAATAAGCCCAAAATATTTTTTAAAAGGGGGTAGCTGCAGCCCTGCTTCCACCCCAGAATAGGTGCATCAGTCTTTCTGCTCAGCCTGTGGTGGATTGCGGGCATTTACCCCAAATCTGTCCCAGCAATTTCAGCATGGCTCCAAAACAAACAAAAGGTTGGTGAGACCTACTTTGGCATCAAGCCAATGCTCCTACACCAAAATGGGCAATAGAGTCTTTCTGCCCCTGTAGGACTAAAGCATTCCTACGGCAAGAGGGATTTCTTTTTTTTTTTTTTACACATGTGGGTAGCAGAATGTAGTAAGTCCCAATATCAATAGCTGCACGTGTTCGTGCTTGAGTCAGCTGCCACCCGGGGAAACATACCAAAGCCAGGCATTTTTGAAGACTAGACACAAGGGTGCACCTCATGTGGTGGACCCCATGACATTTTCTTACCCACAATGCCCTGAAAATCTCAAACTTTGACTAAACCATTTTCCTTGCATTTTTGTGATATAGACTTCCGGAAACCACCGTGGCCCACAACATTTTTACCAACTCGCATTACCCTACTTGTGCTGATAAAAACTCTACCTCCAGTCTGTGGCTGGGCCTAGCGCCTGTGATACCAAAGGCCCCACAACACAGCATGGAGAAGTTGGCAATATGGGTAGTTCCAGTACATGGACCCATGCTGGGCAGCCACACAGGGAAACCCACACATTACTGAAAACTAGAAATCAGGGGGAGTCCTGGGTGGCACACCTTGCGTGTGTCCTACCAACAATGCAGTGCAAATCTCAAACGTTGACTAAAATCACACATTTTCCTTGCATTTCTGTGATGTAACCTTCCAGAAACCTGAGATCCACAAAATTCCTACCACCGAGCGTCACCCCACTTGTTCCAATATAAAAGCTACCCCACCTGTGCGGCAGGGCATTGTGCCCTTGACAGGCACAAATCAAATCAGGGTCAATGAGAGTTGCTCCATGAGACTTCCATTGACCTTGGTTTGCCGCTTGCATGTCACATTCACTAGGACCAGCCACACAAGTGAGATAGCATTTTTATTGGGACGAGTGGGAGAACGCTGGGTGGTAGGAATTGTGTGGATTCCTGCTGATACCGAAGTTTACGTCACAGAAGTGCAAGGATAATGTGCAGTTTTAGGCTTCTCTAGGTGGCTGTCGAACCCCGGCCAAAAAAACACGCCACTACCCCCATTGCCAAATCAAATCATTTTGTAACAGGGAATGTTGGTGTCTTCACATTGTATTTTTGAGCCTTTCCTGTTACAAGCTCAAGAACTACCCACACAAGTGAGGTACCATTTTAATCAAAAGACTTAGGGGAATGCTAGGTGGGAGTAGGTTTGTGGCTTCCCGTAGGGTCCAGAACTTTACAACACAGAAATGTGAGAAAAATGTGGATTTTTTAAGTCAAAGTTTGACTTTGCAAGGGATTCTGAGTAAAAGAACCTGGTGAAAGCCACACAAGTCACCCCATCCTGGGTTCCCTAGGTGTCTAGTTTTCTAAAATCTAGAGGTTTGCTAGGTTTCCCAAGGCATCGGCTGAGCTAGGGCCCAAATTCCACAGCTGCCCACTGTGTAAAAACGGGTCAGTTTTGAGTGGAAAAAACATCATCTATCCATGTTGATTTTTGGGCTGTTTCCTATCACAGGCACTAGGCCTACCTACACAAGTGAAGGATCATTTTAATCGGAGTACATGTGGGAGCATAGAATAGTAGGATATTTATTATTACCAATTACATTTCACTGCATTTGTGCCTTTCAAATGTAAGCCAATGTGTAAAAAAGAAGGTATTTTGAAAAATACCTTCTAAATTACATGCTTGTATGTGTACTCACAAATTTAGAGATGTACAAATAACCACTGCTCCTAAACTCCATACCTTGTGTCCATTTCAGAAATACATAGTTTCTTTCTTTATAAACTTTATTTTGGCTATAAGCCATAAACGCACATACAAGAAAACATACATTAAAACAATATAAAAACTATTTAGATTGTGCAAGATTGTGTGCAATAATATGGAGAATGAAACAACCTATCACTCCTAGCTACTCGGCAGGCTCCTACAGCATTATAGTTTATGCAATGTATCGGGGAGTACCTGGTACCTCCCTGACTGGAATTATTCATTGGCATGATTGTATTTCCATCTATCCTAGAGCTAGGTATGCATAACTTTCTGCACAGTAGAATAGGTTGATCACCTACATAAAAGTTTAAAAAATAAATATGAAACACTAAAAAGGTCTTCCGTTATAAAATGAGTAATAGTCATCCTGTTCTTCATTGATTGTGCCAATTGTTGAAATACTTTTCATCCCTGTAAAAGTTTACATAAGAGGTGCTCAGCTTATACCTTATTCTCCACACACTCATCAGAAAGCGAGAGGGAGCACAGATTGACAGCATATATGTATCATACCTTGGAAGCCTGAGTGTTTCCTTGTGTTCCCTAGTTCCCAAATTCCGACAAAGCGGAATTATCCAACACTTCCTTTGGGACACATAGGTTGGGCAAAAGAAAATAATGTGCTCAATAGTTTCTTCATGTTCCCCACAGGCCAAGCACTGCGGCTTGTTAGTCTATGGTGTATGCTCACCCTTAGCAGTAAAGCCCCGGAGAGGTAAGAATTCACACCGGAACTGCAAGTAGAGACGCTTGGCTAGAGGGAGTTTCTATTTCATCCAAGAAATCCTCTTGCTTAAAGGAGTCCTTGACTGTGAGAAAAGCATTTGTTTCCTTGGCTCGACTGGCTGTATATACGGTGATCCCTGTGTTGCCAGTAAACAGTTTTAATAAGTGTTTTGGAAATGGTCACATTCTGGAACAGGGCGTTCCATAGGTGATCCTGTCCAATGTCTGTGAGTATACCCTTTATATGCTTTAGCCGTGGAATTCTGCTTGAGCCTGCTTGGGACAGAATTTCCTCTAACCTCGGTCGATAATAAGATAGTTCCGGGGTGGACCAGTAAAGTACGGGGCGCAATGCCAATTTATCGGAGATGTTTCTAACTCTAAGGTCCAGCCTGAGGGGAACCAAAGAAGTACTTACAGGTAGACCGACCAGCTGTCACATAAAGCGATTTCCACAATTTCCAATGAGTTCTCTCCCAGATGCCCCCAAGCTCGACACCATAGGCAGCTGTCCCGAAAGCTTTAAGGCTGTAAATTTGAATCACTGGTCGTATAGGGCGAAACTGTGAATTGCGCAACATATTTAAGATACCTCCCACTACTTGCTCAGTTTTAAATTGTTGCTGTGTGCTTGCCACCCCAGATGTTTTGTGAGTGTGAGACCTAAATACCCAAAAGTGTGCATGCGTTCTAATGGGGCCCCTGCTAAAGTAGGATGTGATTGAGAACCCAGGATTCAGGACCATGAACGCTCATCTCCAATCCCTCAGCTTGCAAAAGCAATTAAACTGGGCCAGAACCTTCAGAAATCCCATCGGGATTTTGGAGATCAATAGGGTATCATCAGCAAACATGAGGGTTGGAACCCTCCTATTTTCTAATCTAGGCATGTTGTTTTCACACTTGTCCAGGAATTTAACAAGGCTGTTGTAAAGCGTAAAGAGAGTGGGTGCCAGCACGCACCCCTGCCTGACGCCTCTAGTTACAGGCAGGGCCGGACTGGCCGGAGCGGGCACAGGGCGCTTTCCCAGTGGGCCGGAAGAGTGGGGCTGTTTTGGACTGGTGGGGGCCATTTTTGTTACTGGGGGCCGGTTTTGTGTCAGTGCAGCTATATCAGCCCACTGTAACAAAAGCAGCAGCAGTGTTTCCCACTAGCACCCTATACCCCCCAGCGCCGGTCCGACTTAATTGCAAGGCTGGTTTGCGTTCTCAGACCTGTGCAAAATTGTTGTAATGCATGCTGACTATGGTGTCTAGCAAGTAACTTGGCACTCCCAGCTCAGAAAGGAGCTGCCAGAGCGTTACTCTTGGTACCAGGTCAAAGGCAGAGTGCAGGTCTACAAACACAACATTAGGATGTACCCTTCCTAGAGTAGCTGTTTTCCAGTACAACATCTGTAGAAGGAACGCTTGATCAATTATGCTTGTGGACTCTCTAAAGCCCGCCTAGAGGGGTGTCAAAATCTCATTGTCAGCTAACCAGTCCTGTAGTCTACCTAGGATCACTTTACTGAAAAGCTTTTGTGTACTGTCTATGAGACTTATTGGACAATAATTTACCAGCAAGTCGCGGCAGCCATTTTTGAAAATGGGGATTATTTCAGCCCCTGCTCATGTGTGTGGGATAGGTACCCCCTTCTGAATTGCTGTGTACAGCACTGCAAAATAAGCACTTCAGAGTTTTGTCTCACTCCGGAATTGATTGACTGAGATTTTGTCAGGCCCCGGAGCTTTTTTTGGGACTATTCCCCTAATTGCCACATTTATTTCCTCCACTGTAATGTCCGTGGGCTCCTCTTCTTGCACAAAAATGAAAGATTGTGGGGGGGTTTATATTTACAAAATGTTATGGAGGCCTAAGCATGAACTACCCCAAATAGCCCAAAAAAGGCTAAGCACTGGGAGGGAAAGGCCTAGCAGCGAAAGGGTTAATAAAAATGTGTTTCAAATGAGAGTGGGGAGGGTCATTCATTTGAGTGTCGTAAAGTGGAGTGTCATACAGTACAGTGAAGTATTATAGAGTGCAGTCGAGTACAGTGTTATACAGTGGACTGGCATGGTTGTGTCATATAGTGGTGTGGAGTATCGTAGAGTTGAGCAGTGTGTTGTACAGTGAAGTTGAATGTCAAACAGTATATGAGTGATGTACAGTGGAGTGTCATCGACCAGAGTGTCATGAAATGTAGTGTGGTGGAGTGGAGTGTTATCGACTAGAGTGTTGCAGAGTGGCATGGAGTATGGGAGAGTGTTGTGGCATACAGTAGAGTTCAGTAGAGTCGTACAAGTAGTGTTGTCGAGTGCAGTGTTGTACAGTAGAGTGGCGGAGAGTCTCATACCGTGTAGTCTCGTACAGTGGAGTGTCATTATTTGTGAGGACACAGTGCATGGTAGAGTGGTGAGTTATAGTTAGTGGTGTTTGGTTAGTAAGTTGAAAAGAGTGTGTAACAAGGTGTGCTACTTATAATAATTTGAAAGTGGTGGATGAATTGTAAATGAAAGCTATAACTAGAACTTTAGAATTTTTAAAGTTTGTGTAGGTTAAGTTTGGTTTGTATGGGGAATTTTTTTTTCTTAACTATAACCTTTGGTATTGTCATTACATTTCAATGTTTTATGTTTTTATTTCTAATAAAAATGTGTATCACAAAAGAACAACCCTGAAAATATACTGTCGAGCTTAACAAACCACTGTTATGATAATATGTTATTACAATATGTTGTATGCACAAATGAATATGAGAAATAATGCATCACTGTTACAAATATGAATTAAAAATGTTTAATAAAACAAAAAAGTGTATCAAATCAGAGTCCAGTGTCGTTGAGTGGAATGTTGTTATGTGGAGTGTTGTACAATACAGTGGAGGAGAGTGTTGTAAAGTCTATTGTCGTAAAGTGAAGTCTTGTGGAGTGGAATAGAGTAGAGTGGAGTGGCATATTGTACATTGCCGTAAAGTGTTATATAGTGAAGCGGTCATGTCGTGCAGTAGAGCAGGGTGTTGTAGACTGTCAGAATGAAGTAGACTGTTTTACAGTGGAGTACGATGAAGTAGAGTGTTGTAGAATATCGTCGAGAGGAGTGTCAAAGGAAAGTGGAGGACAGTGTCGTAGAATGAAGTGCCGTGTAATGTAGTGGAGTAGTGTATTGTAGAGAGGAGTGGAGTGGCATGTCGTTGCGTGTGATACAGTGTAGTATGGTGGCATAGAGTGGAGTGTCAGAGTGGCAAAGCATGTAGTACAGACTTCAAAAGTGGAGCTGCATAAAGAGGAGTAGAGGGTCGGAGATTGGAGCAACATATAGCGGTGCATGGTACAGTGGCATACAGTGGGATAGAGTAGAGTACACTAGAGTGGCATAGCACAGATTGGAGTAAAGTGTCAGAGTGAAATGGCATGTCAGACAATAGTGGCGTGGAGTGCAGTCGAGTGGAGTGGCATAGCATATAGTTGAGTAAAATGTCATAAATTGGAGTACTGTGTAGTACAGTATAGTGTAGTGACGTCCTACAGTATTGGAAAGTGTTGTAGACTAGAGTAGAGTGGCATACAGCTTAGTTGTGTTTTGTAGCGTGGAATGGTGTACAGTACAGTACAGTGTTGTAGAGTCTGGAAGAGTGGATTGGCACACAGTGATATAAAGTACAATGGCATAGAATGGCGTGGAGTGGTGTACAGTGGAGTAGTGGAGTAAAGTGGGGTGCAGTGGCACACCAATAGTTGTGTAGTGTCGTATAGTGGACTAGCATATCACAGGGTGGCATAGAGTGGAGTAGAGTGTTGTCCAGTGGAACATAGCATAGTACAGTGTTGTACTGTGGAGTGTAGGGGTATAGGGGTATAGACGGGATTAAAGTGTCAGAGCTGCATACAGTGTAGTACAGTGTTGTAGAGAGGACTTGCATTGAGCACAATAGAGTGTCAAACAGTGGTGCTGCGTAGAGTGGATTGCTGTATATTAGCATAGAGTCAGGTGAAGTGTCGTACAGTGAAGTAAAGTTGAGTGGAGTGGTGTAAAGTAGATGTGGAGTAAAGCAGAATAGAGTATTTTGGTGTGTCGTAGAGTAGCGGAGCATGGAGTGTGGTGGAGTGGCGTGGAGTAGTTGTAAACTGCTATGAATTAGAGTTGGGTCTCGTACAGCAGAGTGGAGTGCTGTTTTGTAGAGTAGAGAAAAGAAAAGTGTTGTATAGTGGAAAGGATTGTTGTGCAATGGAGTGTACAGGCATAGAGTGGAATATAGAGTTGGACAGTGGAGTCTAGGAGATCGACTGGAGTAGTATCATAGTGCCATACAGTATAGTAGACTTTTATAGAGGGAAGTTATATAGAGTGGAGGAGAGTGTTACACAATGGAGCTGCGTAAAGTGAAATAGCAAACTCTGTAGTGGCGTAGAGTGGCTTACCGAACAGTGGAGCAGCATATAGTGGAATAGAGTACAGTGGAGAATAGAAGAGTGGAGTGGCATAGGGGGTAGTAAGGTATAGTGAATTAAGGTAGAGTAGCGTGGTGCACATGGAAGTCGCATAGCGTAGAATTGAGGAAATTATTATAAATTAGTGTGGTATTTCATACGTTAGAGTGGAAATCTGTGTCATACTGTGTTGGAAATGGTGGGGAGTAGAGTGTTGTACAAAAGAGTTTGCAGGCATGGAGTTTAGTACAAATTTGGACAGTGGAGTGTATGGGGAAAGAGTGGAGTAGAGTCTGGCATAGAGTGTGGTAAAGTTTTGCAGAGTAGAGTTATATAGACTGGAGGAGCGTACAGAGTGGATTAGAGTGGAGTAAAGTGGAGTGACATACAGTGGAATAGCGTAGAGTGGAACTGCGCAGAGTAAAGTAGCATGTAGTGGGGTAGTGTAAAGTGGAGTAGCGCAGACTGGAGTGGCATACAGTTGAGTGGCAGAGAGTGGAGTGTTGTACAGTGGACTGGCTTAGAGCAAAATAGTGTACAGTGTAGTAGCGTAGATTGGAGTAGTGTACAGTGCAGCCGGGTAGAGTGTAATAGCATACAGAGTAGAGTGGTGTACAGTAGAGTGACGTAATGAAACACCATAGAAGGGAGTGGAATACATTGGAGTGGGGTAGAGTGGAATACCATACAGTAGAGTGGCAAAGACTGAAGCTGCGTACAGAGCAATAGCATAGAGTGTGGTGACTTACAATGGAATAGCGTAGCGTGGAGTGGCGTAGAGTAGAATAGTGTAGAGTGGAGTGGCATACATTGGAGTGACCTACAGTGTAGTGGCATGCAGTGAAGTGGTGCAGACTGGAGTGGCTTACCCTGGTGTGGAGTAGAATGCAACAGCATACAGTGGAGAAGCGTACAGTGGAATGGTGTAGAACGGAGTGAAGTGAGTGGCAGAGTGGAGTAGTGTGCAGGGTAGTGGCATATAGAGAAATAGCATACAGTGGAGCGTTGTACAGTGGAGTGGCACAAAGTGGAATAGCACAGAGTGGAGTGATGTACAGTGGAAAAATGTAGAGTGGAATAGCGTAATAGTGGAGTGGCATATAATGTAGTAGCATAGAGTGGAATGGAGTAGAGTGGAATTGTGTAGAGTGTAAAAGCATAGAGTGGAGTATTGTACAGTGGTATGGCGTAGAGTTGAGTGTTGTACATTGGAGTGGTGTAGAGTGTAATAGCGTATAGTGGAGTAGCATAGAATGAAGTGGCATACAATGGAGTGGAGTGCAGCAGAGCGGGGTAGACTGGAGTGGTGTACAGTGGAGTAGCATCCAATGGAATGGCGTAGAGAGGGCCATTCACTGGAGTGGAGTAGAGTGAAGTAGCGTACACTGGAGTGGTATATAGTCGAGTGTTGAAGAGTGGAATGGTGTTGAGTGGAATAGCGTACAGTGGAGTGCTAAAGACTGGATAAAACAGAATGGAGGTGCGTACAGTGTTCGAGTGTAGTGGCTTACAGTGCACTTGAGTGGAGAGGAGTAGAGTGGAGTGGTGTACAGAGCATAGTATATTCTTCTCAAAGACTATTTTCCATCTCCACAAAGACAGCGGAGGTTGCGATGATGTCGATATCGCAATCCCCTCGGACACGTTGCGAAAACGGAAAATGAAAGCAGACATTTAATGGCCACCAACACATCCAAAAATAATATGTAAAAAAAATCCATTCTGAACATTAAACTACACATATTACTATATTCATACTTCTTTCAAAGCACGTTTAAACTCATATTGTTGTAGTAAGTTTCTTTAAAAACCTTCTTTTCAGACCTATGTTCCCTTATCGCTGTTATTTGAGATCTCATGGTGACGTCATTAACCGTGATGATTGCGCCTTTTACATAAAGTGAAAATACATATATGCACACATGCTACACTATTTTACACACTAGGGGTATCTCTAAAGTTATGTTTATGTAGAGGGGTTCTATAAAAACCATCTGTAAAACCGATTTTATTTTTTCGATGTGACTCCGGAGATCGCAATAATGTCAGTAATCGCAATTTTGCCCGGATGTGGCACGAAAGAATAAAACAAAGGCAGACATTCAATGACCACCTACACATCCAAAACTAATACGTAAAAAAATCCATTCTGAACATTGCCTTTCACACATTACTTTATACATACTTCTTTCAAAGCATGCTTACACTCATACTTTTGTACTAAGTTTCTTTAAAAAGCATCTTTCAAACCTATTTTCTGTTCTGGCGGTTATTCGGAACATCGCAGTGACGTTGTTAACCGCAACAATCGCGCCTTTTCCATAATGTGAAAACACATATATGCACACACACATTTTACACACTAGAGGTTTATCACTGTACATTTCAAACTCATGTTTTTCTAGTGTATCCCTAGAACAACCATCTCTAAATCCTATTTTCTGTTTTCGCGTTGAGACCGGAGATCCCCCGCTGGTATGTTCCGAATGCAGAAAGCAAAAGCAGGAATTCAATAGCCACCACCACATAAAAAAATGATAAGTATATAATTAATTCTAACCATCACAGTAGATAACTCACTATATAAATAACTCCATAAAAACATTTATCAATATCTCTATAACAATGCATATTAATGATTCGTTGATATATATTTTGATATTTTCACCAATATTTGCGATGGTACACTGGGGACCGCGCTGGCAGTCGTGTCGTCGCGAATATCTTGCACTATTAAAAAAATCTATATTGGACATATAACTTCTGTCACGAACACCTTCATTTCTCAACCATGGGATCAGAGTATTTAGAGACTTATAAAATGAGTGCAGTTGGGTAACAATTAACATCAGCAGTGTCAAGATGTCGTAAAGACTGTACATGCACTTTATAAAATACACGTTATACCATTATTTTTTTTTAACAAATTATGCAGTAGACATTTAAGTGGAATAAGTTCATAATTTCATAATTATACAGTAAACACAGCAGTGCACGGACACCCTCCCCCCACACAGAGGGGGCCCGCAACTGGCCCCCGAACACAGCCTCAGTCAGCCTTTCCATGGCGGTTTCACCGCCATGCAAAGGCTGGCTAACGCCAGCATTGTAATCTGGCGGGCGGTGCCTGCTAGGCACCGCCACCATTTTACCTATACTGACCTCTCCGCCACGCAATCGTCACAGAATTGCATAATTCCACCGGACCTGATCAGTATTTTGTTAACAATGTATTTATTAAAGGTAATCAAAAACTAAACATTCGAATTCCAGTTATTGAGTCAGAGCTAAGTGTTATGAACCTTGAAGAGAACAGCTTCAATAATCACCTCTCTCATTCAGGTGCTTCTAAATAGTTTTTCTAAAATACTACATTGGAACTGCAAACAAATATTGCACTCCAGTATTTTACTAAGCTATTTTCAACACACATTTCCCTCTTTGATAAAACAAATGCCTTTGTCAGGCTAACCACCCTATAATAGATGCAGAGATTTTTTTAAATTTCTTTCTCCATCATCAAGCCTTATGGTTTTAGTTTCCCAGTTCCATTAAATCGCAACTAGAGGTTGTAAGCATCCGACCCACACTTGATATGCTAGCCTGTTCCTTTGAAGGGCTTCCAAATTAACTGCAATGTCCTTAGGTAGGACAGTGGCAAACCTCTGAGTAAACCCAAGTCCAGGTGGAAGGGGACTTACGCTGACCTCTGGCTTGCAATCGAAACCTAGTGAAAGTGAAAAGCAAAATAGCCACAGTGTGAAGTGTGCTAAAATGGGAGTTAAATTAGAAGAAACCCACATTACCATAATCACCAATGTCAGTTTAAATGGCGATACAAAACGCTAGATGATAAAATGATAAAGCTGAACCCGGTCTTGTTTGATCTTAAAATCAAAAAATTGTCTTCATTTCCAATTAGGGACACGCCCAAGATTGAACGCTTGATGGCAAGTGGGGAGAGAAGCATACCATGACCAGCAAGGATCTGGAAAGGAACCTTTCCAACCTAAATTTAAGTCTCTAATTGTGTTCTTTACCTACCCTCTTAATTACATGCCTCAAACTACCCCAGGGTAAAACAAAGCCAGTCTACTAAACTGAGAATAATTTGCAGGAGTTCCAAAGAGTCATCAAGATAATCATTTAAGTGGCTTACTGGAGGGTTCGTCCCCTAGATCTAGCCTCTCTTCTCCTGCACTGAGACTGTATGACAACAGATGCACCTGACCCTTCACCCCTTTCCCACTCTAGCGGGATGTACTTTCCACGTGTATACAGTTTACTGAACTGTACACGTATTTTTACCTCTTCTGTCCCATCGCGTGCAGTTGGTCGAAGAGATCAACAACTCCTCACTGTATTGGGACAGGCCCACTGCACATAATGTTGTGAAATACTGCAAAAGATAGAACGCGCAAGAAAGAAATAAGCGCTATATAGAAATGAACAAATGGCAAGAAATGTTGATGTTGATTGAAGGAGGTTCCTCATTATACAACGCACAGCAAAGAATCATGAGGTTGCATGTCAGCGTCTGTGAAATCACTAATACGCAGCGTCACATCCTGCACGTAGGTGGCAGAGTGGGAAGAGGAGACATCTAAAGCATAGTAGTAACTTCCTGTGCTCACATCAAAGCTCCTGGTTTGAAGGTTTGAAGGTTTGAAATGTGTGAGGTTATTTATAATGCTTTTTCGTTCCTTCCTTAGGATGGAGAAATATGAGGATACTCTTTCTTGAACCTCAATTTTCTCCCCAGCTCAACAAAAGGACATTGAGAAGGGAAAAGCAGCAAACTGAATTATTGTGCATTACCATCCTTAGAACTCCTGCTCCTCATACAAAGTCCACTCTCCAGCTGTGACGCATCCTTAAAAGGTAGACTGCAGGCAACCTGGTGTCTGGCAAGTGATCTTGGGCACCTCGATAAGAGGCTGTGTCACAAGGAAGTTGGCCTCTATTTTTTCTATTACAAGCCACTCTTCCACTATCCCTGCATCCTCAAAAATGGGCTTGTTAGGTCTCCACGTAGAGGCAAAGACAATGAAATGCGCACTGTCAAGCAGTAACTGTAGGTACCAACAACTCGCAAATGATGTCATTTCTGAACATAACCTAATTAATAAATGAGGGAAATTACGTGCCAATATGTACTTTTTTTTGCAGTTTTATATAGCTTGACCCGAAGGTATTGGAACGCTTTAGATGTGTACCAGTTACACTACACACAAACACATTCGTTTTTTTGTAGGCACGGGGAGATTCAGTCCACCTGCCATCGTTGCGGCTCTGGGACCGCCCGCCGGTAAAGTGGCGGTCCCGCTGAGTGAAATAGGATGTGCCCGCCACTATGGCGGGCGCATCCGGGGCCCTGATCATTACGGACGGTACTGCTGGCTGCAGCACCGTTCACAATGCCAAAATGCCACGTAGTGCATTTCCATGCACAACGTGGCAGGCACCACGCGGTGCCTGCCACCTTGTGCATGGAAATGTGACGATTGCCTGTGGCAGAAGCGTGGAGGGCGGTCTTTGTGACCGCAGCAGTCACAAAGCGATTCCCCCCGCCACCCTAATCTGGTGGGGGGGAAATGGGAGTCGGATGGCGGAGGGGCCGCCACCGCCGGTAGCTGTCCCTCCGCCATCATAATGACCCCCCCCTGGTTCCCCAACTCCAAAGTCAGAAGCTCTGGCTGCTACTCCACACGCTCTCCTCCTCAACCTATAATTTGTCAGTGCCAGTGGGCTTAGATGAAATATAAATATTTTAACCCAATCTGCAACATCCAATCACAGGAAGCAGCTAGATCTTAATATCCGTTCGGATTTTTCAGCTGCCCTAATGCGAGTACTCCTTATCAGATCATATCATCAGTAGGGAAAATTTGAAAGTAATGTACAGGTAACTTCAAATTAGAGACCACAGTTTCAACATCACTTTCTGCCAGAAACTAGCTGCTTTCTTACCTTGTGGCAGGATTCAGCTGGTACAGACTGATCTCTTATCTCCACTGCAAAAGCTGTAGTAGCACAACCATCTGCTTGCTTTAAACTAGTTCAGGGGCAGGATTTACAGTTTATTATGGCCTTGCAATTTTAAGATTCAATACTGGACAATATTAAAAAAATAACTGTGCGAGATTATATAAATAAGGCTCCCGGTTTTCTGTTTAAACTGATTTTTGCATATAAATACATATGGAAAAATATTTTTCTTTCATCTTTATTTATAAATAGAAACGGAAAAATGCCAATACATATATTCACCTTTGCTGCTGTGTGCCAGGAGAAGACAAGCCTGTCCCAGTGCAGGACAGGGAGAGAGGGCTTATCAAATTTCAGCTGAGCCCATAACAAAGGTCGACATGAAGGGGCCATCAGGCCTCCTTTTGGTTAAGTATCCTGTCTGGAAGGGATCACTGACGAAATATCGAGAAGGAGAATATCGAATTGCCAAAATATCGAAGGAAAAATATAGAATGCCAAAATATCGAAGCCCTATCTCCAAACAGATAACTACAAAAATATAGAATCCAAAATATCGTTGTAAAAAATATAGTTAGTCACAATATCGAATTATTTAAAATGTCTTAAAATAAATGTAAAATTAATTAAATAAAACATATAATTAACTGAAACATACTTAAAAATACTTAAATAACTTTAAAATTAATAAATAATTATTGTAAGTAAAAAAAAATAATAATACATATATAGTAACGTAATATTAATTTAAAAAATGCAATATTTTTGGCGTAGGATAGCGGGCGGGTAAAATTTACTATTACCACTCCAGTAAGTGCAATAGTAGGGAAAGCGTTGGATAGCGGGAGGGTAAAAATTACTATTCCCACTCCAGAGAGTGCAACAGTAGGGAAAGCGTTGGATAGCGGGAGGGTAAAAATTAGCATTCCCACTCCAGACAGTGCAATAATAAGGAAAGCATTGGATAGCGTAGGGGTAAAAATTAATATTCACACTCCAGAGAGTGCAACAGTAGGGAAAGCGTTGGATAGCGGGAGGCTAAAATGTACTATTCCCACTCCAGTGAGTTCAACAGTAGGGAAAGCGTTGGATAGCGAAGGGGTAAAAATTACAATTCCCACTCCAAAGAGTGCAACAGTAGGGAAAGCGTTGGAGAGAGTAGGGCTAAAAATTACTATTCCCACTCCAGAGAGTGCAACAGTAGGAAAAGCGTTGGATAGCGTAGGGGTAAAAATTACTATTCCCACTCCAGAGAGTGCAACAGTAGGGAAAGCGTTGGATAGCGGGAGGGCAACATTTACTATTCCCACTCCAGTGAGTGCAACAGTAGGGAAAACGTCAGATGGCGTAGGGGTAAAAATTACTATTCCCACTCCAAAGAGTGCAACAGTAGGGAAAGCGTTGGATAGCGCGAGGGTAAAAATTACTATTTCCACTCCAAAGAGTGCATCAGTAGGGAAAACGTTGGATAGCGTAGGGGTAAAAATTACTATTCCCACTCCAAAGAGTGCAACAGTAGGGAAAGCGTTGGATAGCGTAGGGGTAAAAATTACTATTCCCACTCCAGAGAGTGCAACAGTAGGGAAAGCGTTGGATAGCGGGAGGGTAAAATTTACTATTCCCACTCCAGTGAGTGCAACTGTAGGGTAAGCGTTGGATACCGTAGGGGTAAAAATTATTATTCCCACTCCAGTGAGTGCAATAGTAGGGAAAGCGTTGGATAGCGTAGGGGTAAAAATTACTATTCCCTCTCCAGTGGGTGCAATAGTAGGGAAAATAATAATTTAATATTTTATTAAAAATAAATAAATTATTAATACCAAAAAAATATTAAAAATTAATTACCAATCACACAATATTTAATAATTAATTTATTATAAATACCAATATATATTTTATTAATAACCTATTAATAATTAATTAACAACCAATTAATTTTCGATACCAAAAATTAATAAATAACATTAATACCAATTAATAATTAATTAAGAATACATTAATTAGCAATATACAAAAATTATTTCAATAATTAATTATTTACAATTACATTAATTCCCACCATATTCCCCTATAAACCCACACCCCGCTACAAATAAATTAATACAATTAACATAATTATCAATTAAACAATTAATACAAATTAATTACCAATTAATACAAATTATTTACCAATTAATAATTAATCAACAACCAATTAATTTTCAATACCAATTAATAATTACCTAATAACAATTAAATTACTTCCCACCCTATTCCCCTATAAACCCACAACCCGCTACAGAAGTAAAACGCAAAATTAAATTAAAAATAATTAATAATTCCTAAAAATTATTATTTAATGTACTATAATTAAATTACTTCCCACCCTAATCCCCTATAAACCCACAACCCGCTACGGAATTAAATTACACAAAAATTAAATAACATAAAATTAATTACTTTAAAAATATTCAAACATACATTCCAAAATTTATACATACTTTTAACACATATACTAACACTTAAAACACTATAAAAAAATCGATATTCTTAAGAACTATATTATGACTGTCGATATTACTTACTTCTATATTATTTAAATCGATATTTTATTTCTTACCTGATTTTCGATATTCTTCACCACTATATTTTGGCAATTCGATATTCTGTCCATTCTATATTAAAAACTCGATATTCTGTCCTGTCGATATTTTTAATTCGATATTATGTCTGTTTACCGTCTGGAAGCTATGGGAGGGTGGGGGCGGTGAGGAGGAAGATGCATCCCTAAAAGCAATTGAGGGAAAACAAATGCGCACAGCTTGTCACTTCACAGGTACTCAAGAGAGGCCTGCATTTGACTTAGTTCAGTCACTGGAGCAAAGAGATATAAATGCACTGTAGGAATGTTAGATGTGTTGGTTTATCCCAGTATTTACACAAATAACAATTTAAATTCTGCTATTGGATTTATTTCTTTTATAGCGATATAGCCCCACTCATCATAATGCAAGGTGTCAGAGCGCTTGACAATAAATCATATGTGTGTAAATCAATGTATATGATGTGTTGTGTAAGACAGTGAGGGTTACATTAGGAGGGCTGCAATTTATTAACTGCAAGTAACAAAAGGATCTTTGTTAAAAGCAGTTACCCATTTACAATCTACATAAATTAATCTAAACCTATAACAACCAAGCACGCATTGCCTATTGAAATAAACGAGGAAAAATACTAGCTGCATCTTATGTTTTTGCTTGCGGCAAAATAAAATGTGGATAAATACAAATAAAATGATCAAAAAATAAATATGGATAAATACATACGGAAATGTCAAAAAACATAAATACCATAAAATCGGGAGCCCTAATTATAAAGAACTGGCTCATGAGACTCCAATGTAGTTTGCACTTTTCCAGCTTATACATCATTAAAAAAATTAAACATGTAAATTCTTCATGCAGGGTTCAGATATTTATCTCTTCAGAACCCCTTAGTGAGTGTTAAATTAAGTTTCCTCCGGCGATCCCTTACAGAAGGATTCATATATATTTATCTCTTTGGGTCTTTTTATACAGGGATCATGAATGTAAGTTCTTTTTCAAAGTTAATCACACCAGAGCTCTCTAATTCAATCTCTATGGCCCAGTTCTCTAAAGATATGGTCTTCCCTCAACATCCTTCTCTTGGATAGGTAGCAAGGATTCTTCATCTACAGGTTACCAGGTGACAAGGGACGTGGTAGTCAGCCTAGTGTGTGGTATCTATAGCAATCATCTTCTTATTGGAGGCCTATGTCATCTGCTGCCAGACCTAACCGAAAATGAGATTATCCTAGAATGTACTCGCACAGCTGGTCGTCCCTCCAAATTACCAGGCCAACCCCAAGATATCTTGAAAGGCATCTTGACCTGCATCCATAACTACCTACCGCCTTAAAAAAGCCATCATGGCAAGGTACTAGAGGCTAATACTGTTTGAAGGTGCAAAGGTATGGCTACCAAGACTCACCCCATCTCACGCTTTAGCGATGCTGCTTCTTCAAAGCAGTCATCATGTTCCTACGTGACCAAGGGATCAAATACGAATCGGGTACCCATTTTGCCTGTTTTTAGTAAGGGACAAAGAAAAACATGCAGTGCACACTGTGGAGGAAGCCTGTTACTTCCTTGGGTTGGGAGCCTTGCAAGATGTTGTAGACCAAGTAGTGCAACCCCAGGACCTCCCAAAACTGAAGACACCCGGAAGGAGGAACCAACACCCTACATGGAAGGATACTGTTAAACCAACTCCTGAAGAAAGTCGCAGAGAATGCATGGCGTTACTACAGCAACCCCAGGGCCAGGATACGGGCCAGGAACAGTCCTCCGAATAGTCTCCATATGATAGCTAAAAGGCAGAAATTTCCAAGGGGCATCCCAGAAACAGAGCATCCAAAAGCTGAGGCCATGTTATTGAACCAACAAGTTGCAGATGTCACCATTATATCTTCCCACACTGTAGGGCCGGGTTTGAGTCGCCACCATACACACCACACTTATGAACCACCTCACTCTGCTGCTTGCCACCATGACCTCAATACCTGATTTACTTAGTACTCCCATGGAGGAAATGATAGTTCTTCCTGTTGCTTTACCCCACTTTGCAACCCTCTCCACTCTGGAGGTCCCACCCACCGATGACCCAAATGCCTCGGTGCCGCAATACACCTCACCCCACAGGGGACACGCAATTATTCCTGGCCCCCTCTTGTATCAGCCACGCCCACTACCACCTGATGGTTAAGATTTTAAGTCTCAACGTTCAAGGCCAAATTCCCAAAAGAAACTGTTAGCATTCTGGTCCCTAAGAGACTGTTACTATGACATCACTCTCCTACAGGAGACACTCCTCCTTGGGGGCATGCTTGATGCCCGCGGAAGATGGCAGCACTCGAGTGAGACTCCCCGAAGCGGCGCGGGCGGACCGCACTGTATCACCGCTTTTTCTTCTCTGCAGTGGGTTGCCTCTGAAGCAGATGTTGGCCTGCCATAAATGATAACTTCATTGGCTGCTTTCACGGCCCGGACTTGATTTTGAACAGCAAGAACTTCTGCCTCCACTCAGCAGTGGCCAAGGCTGCCATTTTAGGTGAGATGTTTCCTTGAGGCAGGAGCTTCGCGAGGGAAGACGCAGAGGCTGCTCTTGTTTTCTTTTCTTCTTGTGCTCCTCCTATAGCTGTCTGTTTGATAAGGAGAGCTTTTGCAGCTTTTTTGTCAGTTTTACGATATATCTCTTGTGGGAAAAGTTCTATTCGCCTCAGAGCAGCGATGAATGTGGCCGCCATTTTAGATGAACTGTTTCTTCAGAATACTGCAGATGTGTGAAGGGAGGTTGCCTTTCCTTTCTGGCCCTCCCTGCTATGCGGCATATTTTATCATTATATTTTGCTGGCATATTGGCTCTTCTCAAGTGCTAAGGAGCTGAGTTTCTCCACTCTCATCTTCTACTTCAGCTTTGCGGCGCATCTATTTTCAAAAGTTCTACTTGCCTCAGGGCGGCGCTGAGCGTGACCGCCATTTTGGATGTGCTGTTTCTTTAGGATACTGCAGTCATATGAAGGAAGTAGCGGTGGCGGTTTTCACACCCTGGCCTTCCCTGCTGTATGGCATACTCTTTTATTATATTCTCCAGGTATGCTGGCTGCTTTCATAAGCTAATGAGCTGGGTTTTTCTTTTAATCTCATCTCCTGCTCTCTCCTATGAGAAGACTGAAAAAGTTGGGTCCTCCTGTAACACGTTCTTAGTAATCTTTCATTAAAAATTCCTGGATTTTCACAGAATGGAGGAATCTTCGGCTTCTTTACCTAAGGCGGCTTCTGCCTCGAGTCATATTCCTCCGGCTGCAGGGAAAGGGACTACAAAACGTCTAAAGAAAGACCTACCTTCCCCGCCAAAATCATCCTCTCCTGTCTCCTTAGACTTGGTGTTGGAGGAGATTCGTGCTCTTCGTCCCTTCATGGAAGAAACAAATACCAAGTTGGAGTTTCTCACAGACAACTGGTCTCAGATGGATGTATGGCTTACAGCAGTAGAACAGAATGTATCCTCATTTGGGCTTTGTTGGACCTGTCAGCCCTAGGGTGGTCTCCCCGTCTATTTTTGATCGTGCCTCATTTTTTCCACCCCCATTTTTATGTTGGACTAGGTCTCCGGGCGCCTTTTCATTGGTGCAGATGCTCCCTTCTCCCAAGATGGCTGCCACAGGCCCCTGCTACTGCAGAGTGGTCTTTCATAGTAGCACCCTAGCTGCCAGGAGCTGGCTGGAACCCCACAACAATGTTGCGACTCCAGCCCGCCTTTTTGTCCCATAGGTAGAGTGGGGAAGCTCCTGGAATGTGCTGGAACCTTCTAGAAGGGAGGTGTGGTTTTTCTTTTGCCGCCTTGGCTAGAGGTCACCTGACCTAGGGCTACTTAAGAGAGGGAGGGAAACTTTTGTGGTGAGTTGGCCATTGGGGTGAAGCAGAGCTGGAAGAATCCACCAGGAGTGTAGGCGGTAGGGCCTAGCCAGGGACCTATGCCTCTGAGAGTGACAGGATCTAGGTGCTGCCTCTTAAGTGAATGAGGGACCCTGTGAAACCCACTGATCTTGCCCAGCAGTAGGAGGACCCAGAGACTCTCTGCCCAGCCTGACTAGGAAGGATCTAGTCGCCCTCTCCATTCCTAACCCCCTGTAACAGAACCCCTTAAGGGTGCCAGATACATCTGCGCCAATAAGACTTCATCTAACAGCTGAGAACCAAGACTGAATACTGAGACTGCGTGTCCAGACTGAACTCTAAAACCTATTCACCAAGCACTGAGACTGCGTGTCCAGACTGAACTCTAAAACCTATCCACCAAGCACTGAGACTGCGTGTCCAGACTGATCCCTGAACCCTGATGCAAAGCTGACTGGAGAACCACCGGGGATCGACCAGGTATTAGCGCTGTGACCCCTGCGCTCCCTGCCCTGGTCTGGGACCCCCGGCAGCGTGCTCCGCTGAGCACAGAACCCCATCCTTAATTTGAGCCCCCCCCCCCGGTGACGACGAAGCCAGCGCGCTCACCGCCGTGGCCTGGAGGCCTGTAGAAGTGCCCTGCCGTGTCACGAGGCCCGCGGAGAAGCCCGGGGCCCCGTCGCTGCCGTCGCAGCTGCGGGAGGAGGTGTGCGAGGCCGGGGCCGAGTTCCCCCATCATCGTGGGAGAGGACGCCTGCTGACGCCGAGATTGAGGTAAGCCCGGAGGCTGAGATCGCCCCCGGTGCGCCCCCTGCGGGTTGGGAGCCACACCGCACCCTTAGCCGGGTTTCCTCTCCGTGCGATTTTCCCCCCCCTGACTTCGCGACGGAAGAGACCCCGCCGAGGGATCCATTCCGTGTGCCCCCTCGAGCGGTACTGAAGCGCGGTGCCCGACGAACTGCACCGGAGCCCAGAGACTTGCTTCTCAAGTCCCGTGGCGCTCCCCGCTGGAAGCTCCGCTCCAAAGTACTGAGAGTCATTGATTACGAGTGGTGCTTTGGGTTATATGCTCCGCTCCAAAGTACTGAGAGGCATTGATTACGAGTGGCGCTTTATGTTATATGCTCCGCTCCAAAGTACTGAGAGTCATTGAGTACGAGTGGCGCCTAGTGTTATACGCTCCGCTCCAAAGTACTGAGAGTCATTGATTACGAGTGGCGCTTTGTTTTTACATGCCCTGCTTTAAAGTCTTACGTGCGATTGATGCCGAATAGCGCTCTGTGATTCATATGCCATGTTGAAGTGTTACGTGCTATTGATTCCGAGTAGCGCGTTGTTATTCATATGCCAGGTTGAAGTGTTACGTGCTATTGATTCCGAGTAGCGCGCTATTATTCATGTGCCATATTGAAGTGTTGAACGCTATTGATTACGAGTAGCGCTCTGTTATTTATATTCCCTATTACAGTGCTATGTGCCAGAGATTACGAGTAGTTCTCCATGCTAGGTGCCCCGTTCTGAGGTCGTCACCGGTTAGCGCACCCAACGCGCGTGTACAGCTACGTGAGGGGTAGTTGTGCCCCAGGCAGTACTGTTATTTCATTAATTGCATATGTGGTACGAACCGCCTTTATAGCTCCTGACTGATATGTACATCGCTAGCTATTGTATTATCAGCTTATGAAATGTACTGCTACCTCATGAACTGCATCTAACGTGATCTACTTGGATAAACTTGAGTATTTACATAACTCCTACATTGTGGCGTCACTTATTGTGTGTGTTCCTCGTCGCATGTGAGGTGCGTGTTGTATGGTTGCTTTACACACAGTCCTCTGGTGGCCCGACCGCTCGTGTCACGTTACCGCCCCATAGGGCCTGGAGACCCCAGGTCTTACATTGTTGGCGAGCGGTGGGATCCTTAGGACCTGTGACCATACAGTACCCTTCCGTGAGGCGGAGGGCGCCACAATTAAACGCCTAATTGTTCCAGAGCTCTGAAACCATTGATTGCTGCATTGTTATTTCCACTGTCCAGGTTGAAAGTGCAAGAGTCCTGGTTAGCTGAGAACTGTTGCCTATCCCCTAGGAATTTTTCTCCTTAGTGTCTAGGTCCCCACCTGCCAGAATGGAATTCCGGTTAGCTGACCTCGAGGGGTACTCGGTGAAGCAACTGAGGGAGTTCGGGCAGGGGATGGGGGTGCCTGGGGTACGGAGGGCCAAAGGACCGGAACTCCGCACCGCCATTAGGGCATGGGTAGAGGCCCACCCAGAAGGGAACGAGGATGAGGGACAGGAGGCGCCAGATGCACCTCAGGAGGAGAGCGCCCAGGAAGTACTAGACATCTTAAATGTAGATATGTCGGAAAATGTGCCCCCAGGGAGACGTTCTGGGGCCAGTAGTAGGACAGGGTCTAGTAGGAGCGCGTCTCCAAAGGAGTATGAGGACAGAAGGGAAGAGAGGCAGTTAAAGTGGGAGCTAGCCAAATTGGAACAGGAAAGGGAAAACAAGAGATGGGCAATGGAGGAGAAGAAGCTTGCGCACGAGCTTCAGCTAAAAGAGCTGGAGTTACGCGCCCTCCAATTGAACGCGTCCAATAAGGACAATGGTGGCAGCATACCTAAGGAACCTCAAGAATCAAAGTTCTACCTACCTAAAGAGGTAATTGCCAATTACACAGTGGGGGACGACATCATGAAATGGTTGGAGGTATACGAGGTAGCCTTGACGGCCCATGGGGTACCCGAGAGTAATTGGGGAGGTGGTTTATACCGGTATATACCTCCCAATGTTAGGGACACCCTGCTATATTTGGCCAAGGCGGATCAGGTAAGGTATGCCCCCATGAAAGAGGCCTTGTTAAAAAAGTTTGGTCTTAACCCCGAGAGGTACAGGCAAAAGTTTCGTGGCAGCCATAAGCTGCCCACCCAGACATGGGTAGATTTTTTTGATTATGCGAGGAAGGCACTAGATGGTTGGGTGCGTGGCAGCGAGGTGCAGGACTACCAAGGGTTGTACGATCTTTTTTTAAGGGAGCACCTCTTGGATAAGAGCTTTCCGGAGCTGCGCCAACATCTGGTGGACCGCAAGTTGATGGATCCCCGTGAGCTTGCGGAGGAGGCATATATTTGGGTGAGCACCCGGGTGTCTCACAAGGGCCCCGGGGGAGATGGCTCGAAAGGCGGACAGGGTTTCCCCCAGAAGAAAGAGGGGGGAGATAAAAAGGTGGAGTTCTCGAAAGGTCCCCAAAATAAGCTTGGGAAGGGAGTAGGAACCCCACCCCCGTCCAATTCCACAAGACCCACTTACCATGACAGGAGTCAGCAGCCTAGGATTGTGCGGTGCTACGAGTGTGGGATTGGACACTACAGGGGAGATCCCAAGTGTCGCAAGCGACCACCAGCCCCAACGGGCGGGAAACGTCCCGGAGTGAGTAGTATAGAGCTTGGGGTGGAGCTGCCCTTAGATAGGGAAGGGGAGTGGACAGGCCTGACGCTGGTTTCACTCGGGAATAGAGAGGTGGTCCCCGTAGTGTCCCTGCCCCCGAACACTGCTAAATATCAGCAGAGGGTGAGAATTAATGGGGAGGCGGTGGAAGCTCTGAGAGACACAGGGGCCAGCATGACCACTGTCGTGCGGCGGCTGGTGTCCCCAGACCAAGTAGTCCCCGAGGAGTTCCATCCGGCCGTATTGGCTGAGGGCAGTATGAGTCACTATCCAGTGGCTCGTGTTCCATTTGAGTGGGGAGGAGTCAGAGGCCTACTGAGAGTTGCTGTGAGCCCTGCCTTGCCTGTGGGGTGTTTGCTAGGGAACGACCTGGAGCATACCAAGTGGAAAGACGTCGAGTTTCACGCTCACACCGAGATGCTGGGATTACCAGAGTGGACTTGCATCAGCACGCGGTCCATGGCTGCCCGGCATGGAACTCACCCTGGGTTGGAGCCTGGAATCATGGCCCAACCCAAAGCCAAACGTGGAAAGAAGAAGGTGATAGAGGACATGCCCCGTGAGATGGATGGGGAGGCCGCAGAGGTGCCCCCGGAGTCCGCGGAGGTAGATGTCGTTCCTGTGGAGGACTTGCCGACCCTTGCTGACTGGCATGTGGAAGGAGGGCCTACCCGGGAGGAATTTTGTCAGGCACAAAGGGCGTGCCCCACGCTTGAAGGCATGCGGCGGCAGGCCGAAGCCCAAGTGGCCAGTCAGGAACTGGGAGGTTATCACGTGTATTGGGAGGATGGTCTCCTATACAGTGAGCCCAGGGTGCCGGTACATGGATCTTCGAGGGCCATAGTGGTCCCCCAATGTTACCGGGCCTTTCTGCTGGAGTTAGCGCACAAGATACCCTTAGCCGGACACCTGGGTCAGGACAAAACCTTTGCACGGTTGGTCCCCCATTTTTATTGGCCCAGGATGAGGATTGCCTCAGACACCTTTTGCAAGACCTGCAAGTCTTGCCAGGCCAGTGGCAAGACTGGGACTAAGTTGAAGGGCCCGTTGGAACCGCTCCCCGTGGTCGGGACCCCTTTTGAGAGGGTCAGTATCGATATTGTTGGGCCATTGGACCCTCCGACCGCAGCGGAACACCGGTTCATCTTGGTTTTGGTGGACCACGCCACAAGGTACCCAGAGGCTATTCCTCTGAGGACCATCACTGCACCGGTGGTGGCGCGGGCACTGTTGGGGATTTTTACCCGAGTGGGATTCCCCAAGGTCGTGGTGTCGGACAGGGGCACCAATTTCATGTCGGTCTACATGCAGGCCATGTGGAAGGAGTGTGGGGTGACCTACCGGTTCTCCATTCCTTACCATCCCCAGACTAACGGACTTGTAGAGCGCTTCAATAAGTCATTGAAGGGGATGATCCGAAGCCTTCCAGAGGGCTTGAGGCGTAAATGGGACGTCCTCCTCCCCTGCTTGTTATTCTCCTATCGGGAGGTACCGCAGAAGGGAGTCGGGTTCAGCCCGTTTGAATTGCTCTATGGCCATCCCGTTAGGGGTCCCCTCAGTTTAGTGAAAGAGGGGTGGGAGAAGACTTCACAGAAGCTTCCCCGTGACATTGTCAGCTACATGCTGGCGTTCCGCAGCCAGATGGCCAAGCTGTGGAAGGCAGCCACAGAGAACCTGGAGGCTAGCCAGACCGTGATGAAGGAGTGGTATGACCGCAACGCTCGGACGGTCGAGTTAGACGTTGGACAGAAGGTGTGGGTTATGGAACCTGGGGAGCTTTGTGCCCTCCAGGACCGGTGGACTGGCCCGTTCGACATTGTGGAGCGGCGAGGCCAGACCACGTATGTTGTAGATGTGAAAACCCCCCGTCAGCCCCTCAGGGTGCTCCACGTCAACCGCCTGAAGCCGCACCATGAGCGATCAGAGCTTGCTCTCCTTATGGTGACGGATGGGAGCGAAGAGGAAGAGAGTGAGGCTCTTCCTGACCTTCTAGCGGTACAAGAGAAGGATGGTTCGGTGGAAGGTGTAGTCCTCTCCCCATCCTTGACCCCAGAGCAACAGAGGGACTGTCGCCATGTACTGGGACAGTTCGCCTCGTTGTTCTCCCTCACACCTGGAATCACTCATTTGTGTACCCATGATGTGGACACAGGGGACAGCCCCCCGGTGAAGAACAAGTCTTACCGGCTCTCTGACCGAGTGAAGGATAGCATCCAGCGTGAGGTGGCAAAAATGCTGGAGCTGGGGGTGATAGAACCTTCCAGCAGCCCGTGGGCTAGTCCAGTGGTGTTGGTGCCGAAAGCGGCCCCACCGGGCACGACACCGGAACTTCGGTTCTGTGTGGACTACCGGGGGTTGAACTCTGTCACGAAGACAGATGCTCACCCCATCCCACTTGCAGACGAGCTGGTGGACCAGCTGGGAGCAGCCCGGTACCTCAGCACCATTGATCTGACATCCGGATATTGGCAGATTGCCATGGCTGACGGAGCAAGGGAGAAGACAGCGTTCTCCACCCCCGAGGGCCACTACCAGTTTCGAGTGATGCCCTTTGGGCTTAAAAATGCTCCGGCCACATTCCAGCGGTTAGTGAATCAGGTACTATCTGGCCTGGAGTCCTTCTCAGCGACCTACCTGGATGACATAGCTGTCTTCAGTGGCACCTGGGAGGACCATCTGCAACACCTCCAGGAGGTATTGCAGGCGCTGCAACGCGCTGGCTTAACAATTAAAGCCAGCAAGTGCCAGATTGGACAGGGATCTGTCGTGTACCTGGGACACCTGGTGGGCGGAGGTAAGATGCAACCCCTCCAGGCCAAAATAGAGACCATCTTGGCTTGGGAGCCCCCCAAGACCCAAACAGAGGTCCGAGCTTTCCTCGGCCTCACTGGGTATTACCGCCGGTTCATCAAGGGATATGGTACCATCGTAGCCCCCTTGACGGGATTGACCTCAAAGAAGCAACCTCGCAAGGTCATATGGACAGCTGCATGCCAAGAAGCCTTTGACACGCTGAAACATGCGATGTGTACCGCTCCAGTACTAGCAACACCAGATTTCAGCAAGGAATTTATTGTACAGACAGATGCCTCAGAGCACGGCATAGGTGCGTTGCTCTCGCAACTCAATACCGAGGGCCAAGATCAACCAGTGGCCTTCATATCCAGAAGACTCCTCCCTCGGGAACGGCGATGGAGCACCATTGAGAGAGAAGCCTTCGCGGTGGTCTGGGCTCTGAAGAAGTTGAGGCCATATCTCTTTGGAACTCACTTCCTTATTCAGACCGACCACCGGCCCCTTCGCTGGCTCATGCAGATGAGAGGCGAAAACCCCAAGTTGTTGAGGTGGTCCATTTCCCTACAGGGGATGGACTTTCGGGTGGAACATCGGCCCGGAGTTGACCACGCCAATGCTGACGGTCTCTCCAGGTTTTTCCGCCTTAGCGATGAGAACTCCCTAGAGGTTGGGTAGCTCTCCCCTCTTTCGGCTGGGGGGGACGCATGTTGGACCTGTCAGCCCTAGGGTGGTCTCCCCGTCTATTTTTGATCGTGCCTCATTTTTTCCACCCCCATTTTTATGTTGGACTAGGTCTCCGGGCGCCTTTTCATTGCCAATCAGTGTTAAGGTGCAGGTGCTCCCTTCTCCCAAGATGGCTGCTACAGGCCCCTGCTACTGCAGAGTGGTCTTTCATAGTAGCACCCTAGCTGCCAGGAGCTGGCTGGAACCCCACAACAATGTTGCGACTCCAGCCCGCCTTTTTGTCCCATAGGTAGAGTGGGGAAGCTCCTGGAATGTGCTGGAACCTTCTAGAAGGGAGGTGTGGTTTTTCTTTTGCCGCCTTGGCTAGAGGTCACCTGACCTAGGGCTACTTAAGAGAGGGAGGGAAACTTTTGTGGTGAGTTGGCCATTGGGGTGAAGCAGAGCTGGAAGAATCCACCAGGAGTGTAGGCGGTAGGGCCTAGCCAGGGACTTATGCCTCTGAGAGTGACAGGATCTAGGTGCTGCCTCTTAAGTGAGTGAGGGACCCTGTGAAACCCACTGATCTTGCCCAGTAGTAGGAGGACCCAGAGACTCTCTGCCCAGCCTGACTAGGAAGGATCTAGTCGTCCTCTCCATTCCTAACCCCCTGTAACAGAACCCCTTAAGGGCCCCAGATACATCTGCGCCAATAAGACTTCATCTAACAGCTGAGAACCAAGACTGAATACTGAGACTGCGTGTCCAGACTGAACTCTAAAACCTATTCACCAAGCAC
Organism: Triturus cristatus; assembly: GCF_964204655.1. Classification (NCBI taxonomy): domain Eukaryota; kingdom Metazoa; phylum Chordata; class Amphibia; order Caudata; family Salamandridae; genus Triturus; species Triturus cristatus. The sequence goes on along the minus strand of NC_140579.1, from coordinate 430,827,552 downwards.
TGAGACTGCGTGTCCAGACTGAACTCTAAAACCTATCCACCAAGCACTGAGACTGCGTGTCCAGACTGACCCCTGAACCCTGATGCAAAGCTGACTGGAGAACCACCGGGGATCGACCAGGTATTAGCGCTGTGACCCCTGCGCTCCCTGCCCTGGTCTGGGACCCCCGGCAGCGTGCTCAGCTGAGCACAGAACCCCATCCTTAATTTGAGCCCCCCCCCCGGTGACGACGAAGCCAGCGCTTTCACTGCCGTGGCCTGGAGGCCTGTAGAAGTGCCCTGCCGTGTCACGAGGCCCGCGGAGAAGCCCGGGGCCCCGTCGCTGCCGTCGCAGCTGCGGGAGGAGGTGTGCGAGGCCGGGGCCGAGTTCCCCCATCATCGTGGGAGAGGACGCCTGCTGACACCGAGATTGAGGTAAGCCCGGAGGCTGAGATCGCCCCCGGTGCGCCCCCTGCGGGTTGGGAGCCACACCGCACCCTTAGCCGGGTTTCCTCTCCGTGCGATTTTCCCCCCCCTGACTTCGCGACGGAAGAGACCCCGCCGAGGGATCCTTTCCGCGTGCCCCCTCGAGCGGTACTGAAGCGCGGTGCCCGACGAACTGCACCGGAGCCCAGAGACTTGCTTCTCAAGTCCCGTGGCGCTCCCCGCTGGAAGCTCCGCTCCAAAGTACTGAGAGTCATTGATTACGAGTGGTGCTTTGGGTTATATGCTCCGCTCCAAAGTACTGAGAGGCATTGATTACGAGTGGCGCTTTATGTTATATGCTCCGCTCCAAACTACTGAGAGTCATTGAGTACGAGTGGCGCCTAGTGTTATACGCTCCGCTCCAAAGTACTGAGAGTCATTGATTACGAGTGGCGCTTTGTTTTTAAATGCCCTGCTTTAAAGTCTTACGTGCGATTGATGCCGAATAGCGCTCTGTGATTCATATGCCATGTTGAAGTGTTACGTGCTATTGATTCCGAGTAGCGCGTTGTTATTCATATGCCAGGTTGAAGTGTTACGTGCTATTGATTCCGAGTAGCGCGCTATTATTCATGTGCCATATTGAAGTGTTGAACGCTATTGATTACGAGTAGCGCTCTGTTATTTATATTCCCTATTACAGTGCTATGTGCCAGAGATTACGAGTAGTTCTCCATGCTAGGTGCCCCGTTCTGAGGTCGTCACCGGTTAGCGCACCCAACGCGCGTGTACAGCTACGTGCGGGGTAGTTGTGCCCCAGGCAGTACTGTTATTTCATTAATTGCATATGTGGTACGAACCGCCTTTATAGCTCCTGACTGATATGTACATCGCTAGCTATTGTATTATCAGCTTATGAAATGTACTGCTACCTCATGAACTGCATCTAACGTGATCTACTTGGATAAACTTGAGTATTTACATAACTCCTACAGTGTGGCGTCACTTATTGTGTGTGTTCCTCGTCGCATGTGAGGTGCGTGTTGTATGGTTGCTTTACACACAGTCCTCTGGTGGCCCGACCGCTCGTGTCACGTTACCGCCCCATAGGGCCTGGAGACCCCAGGTCTTACAGGCTTACTGACGCTAAAGTCATTGTACTTCAATCTCAGGTCTCCTCACTTCAAAGGCAAGTCGAAGATCTTGAAAATCAGAAAAGAAAAAAACAACCTTCGCATTTATGGTCTACCAGAAGGTTCCAAGGGCCCGAGTCCATCTCCTTCTACAAATCTTTCCTTCCTAAGTTACTTCATCTACCGGAAGGAACATTGCTTATTATTCAACGAGCTCACAGATTAGAACGTCAGATGACCGGTGTGTTTAATTCACAAAGGCCAAGAGGAGTCATCCTTTATTTTCTTGAGTACATGGACCTACTTAAAGTCCTTGCAGCAGTTAAGTCAATTCAAAGTGTCTTATGGTCTGGCCCCACCCCGTTCTTCGCTCAGGATTATGCCAAAGCCACAGCAAACAGACGCAAGGAATTTCTCAACATGAGACCTGACCTTCGCTCTTTAGGGGCCCATTATGGTCTTTTCCATCCTTGCCTCTTTAACGTCACTTATAAGAACAGAACCACAACATATGAAGATCCAGTTAAGTTGCGGAGTTTCATTAATTCTTGCATGTCAGAATCCATGGACTTTTCTGGAGCTTCAACATCTCAGACCATTTAATGTTCTTGAACTTTTGCAACAGTTTATCTTCTTTTCTCATGTTTTGGAATTTTAAAATGTTGATTATCGTAGGACATTTATTATATCTTATTTTAACATCTGACTGTGATTCTCCTTACAATATTTACCTTCTCTCCTTCACTGCCGGATCGTTGATGTCTACAACCGCCCTGTGTCGTTCATCCTTTGTGATGTGGCCCCCCTTCGCCTTCCGTTCCGCTAAGTTTGGGCATGTCATCTGTCCATGTGGTTTACCCCCCCACGCCTTTATATGGTACTTTTAGGTATGTTTTGCCTTTTCTTATTCTTGCATCCTTTTCTTCTTTTCTTTTTCCTTTCTCTGTCACACCTCTCTCCTATCTTTCTACTCTACCTCTTTTCCTTTTCTATATTCAATGTCTCCCTTTTGTACTTGTATTTATTTGTCTTATTTTACAGCTATTGGTCTATTATTTTCTTGTTTGGTTGGGTTGATATCTGGTAAGTTTTTTGTTTCTTTATTGATTTGTCTAGATCATGTTTTTTTTCGTGCTATTGCCATGTCTATGAAGAATGTCTCTTGGAATGTTAAGAGGTTTGAAATCCCCCATCAAAAGACAACGGCTTTTATCACATCTCTCCAAATTGGAAGCTGATATAGCTCTTATACAGGAGTCTCATCTTACAACAAACACATCTTTAAAAAAGAAAAGAGGAAGGGTAGGGATGTCTTCTTCTCACCAGGGGTATTGAGTCTTTGTCATAAATCACTTTCTGTCAAACTGCGTTCTCAGATTTCCGATGCTGAAGGTAGATGGTTATACACTAAATTGTTGATTAGGAATGCTCTGATTTCTTTGCTTAATGTTTAAGCTCCCACTGTTGGGGATCCCTCTTTTTGGACGCTCCTTACTCAACCAATTGCACAATACATTGATGACCATTTTATCCTAGCTGAGGATTGCAACCAAGTTGTCGATCCATTGATAGATCGCAACTCGTCGGTCTCCTCTACTGCACATAAAGCGCATACACTTTTTGTCCAAAATATTCAACAATATAAGCTAATTGATGCTTGGAGGCTTTGCAATCCCACATCGAGAGAGTATAATTACTGTTCTCTGGCTCACCAGACCCAATCACAAATAGTTATTTTTTCATATCTCATAATGTGTCCGAATCCTTTAGAGGTGCGGATATTGGTTATATTCTAATATCCGATCATGCCCCTATTTCTATTCAATTGGATGTTTTGCAAAAACCTAATACACCTAGAAGATGACGTTTTAATAATGCACTTCTTTTGGATCCGAATTTTACCTCTTTCTTTGTCTCCTTTTTAAATGAATATTATTCTTTTAATCAGACAGATACCTTACCTTTCCATGTTGTTTGGGATGCATTTAAAGCAACTGCTCTCGATTTCATTATTGGTTTTGTTTCTAAGAAACATAGTACCTCCCGCAAACAAACCAGAGAACGCCTAGCTAAGATAAAGAGTTTGCAGCATTCCTATTATTCATCTAAATCGAATGAGTGTTTATCTGAGCTTATTAATGCTAAGTTTCAATTTAAAAAGGAATTGACTGACAATGCCTCACTTTATTTATTAAAGGCTAGTGGTGGCCAGAACAAAGCTGGTAAAATACTAGCAAATTATGTGAAAGTTAAACATAATAAACTTACCATCGAGCCTATTATAGATGAGCATCAAACATTGAGGTTTAAAGATTCTGACATTTTACATGAGTTTCTCCTTTTTTACAAATCATTATACACATCACAGGAATACCCTTCAGAACTTCACATTGCTCAATATCTTTCGAAGACCCAACGCTCTTTTAATACACAACCAGATCTCACCTCCTTAGAATCTGATCTATCTCAAAATTAACTTCTCGACCCTCTGCAGTCACTTAAAAAAGATAAAGCTCCAGGTCCGGAGTGTTTCACTGTTGAGTTTTTTTATACACTTTGCACAGCGACTCCTCCCTAAACTAAATATACTCTGGTTCATTTCTTGACGCCCATATTTGTCTTAGTCATAAAGAAGGTAACGATTTAAAACACTGCAAAAATTACAGGTCCATTTCGCTAGTCAATATTAATTATAAAATCTTTTCCAAGGCTTTAACCATACATCTGGAATCCTTCCTCCCCTAATTATTGGACGCAGAACAATTTGTATTTGTTAAAGGCCATTTTATTTCGGACAATACTCGTTTGTTTCTGACATCTTGTCTAAATCCTCCCTTTTACCTCATTTTCTAGTAGCAGTTGCCCTGGATGCTGAGAAGGTGTTTTTTAAAAATGTATTAACATTTTTTTTTGGGGGGGGGGTTATATAGCGCTGGATAGACCCGGAGGTATCAGAGCGCTTTACATAGGTGAGAACATGAATAGTTGCACAGTTAACATAAAGGTAGATACAAACATCTATGTCCAACAGTTGAGAAGTGAAGCGGAGACGGAATGAGCACAGGCAAACGCAGCAAGGAGCAGAGGGGGATCGGGAGCCAGGTAGAAGGCAGTAGGAATAAGTTCAAGTCCAGCAGACCAGCACCAACCAGGGCACGCCGAGGGTCAGACCATCTCACCGGGCCCGAAGGCAGACCAATATGAGTTTGTAGTAAAAACCCACAGGAGGGTTGAGGCGGCGGCACAGCAATGCAGCAGGACGGTTTCGCTCGTCGAGCCGAAGACACGCAGACCATCGAGAGGCCATCAGATGAGGTCAAAAATGGCCGCCTCGAACCCACCATCTCCACCGACAGGAAGCAGACAAAAGGTGATGGGGGCGCAAGAGTGAAGTTTAGCTGTCCGGAGCTAGGCAAAGACCAAGCTGTGGAAAACAACACCCAGGACGCGGCAGGCTACAAGCGGGGGTTCCCATCGGAAACCTCCACAGCTCCAGAATGGAGGACTCCATCAGTGATCGCCAGTCCCACAAAACCTCGGCCATTCAAAAGTAGGGCGGAGACTTTTGATCGAGTTTGATCAAGTTGAATGGCCTTATCTTTTTTAAACACTTAAGTGATTCAGTTTTGGTCCAAAAATCAAATCTTTGATTACGATTCTTTATTCACATCCAAGGGCAGCGGTATGTGTAAACGGCAACACTTCTACATACTTTAACCTAGGCAGTGGTGTTCGACAAGATTGCTCTTTGTCCCCTTTTCTTTTTAATTTAGCTTTGAAACCATTTTTATCAGAATTCGTCAATATCAAGACATACACGCATTTCATTTGAAAGATCAGCAAATTAAACTGCCAGCATATGCTGATGATATATTATTATTTATTTCACAACCCCAATCATCCCATTCTCACAAGAAGTTGAATCCTTTGCTTCTGTTTCCGGTTACAAATTTAAGAAAGATAAATGTGAAATCCTGCCTTTAACCACTTACACTTACAAAGATGATTTTGCTACTTCAAACTTCATATGGAACCTCATCACATAAAATACTTGGGTTTGTACTTTACTCCTTCTGTCTCAACAACGCTTTCCTTGTGTATGGATAAATGTATTAAAAAAATTCCCTCATTAACTACTAAGTGGCACCCTCTAAAGCTATCCTGGTGGGGCCGTTTAGAAACCATTAAGATGATGTTAACTCCCATAATACTTTATACCATCTCTAATATTCCAAAGCCTATCTTCCCCCAAAATTTCTAAAAGGTAATTCTATATTATCTACATATTTATTGAACAAGAAGAGATCTCGCAAGTCATTACTAAAATTAACTCGGCCGAAATCAGAGGGCGGTGCCAACCTTCCCGATTTTTCTATATACCAAAAATCTTTTTTACTCCGCCAATACTCGAGGTGGCTCTGTGTCTTTTTTAGACAATCCCTTGTGGGTCGAACTTGAGCGTTTTTTTTTATCTCCCTTTTCATTTAAAGAATACTTATCTTTCACTCACAAACCACACTCCTTATCTACTCCTCTCCTTAAATATACATGCAAACTCCTAGATTCTGCATTGTCACCTTTTCCTGGTGATTTGGAATCTTTCCTTACGTCCACAATGTGGCATAACAAATTGTTACTGATTCATGGTAAACCCTTCTATTGGAAGACTTGGAGACAAAGGTTTAATTTGGGTGACTCAGCTCTTTGTACAGGATAAGGTCATGCCTTTTTCACAAGCTAGCCGGCTTTTTGATCTTCCCCCTCATCTTAACCTAAATACAGTCTTGTAGCACAATCCCTTCACAAGGCACATGCCCAGCTCCTAATCCCCAATCTCTCTGCCTCCTCTTCTGTAAATGGATTACACACTCTTCTTCGCACTTGTCCCAGAGCCTCTATTATTTACACTCATTTACGCACTTCACACACTGCTAGAGATAAATCCAGGGTCGAATTATCTTGGGAACGAGACTTGAGGGTTAATTGGCCAATTCGCCTGAGAAACAAATTTTGGACTAAAATTAAAAAGTCATCTAGAGCAGCAAATACAACGCAAACACTCTTTTATTTATAATGGACTTTTGTTGTGCCTGGAAGTTTTAAATAAGAGACACCCCGATCTTTCAAACACATGTTGGACTTGCTCATTTGCACCTGCTGATTTACACCACTTACCTTTTACCTGCCCTTATGTACATGACTTCTGGAAAAGTGTTTGGTCTCAAATTACCTCAATTTTTCATTCCAAAATTGCCTTTTCCAACACTCACTTGTTTTTGGGGAGCTTGTCTCCTGCTTAGAACAATTGTGTTTTTAATGTAAAGATTATAGACCTGTTGTTAGCAGTGGCCTTTCAGCAGATTACCAAAAATTGGAAAGACTTCACCAAACTATCTTTCCAGGCCTGGTGGTACGCAGTTCGTCTTCACCATAGACTAGATACGGCTTCTGTAGACCCTACTCATATTGCTATGAAATATTTTAACTTATTGTCACACATATATATATATATATATATATATATATTATCTACTGGCGGTCGCCAGTAGATAGTTATAGTTAGGACCACGTTTCCATAGGAAATCCGCAACATTCTATTTTGAATAACTTTGGCGCCGGTTGACGAATCCTCGCGAATTTTTCAAAATAGGTGGGGCGCTACGCTCCGCTCCTACCCTGAAAGTCTCGGGGGGATTCGTCAAGCGGGGGCTGAGATAAAAGGGGGGTCCCAAAACGCGTTTTTCCCATGCATTTTTCCATAGGACCTTTAGACACAGCTACAGCCCGAACGGCTGAACAGAATTACTTGAAATTTGGCAGAGAGGTAGTCCTCAGGTCAAGGAAGTGCCTTTTGTAGGTTTGGTGTAAATCTGTTCAGTAGATCCTGAGAAAATAGCATTTAAAAGCATATATATATGTGGGCGGAGCCTAACCACACATCTCATCCTGAGATCTGATTGGCTGTCAGCACTTCATCCAAGAAGTGTTGGCAGCCATCTTGGGACCAATATACATGATAGCACCTCATTAAAAAGCATTGCAGTTAATAGAAGGTTTTAAGACTTTAGTTACATTATAAATCATTTGTTGATGGTACCATACTCATTTTAGGAATTGTGGTATGTTCTAAGGTGATTTCACCATGTGAAAAAGCCTTCTGCTGGGATATCATGATTGAGAGAAAAATATTTTCTCATGCTTTTACCACAGAGGTTTGGAAGGTGATCTATAGGCTAAACTGAGAGCTTATTTTCTGTAAATTCACATTATCTTTCTCAGTCATGTGAGAATGAAGTCTGACATTCTCAGTAAAACATGTACATCCAACAAGGGCAGAGACTGTCAGTTGATTCCTTTGTGTTCTACTGCAGCTTCCCAGAGTGTTCCAAAGAACTACTAGAGCGCTAACAGTCCTACTTATGATAAACGTATGGCACACCTGAAGCCATCTTGCTTGGATTAAAGTGGTAACTCTTAAAACATTTAATTTAAAAAGGAACACAATGAGGGGGTTCATTTTTCAATAAAAAGTATGATTAGTGCTGCAGAAAGAAAAATTAGGGCACATTTTGAGTGACTTCTCAAATCCTCTTCTATTTCATTAAAAAATTCTGACATGCAGACTGAAACATGCACTTTCAATACCAGCAGCAGTTTTCCCTGGTGAGCAGTAGCTTTACTACAGTGATCTAATGAGCAAAAAGAGTGCTAACATTCTGAATTTATGGCAAATGTGTGACACATCTGAATGCCTTCTTGATGGAATCAAAGTATAAAACTGAAAGTATTTCCTACTGAGGAGACTGCAGTAAATGAGGAAATTAGGAAACTTCATAACAAATAAGTCTCCCAAGATGGCCACCAGAGACAAAAGAGCCCAAATGTAGCCCAAATATCACCCAGATGTAGCCCAAGTATAGCCCAATGACAGAATGTCCCAGAATGTTCTTAAAAACAACTAGAGCGCTTACTGTCTTCATTATGACAAAAGTATGGCACACCTGAAGCCATCTTGATTGGAATAAACTGGTAACACTTAAAACATTTAATTTAAAAAGGAACACAATGAGGAGGTTCATTTTGCCATAGAAATTATGATTAATGCTGAAGAAAGAAAATGAGGGCACATTTTGAGTGACTTCTCAAATCCTCTTCTATTTCATTAAAAAAATTCTGACATGCAGACTGAAACATGCACTTTTAATACCAGGAGCAGACTTCCATGGTGCAGTAGTTTTACTACAATGATCTAATGAGCAACTAGAGTGCTAACATTCAGAATTTATGGCAAATGTGTGACATATCTGAATACCTTCATGATGGAATCAAAGTAAAAAACTGAAAGCATTTCCTACTGAGGAGACTGCAGTACATGAGGAAATTAGGAAACTTCATAACAAATAAATCTCCCAAGATGGCCACCGGAGACAAAAGAGCCCAAATGTAGCCCAAAATCACCCAGATGTAGCCCAAATATAGCCCAATGACAGAAGTGTGCAAAACACTTATTATTTTGTGTTTTTGCAGTGTTATATAGTGCAGACTTGTCAGGTATTGGAGTGCTTTACATGAGCATTGGTTACATCACACAAGAACACATTCATTTTGGTTGTAGACATGGGGAGACTAAGTGATTTGACCAGAATCACAGAATGTCGAGCTGAAGCAGAAACTTCAACCTGGTTCCCCAGTTGCAAAGTCTGCAGTTCTGGAAGTAACACCACATCATCTCCCCTAAGTGCAACATTTAATCAAGTGGTCAACTGGATAAAAAAACATAAAGATAACAAATAATTTAAAAGTGCTTTGTCGCTATTTGAAAACTCAGAAAATATGTCCTTATTTTACCCTTTTAGAGCACTAACCATAATTTTGCTGCCAATAAGACCCTCTCATATATGTAATTTCTAAAGGAAATGCTCTAGGTATTACAGTTTTGATTACATCAAGATGATGTCAGGCGTTCCACACTTTTGTAATAAATATAGAATGTTAGCAATCTAGTTGTTCATTAGGATACTGTTGAGAGGCAGAGGACAGGGGCACGGACTCTGAAAATTGAAGGCAGGTAGGAGGGTGCAAAGGCAACAATTTAACCACACTGAGCAGGCAGGAAGGGCCGTGGAAGCACAACAGACTATGGGGGGCAGTGGAAAGGGGGGCAGGGGCAACAAACCAACAATACAGGACTTGCAAGAGAGGCTGTTGGAGGCAAGATATATTACGGGTCAAGGAAGCTAGGGGCGGTCCCCAGATCCCCGGGAGCCACCACAGAACTGAGCAGGAGAGTGAGTCAGGAACAAAAGGGGCACCTTAATTTGAGCCGGGGTGCCTAGGAACGCTTGCTCCAAAAATGAAGAAAACAGACATATGAGACATGGAATTGGAGGCAGAATACAATGGCAGTTTAATGAGAAGATGCAACTTCAAAGAAACCGCAGAATAGAGACATAAAGTACAAAATACAGAATCCAGATAATCATACAGCTGTCATGATATTCTCTGTATCTCAATTAATGTACTGACAGAGAGAGAGAGAAAACACATCTATAAATGCATCATGAGAAACAAGTTACACCAAGGAAAATGTTACCTAGGAACACTCACGTTTACTCTTAGAGCAAGCATTCCTGCAATTACAATACAAAATCTTTTAAATGCAAAAGTAAAGAGAACAATGGTTAAACATAACATGACATTTCATATAGGTAAAATAGAATAAGATACTTCAAGCAAAGCAGAGCAAGACATTTTAAGCAAAGGAAGACAAGAGCTCCCAGCTCTTGGGGAAAACCTGCACTGCCTGTTAACCTACATACAGACGGCGAGGTAGTCCGTCGATATCTGTGGGTGCTCCCTTTTTATATCATTTTGTGGGCTCCTTTGCACGCTACATCTACCTACGTATGCTACCCAAAAGCTTCGTCTGCAGATTTTACCAGACATTTCGTCATTTACCCACTTAATGCTGACAATGGACTGGGTGAAAAGGTCAGTCTCTCAGGCCAATCGCTTATCGTAAGTTCCATAGAGCAAGCAGAAAATAATGGGTATTGTACGGGAATTCAATATATTCATGTATAAAATCTCCTCAGTTCTCCTAACTTGACGCTCTGCGGTTGCCACTTCCTTAAAAGCGGGAAACCTGCCCAGGAAGCAAGTACCAGTCCAGGATGCAGCCTACTGTATGTCGACAGCTTCAGGGGGATGTTGAACTTTGATACCGAGCACGGAGCACTCGGGTAGGGTGGGGGCTACTGGTTTGGAGCAGAAGGCCTCGCAGACCTGCCTTCAGACTGCTATACACTAAAATTGCAGAGCTATGGTCAATTTAACAAAGAGGCCTACATATTGAACAGAAGGGCCTACACAGGGGTTTTATACTGGCTGAGTGGTAAGGATGTCTCAGGATAATTATATAGCAACACAGGACCCGCTGGTCAATTTAATACGGCCTACAAATGCAGCTGGCAGGGCAAGGACAAGGGTCTCATACTTCAGATGGGGACAGAACGGGCCAGGGGCCCCCTGTGATACAAAATCTACCCTCCTTCAAGCCTGTGGCAATGTAATAGACCATTGTGGGCAGAAGGAAGAGGCAATGGTAGTACAACCATACATGCCAACAGACCCGATTCAGCCAGGAAACGTCCAATGTTTTTAAGCTCAAATGGGCTTTATTTGATCTGTCTCCTGTCTACAATATCCTCTTTTTCAATGTAACTCAAAGGGGAAAATCAATACCCCAGTTTTTTTTCAAAATCTCCCTCTTACCAAGTTCAAAATGTTCGCAAGTATGGTACATTGGATCATGGAAGGAAATGGGATAGGGACATGGACTTGGATAACAGAGGACAGGAGGGACATGGAGAGGTGCACCAAACTGACCCTGCAGGGCAGGCATCAGGGTTTGCAGCAGCACAATACACCACACGGGAGTGCAGCACAACAATCCATAGAAAGCAAGAGGGAGGGGACAGGACCATGCACATGGACAACAGAGAACAGAGGGGCAAGAGGCAATGGTAGCTAGCTGACCATAATGGACAGACAGGAGAGAAAGCTGCAGCATAACAGACCATAAAGGGCAGGAGGGACGGATCAGGGGCATTACAATGGAACAGACAAGCCAGGAGGGAGGGAGTAGGGCTGGGGGCAAGGGGGCAGGGCAGGAGCAGCAAGATAGCCATGGAGGTCAGGCAGGAGGGGCACTAGAAGCAAGACACACCATGAAGAGCAACAGTGAGACTGTGATGGCATACACACAGACCATGGAGGGAAGGTGGGAGGGGGTCAGGGGCAGCTAACTGACCACACAGGGAAGGTGGGAGGGGCCATGGCAGCACAGAAGACCATGCATGGCAAGTGGGAGGGTTAGTGACAGCACAATGGCTATGATGGGCAAGAAGGAGGGTGGAGGGGCATGCACAAAGGACGATGGAGGATAGAAGGGAGGGTCAGGACCTGTGCACAGACAAGAAAGTTCAGGGGAAGGGACCTCACAACAGACCACACGGGGCAGGCAGGAGGAGCAGCTGCAGCACAACAGACCAGGGAGGGCAGAAGGGTGTGGCAGTACAATGGACCATGTAGGACAGGAGGAAGAGGATAGGGGCATGGCATGTGGACAGGCAGGGTGGAGGTGACAGGGACAGGTTACAGTCATCTGACAATGCTAGGCAGGTGGGAGGGGAGTGGCAGCTCAACAGAACACTCAGAGTAGATAGGAGTGGCAGGTCCATGGGACATGGTGGGCAAAAAGGATGGAGCAGGGGCATGCACAAAGACATCGGAGGGCAGGGGGAAGGAGAATAGGGGCAGCAAGCTAAGCACAGAGTTTAAGCAGGAGGTCAATGATGGGGCATAGAATTGGGCAATGGAGGGCAGGAGGAGTGGACTGGTGCATCATACTGAGGGCAGTGGCAGCACATCAGACCATGCATGGCAGGAGGGAGGAGGCTAGTCCATGGATTCACACAACAGAGGATAGGGAGGAAGGGGATGGGGCAGCAAGCTAACTGTTCAGAGAAGGCGGGTATTAGGAACTTTATTGTTTTTAAAACATTGTGTCTGTGCGAACTACTTAAAATATGAACAAGTATGCAGCATAATCTCACTTTTATTCAGGAAGAAGACGACGTTTGTGACTGTGACTCCGGGCTTACTTGGCAGAAACACCCCCTGACCCTCCACCCCCTATCGCAAAATGTAATGCCCGTGAAAAGGGTAGGTGAACACAGTGTTATATAGAACATAGTCCTGAGAGCACGATTGAAAATGAAAACTAGATATAGTGTATGGTATAAACTATGCACCAAAAAGTGTGATATAAGATGAACCGGGCGTGAAATATAATATGCAATACATTGTGCGCAATGACAGATTCATTGGAGAGCGCGAGATAGCACAGGCACTAGCGCGTGCTATGCGATATGCGCCTTGGAGTGTAATATGCACAGGGCAGTGTTGTGTAACCTAACTAGTCTCTAAAGTTGTAATATAAAATATGTGCTGGGGAGTGTAAGGTTGCATATGCACTGTGACAAAGATATGGATCCCAGATTGTAATATGTATGGCATAGCACTGTGCGTTATAACATAGGCATCGAGAAAGGCACGTTAGATGGGGCAATATAACCCGTGCGAAGACAAGTGTGGCATGACATATTCACGGGGTGGTGTTACAGTGCACATGGGCTAGAGAGTGTCATAGCATATGCACTAGCTAGTGGAATACAACACAGAGGTGTGTGGCACACGGCAGGCAATGGTGGGTGTAACACAGCATTGGGCTCTGTCAGGAGCGCGCTGTGACTCTCAAGTGATGTTCGTCCCCTTTCCAGAGAGTAAAATAAAAAGTATTACACATCCGGCAGTGGATGTGTGTTTTATTAACCGTGAGGGGGGTTTCTTGCATAGTTTTGGTCGAATTTTTGTCGAATCCCCTTTGAATGGCTTGGTGTGCATGTGTATTAAATGTGCCCGTCAATAGCTACCCAAGTTTGTATAAATAAACGACAAGGGTGTCTACCGGGATTAGGCACGGTAGGGCATCAGACATGTCAGAGCTTCACTAGTGGTGTAAATACATTCCACGTGGATTCATTGCATGCATAGTCGCCTTTTAATGAATATCACGCAAATCGTCATGGTGATAGGTACGTACGGTTTGTCCAGCATGTCCTAGGTGTGTCTATAAATATATATTTTTTAAAAATAATAAAAAACAGTGGCCGGCCCTGGGGATTGGGGTCAAAAAAATATAATTAGGAGACTGGCCCTGGGGGATGGGGTCATCAGGGCCAATAAATTAGAATAAGAAGGGGAACCAAACAGCCCCCCTTCTTAAAAAACTAAAATAAATAAAAGACTGGCATCGTGCAGGAGGCCATGCACCCTCCGTGCAGCACTCTGCAAACGCGCCCCCAACAGGTATCTCCAGTATGCGCCAGGGAGCTGCGCTGCAGCCAGGTGTTCTGAGGCCAAGCCCCTTTTTACACCTCTCTGCAACGCAGCTCTGTGGCGCTTACTGGAGGTACCTAGTGGTCTAGTTTGACCCTAGGGACCCTTAGGATTCAAGGGGACTTAATCTCTCAACTTAGAACAGCCACAGGGCGCGTTTACACAGTGGTGAAGGGAGGGGACGGGGCCTGAGGTGACGTGTGCAAACACGCACTATGGCACGTTTTAAATTGGGGATATATTTTCCCTTCAATACTGAGGGCCCCTGGGGGCTAACTAGCCCACCAAGTGCTTCCAGTAAGCGCCACTGAGCTGCATTGCAGAGAGGTGGTCCAGGCCGTGCCACTTTTTACACCTCTCTGCAACGCAGCTCTGTGGCACTTACTGGAGGTACCTAGTGGGCTAGTTGGACCCCAGGGACCCTCAGGATTCAAATGAACTTAATCTCCCAACTAAAAATGGACACAGGGCGTGTTTACACAGTGGTGAAGGGAGGGGACGGGGCCTGAGTTAACGTGTGCAAAAACGCCCTGTGGCCTGTTTTAAGAGGTAGTTTTAATCCCCATGCCCTCTTATATACTAGGGGCTTACAGAGGAGGTCATGCTAATCACAGGGGGACCCCAACGCATAATGTTCCCTAGTGTATGTAGGTGTTTTCACTGTATTCTAAGTGTCTTTTAACATAGCACTGGCTCTAGGACTGGTTAGTCAGGCTCAGTTACCACCAGTATCCGTCTGAAAAAGTTGAGGGTACAGGATGATTTTGCAACAAGGCTTCTTTCTGCTCTTCTTTTTGTTCTTTCTGCACGTTATCCTTCTTCCTGCACTTATCTTCGTATTTGAGGACTTCTGTTGCTTCTTTCTGCACTTCTTTTGTTTCTTTCTGTGCATTTTTTCTTCTTTCTTCACATGTCCTATCTCTGTAGGCATAGTTAGAAATTAGCATTTAAAAAACCTTTGAAATTCACAGAAAAAACCATAGGTTTCAGGCACGTTATAGTTAGGAATTAGCATTTAAAAAACCTCAGAAATTCACTGAAAAAACCATAGGTTTCAGGGGTGTTATAGTTAGCTGGACTTTTCACTTGTACAAAACCATTGAAATTCCCCCGTTATAGTTAGTTCAGCTAACTATAACTCGGGCGCCCGCAATGCACTGCTGATGACGTCACATATTACATCACTCATGACATGGTCAGTGACATCACTCATGACATCACTGATGACATCTCAAATGACATCACTGATGACATCACTGATGACATCATCCTTGTGATAGAGTGGCAGACCTCCTCTCACCCTAATATAACCTTTGATACACACATTCAAAAATAGAGACTAAAATTTTCAAAACAATGGACATACCAATACCAGTTACAACAACCTCTTCAGTAATTCTAAGATCCACATACACATCCACTCATTCACCAACAGTCCTATACAGTCACTCATACATGTACTCACTCATCATATGTACTCATACACCTATACATCCTGTTACACAATGCCACTCATCCATAGAGTTACTCACACACATAGTCACTCATGCTAATAAAGAATCAAACATACATTTACTTGCATATACAGTTATACACACACCACCATACTTACTTCTACGGAAACTTACACATACTTAGTCTTTTAAACAATCACTTATAGAAACACATACTTATTCATACAGGAACTCTTTCAATCTCTCACTCTCACATATACTCACATATATACACCAATAGTCACATATACTAGTTTAAAACATATGTAGTTACTCATAAAGACACTATTGAGACAGTCATTCACTCACTAACACACCCATACACACACTCATCCACCCATACAGTCCTGCACACATGCTGTGTTCAACACATACAAACAGTGAGTCACTCATTCATGCACCTATGCACTACGTAATACCCCCCACCGAACCATGCAGACACTCAGACTGATACTCAAAAAACCAACTAATAACCTATATAGACACCCATGTAGCTACTCACCAACCCATGCAGCCACTTATACACAAAGTGAGAGACTGATACAGATATTTACATATTTAAACATTACTCACTAAGCCATGTATTCACTATGATACACTTAATCAGTCAGTTACACAATCAATTTTTCAAAAACAAATCATCCATTTAGACACTTATATACCCATTTATTCTTCCATCGACCTTGAGATATACATATATAAAACATTTAATTTTCAGAAAAACACACATTCACTGGATGATGTCATGAGTGATGTCATCAGTGATGTCATTTGAGATGTCATCAGTGATGTCATGAGTGATGTCACTGACCATGTCATGAGTGATGTAATATGTGACGTCATCAGCAGTGCATTGCGGGCGCCCGAGTTATAGTTAGCTGAACTAACTATAACGGGGGAATTTCAATGGTTTTGTACAAGTGAAAAGTCCAGCTAACTATAACACCCCTGAAACCTATGGTTTTTTCAGTGAATTTCTGAGGTTTTTTAAATGCTAATTCCTAACTATAACGTGCCTGAAACCTATGGTTTTTTCTGTGAATATATATATATATACACACATACACACACCAACACTAGGCGCTGTTTTTCTCAATCACAGTCTCAACAAGGAGTTTCTCAACCGCCATGATTTCTCTTATTCTGCAATTGTACTTATCTGCTTTGTTAGCACCATTATTGCATTTAAAAAAAAATATGTAACACCTCTCTGATTATACGAATTTAATTCTCCTTTATATTTCCACTCTACAACTATATACCCAACTGTTTCATTTTTCTTTCTATTGCTCCCTTCCTATTTATGTAACTACTAATTGTTTCATTGTGATTTTTTTATGCTCTTTTAATAAACTTACTTTTGAACTTAAAGGAGACACACCTCCTTACAAAAGATTGGGGGAGACTATGACCCGATAGTTTAACAGCCAGTATTTCTCCTCTGGACCCAGCAAGAAAGTGGGGTTTGTGATAGTACTGGCTAGTAACTTCCAAGGTCAAATTACATAAACCCAAGCTAAAAATACTGGGAAGATTCTTCTCCCCGAGTGTCTATGGATGCCTGCACTTTCACCCTTGCCACATTATATACATCCAATGACCAACAGGAAATGTTCCTCCTTAGCACCCTAGGCCTTATAGCCCCATCTCCAGATGCAGTCATGGTGATAGTAGGAGACTTTAATCTAGTCCAGGATACCTTACTAGATAGATTGGCCCACAGACTAGACCAATTTGGGGACTTCACAGCTGCAGTGGTTGAAAGACGTGGGACTGGCGGAAGCCTGACGCTCTCTACACCTCTCATCCATGGGATAAACCATCTTCTCGGCCTCACACCAGACCTATGCCTGGATCTACTACTTGTTGGTATCCCCACACTTTATGGGGTCACAGGCCAGACTGATGTAGAAGTGACAGCACTGTTCGACCACTCCTCTATTACTATCACCTTCCGACTACCCAGATGAGCCACCTCACGCCAACCATGGAGCCTAAATGTGAACATATGAAACCACTAAGAAAAAGGTCCAAGACCCTATCCACTATTTCCTTCAAATTAACAATACATCAAACACGCCCATCTTTCTGGTATGGGAATCACTAAAAGCTGTGCTAAGGGTCACATGCCTAAGCATCTCCACGATGCTCAATAAAGTAAGACAGGACAAATGTGCAGAACAAGAAGACAGCGTGAGAATCTATTTATTTATTTTGTGTTTTATAGAGCGCAAACTAGACCCTTAAGGGTATCAGAGCGCTTTACAGGATTGACAAGTAGTATACAAAGGATTTAGAAGGGGTGGATACATTTGGGATAAAAACAGGTGAAACATTTGGGATAAAAACAGGTAGCTACATTTTACAAGAAACTGACGGTCTCAAATCCCGGGAGGGATGCCCAGAGGTGCTGGGAGGATATCGTCCGGACACCGTGGAGAAGCCGTAACAGAGGGTAGCACAAAGAAACTGATGTGATTGTAATGCAAGCGTTAGGAGACGAATTTGCCCATCAGGAAAGTTTTGGCCTCCGTTTTAAAGCGTGCCAGAGATGGAATTCTTCTAATGGCGGGCGGGAGTGAGTTCCATATTTTGGTGCGGCCCCAGAGAAGGCCCGATTGTACTTTTTTTTTTTGCAAGCGTGCTGGTTAGAGCAAGAGGTCTCTGGCGGACCGGGAGTTTCTGTCTCCTCCGGATAGCACACGTTTTTGGGCGAGGAATGCAGTTGAGCTAGAATATAGAGCCTTGTAAGTGATGCAAGCCAGCTTAAGTTGGATTCTGACCTCGCGAGGAAGCCAGTTCAGAGCTTTGAGGTGTAGAGAGATGTGGTTGAATTTCTTTGACCTGTTAGGAGTCTGGCAGCAGCGTTGAGGCAGGCTTTTAAAGGTGCCCTGGAGATCTTGGGTAGACCTGCGAGGGTAGAGCATCCATATTCCAGTCTGGAAATGACTAGAGCCATTTTTAGGTCGGGAATATCAAGGAAGGGTTTAATGTTTCTTAGGTAGCTGTGACGGAACAGGGGTCGTGGGACCCAGTTGTGTAAGGGTGCACGATCCGAACTTACGCCCTCTTGTCCCCCCCCAGCAGAGAGAATGGTTTCCGTCACCAGACATGGGAAGCCATCTAGAGACGGACGACGCTGGGCCCTTTAAGTGGAATCCCGATGACAGCTGGTACACGCCCAGGAATGATGTCATGACGCGAGAGACGTCAAAAGGAAAGGAGAGTCAGCACAGGACGGACGGCGATCCCCGGAGGAGCTTAGGAGATCAGCGAAGAGGCGAGGAGGCGAGCGGTGAGAAAGGAGGCGAGGAGGAAAGCGGCGGAAGTGAAGAGCGAAGCGACCTGGAAGAGGCGACCCCTGGAAGGGAGGAAAGACCCGGTCCGGAGGACGACGGAGGGGAGAGGAGAGAAGACGGACGCAGAAAGCCAGGAGGCTCAGGACACCGCGAAGCGCCCCGCCACACTACCAGGGGAGGGGTGTGGCTCGAACAGGTACGGGGCCGTGTGGCAGGTTGGATGGGCAGAGGGGAGAGAACGAACAATCCCCCTGTGTGACCCGTGCTCCCCTAATCCTCTTCCCTGAACGTAAGACTGCACTACCTCCACTACAAAAAAAAAAAACCCCACTGAGGTGTATCACGAATTGAGTGGCACGTCGACACACTATTAAGGCAGTTCCTCACACCCGGTCCTGGTTTTAGGGTATTCCCCAAACAGCGGTAACTCTCCTGACAGATCCTTTTCCTTTCTTTCCTTTCTGGGACCCTATCCTGTCCGAGTGGGGAGAACCATTGACGATCCAACCGACTGACGCCCACGAAAGCCTGAAGCAGACGGGAAAGGGAGAGAAACCCCATCGAGAGAGAAACAGGAAATCCCTCGTCACGGATCCCAAGAAACTAGAGACTGTTAGAAAGAAAAGCTATCGTTCATTAAAACCTATTGTACCTGCACTTTGAGTCCTGTCTATCCCTGACCAGTCGCCACAACTGGTGTCAGAAGTGGGATATATTCCATCTCACTCCAGCTGCTACAAGATGGAGGCCCTCATCCAACACTTGGTGCAATGTCAGGAAAAACTCGGATGGGCAGTGGAACGTCAAATGACCTCCGCCCAGGCTGATCGGGAGGCATTTCACAACACCATGGCGGCCCAATTGGAAGCCCTACAAAAAGGCCCCGTCGTGACAGGGGTCCCCCTCACGAGATCCCACAGTCCTCATCCCTCAGGAATCGCCCTGCAAAAGTACATCCCGGGAGAAGACCCGGACGCCTTTTTGACAAACTTTGAGAGAGCGGCCCAAGCATGTGGATGGGCCGAGGACAAGTGGCCCTTCTTCTTGGCTCCCCTGCTGTCGACTGAAGCCCAGGCAGCCTACCAAGCCGCCAACCCCACAGGGACCACTCCCTACTCCGTGATAAAGGAAGTTATCCTTGAGCACCTCGGACTAGACGCAGAGGCATATAGGGTACGGTTCCGAAAAGAGAGAGGAATGGCAGGGGAGAACCCAAAAACTTTATATTTTCGCCTCAAAATGGCCGCGGAAAAATGGTTGCAACCGGACTCAAGTTCCAAAGAAGAGATAATGTCCCGAATTTGTTTGGAACAATTTCTAGAAGCCTTGCCTTACGGGCTCAGCGGTGGCTGAGGCAACATCCCAACCTAACGGTAGCCCAAACTATCGAAATGGCTACCCAGTTCAGTAGGGCCCAACCCCGACACACCGCTCTGGAGTATGAGAAACCCCACAAAACAGGTCTGCCAAATCGGGCGGAAAAGAAAGTCAGAAGTTTCCCTGAGATTATACGCCCCAAGCCAGGAAAAGTGGACTTAGGGGCTACACGGGGGCCCCAGTGTTACGATTGTGGAGAATGGGGACATATCGCCCGCCTTTGTCCTAGGAAGAGGCATGAAGAGCCCATGGAGGTCGGATATCTGCCAAAGGCCGTGCTGTATTCCGCAGAATTTGGACCTTCTTATTATGTACGTGTAACTATAAATCATACCATGGTAAAAGCCCTGTTAGACTCCGGCTGTAGACAGTCAGTGGGGAGGAGGGCCCTAGTACTTCCCAACCAATACCTGCAACACCACACTGTCAAAATCCGATGCATACATGGAGACGTCAAGCCCTACCCCTTGGCCCGAGTCCTGATTACACCACACAACCATCCTACTCAGGTAGTTAAAGTTGGGGTGGTGGACACATTACCCGAGGACGTCATTCTTGGGGTGGACAATCCCGGGTTCCTGTCACTGTTCAGGGAGGAGTTAAGGGAACAGAAGGAAGAAAGGAAAATACTCGCTCAGGCTCTGATGGCCACTGACCCCTGGATTATCGACCGAAGTTTTCATTTCACCCAGGCCAACGACCGAACCCTATTTAACGCATGGGAACAAGCCCATCAGAATCAAACCAGAACGGAGGAAGTATTCCCCCGGTTTCTTATCAAGAACGACCTGTTATATAGGGAAGGGAAGAAGGATGAGCCCCTACAATTGTTGGTCCCTCAGCCGTTTAGAGAGCAGGTCCTGTTTTTTTCCCACACTCATTTAACGGCAGGGCATGCGGGCAAAGAGAAAACCGCCTCAAGTATCTTACGACACTTTTATTGGCCAGGAATCTATAGGGACATTGAACAACACTGTCAATCTTGCGAAACCTGCCAGAAGAAGAACTCCTATCGGCCTCCCCCGGCTCCTCTACACCCATAACCCATCATAGGAGTCCCGTTTGAAAGGGTGGGAATGGATTTAATTGGACATCTTCCCCGGACTCGGAAAGGACATCTACAAGCTCTCGTGATAGTGGATTATGCCACCCTCTTTGTTGAAGCCTACCCCATACAGCAGCCTAACACCAAAAACGTGGCTGACAAACTCATAGAGCTATTTTCACGAGTGGGGTTTCCCAAGGAAGTTATAACGGACCAGGGCACTCCGTTCACTTCACGCCTGATGAAGGAGGTATGCCACACCCTGGACATCCACCAGTTGAGGACCTCTGTGTACCATCCTCAAACAGATGGATTAGTCGAGAGATACAACCGCACCCTGAAGAGCACCTTGAAGAAAATGTTGGCCGTGGAGGGCCGAGAATGGGACAAACTACTTCCTTTGGCATTGTACGCTCTACGATCCCAAGTACAGAGCAGCCTAGGATGTTCGGCGTTCGAACTCTTATACGGACGGCAGCCAAGATCGTTATTGGAAATGACGAAGGACGCATGGGAAACTGAAGAGACAGGACCATTGTACTCTACTCGATTACACGACCCAACTGAAGTCCAAGATAGGGAAACTAAGACAGATGGCCCACGCCACGTTGGAGAGAAGCCAAGAAAAACAAAAACGATACTATGATCAAGGAACCAAGTTACGAAGATTACAGAAGGGAGACTGGGTGTTGATCTTGCTTCCCTCCACCAGTAGCAAATTCACGAAAGAAGGGCAGGGCCCCTTTCAAGTAGAGAAAGTGATAGGCGACACTACATACGGGATACGAATGACGAACTCCAAAACGCAGAACTATCACATAAACCTACTTAAAAAATGGATTGGACCCCCACCCAGCCCAGCCCATTTTTTTGTGCCTACGCCGTCCCTTAAGGAATCGACGGTTCTCGAACTAGTGGTCAATCCCGACCTCTCCAAATCCCAGCAGCAGGACCTAGCGGAAACCTTGAAACCTTTTGAGGAGTTGTTCTCCAATAAACCAGGGAGGACTCAGCTGATAGAACATGAAATCCACACCATCCCCGGAAAGATCGTCAGGCAAAAGCCCTACAGAATCCCGGCGGCCAGGAGAGAGGCCATACGAAAATAAGTCACCGACATGTTACAACTCGGAGTTATTAGGCCCTCCACCAGCGAGTGGACGTCACCCATTGTGATGATACCGAAGCCGGACGGGTCCACACGCTTCTGTATGGATTTCCGCACGCTAAACGAGATATCCACGTTCGACGCGTACCCGATACCAAGGGTGGACGAACTCATAGAGAGGATAGGGGATGCCAGCTACATCACGACCTTCGATCTCACAAAAGGCTACTGGCAAGTGCCATTGAAAGAAGCTGATCGAAAGAAAACCGCATTCGCAACAGATCAAGGGTTGTTTGAATTTACCGTGTTACCGTTCGGCCTCCACGGGGCCCCGGCCACCTTTCAAAGGTTAATGAATGCAGTTCTCCAACCATGTCTATCCTTTAGTTCAGCCTACCTAGACGATATTGTAGTATACAGCACAACCTGGGAACAGCATCAACACCATCTGACGATCATACTGAGTGCCCTTAGACAAGCTGGCCTACACATCAACGCCAAGAAATCGAAAGCAGCCTTTCATAGGGTCAAATATCTGGGGTATGTTCTGGGAGATGGCGTTATAGCCCCCCAAACCGAAAAGATTAAAGAAATTACAGAAACTCCCTTTCCGGCCACAAAAAAACAGCTTAGAGGGTTCCTAGGTCTTATAGGATACTACCGGCGGTTCATACCCCGGTTTGCCGAAATAGCCTCCCCACTGACCGATCTCCTCCAGAAAAACAGACCAATCAGCAGGATAACACACCCTGGTGAGAGTGCTTTTCGGGCCTTCCAGGACCTAAAAGCGGCCATAACTACAACCCCTGTTCTCATTTCCCCTGACTTTAACAAACCCTTTATCGTAGCCACCGACGCCTCCAATACAGGGATCGGGGCGGTCCTCTCACAGATTGGGGTGGATGGGCTGGAACACCCCTTACTATACGTAAGTCGAAAGTTGTTTCCCCGGGAAGTCAAGTATCCCACAATTGAGCGCGAATGCCTGGCCATCAAATGGGCTATTGAAAAACTGCGTTACTACCTTGAAGGTAAACCTTTTGTCCTGTACACAGACCATGCACCCTTGAAATGGATGTACAGAAACAAAAGCCAGAACCAGAGAATTCTTCGTTGGTTTCTGTCATTACAACCTTTTTCCTTTGTGGTGCAACACCGTAAGGGGAGGGACAATAACAATGCCGACTTTCTCTTGCGATACTCACCTCTCCCCGAACGGGAGAATCCAGGGGGGGAGGTGTGTGACGGAACAGGGGTCGTGGGACCCAGTTGTGTAAGGGACTGGTGGGTGCACGATCCGAACTTACGCCCTCTTGTCCTCCCCCAGCAGAGAGAATGGTTTCCGTCACCCGACATGGGAAGCCATCTAGAGACGGACGACGCTGGGCCCTTTAAGTGGAATCCCGATGACAGCTGGTACACGCCCAGGAATTATGTCATGACGCGAGAGACGTCAAAAGGAAAGGAGAGTCAGCACAGGACGGACGGCAATCCCCGGAGGAGCTTAGGAGAAGATCAGCGAAGAGGCGAGGAGGCGAGCGGTGAGAAAGGAGGCGAGGAGGAAAGCGGCGGAAGTGAAGAGCGAAGCGACCTGGAAGAGGCGACCCCTGGAAGGGAGGAAAGACCCGGTCCGGAGGACGACGGAGGGGAGAGGAGAGAAGACGGACGGGGAAAGCCAGGAGGCTCAGGACACCGTGAAGCACCCCGCCACACTCCCAGGGGAGGGGTGTGGCTCGAACAGGTATGGGGCCGTGTGGCGGGTTGGATGGGCAGAGGGGAGAGAACGAACAATCCCCCTGTGTGACCCGTGCTCCCCTAATCCTCTTCCCTGAACGTAAGACTGCACTACCTCCACTACAAAAAAAAAAAACCCCACTGAGGTGTATCACGAATTGAGTGGCACGTCGACACACTATTAAGGCAGTTCCTCACACCCGGTCCTGGTTTTAGGGTATTCCCCAAACAGCGGTAACTCTCCTGACAGATCCTTTTCCTTTCTTTCCTTTCTGGGACCCTATCCTGTCCGAGTGGGGAGAACCATTGACGATCCAACCGACTGACGCCCACGAAAGCCTGAAGCAGACGGGAAAGGGAGAGAAACCCCATCGAGAGAGAAACAGGAAATCCCTCGTCACGGATCCCAAGAAACTAGAGACTGTTAGAAAGAAAAGCTATTGTTCATTAAAACCTATTGTACCTGCACTTCGAGTCCTGTCTATCCCTGACCAGTCGCCACAGTAGCTCAGGTAGCTCAGGTGAAATCTGGCTGTTTTGGCCATCGAGTTGATGTAGCCACGCATATTCAAGCTGCAGTCTAGGATTATTCCAAGAGATTTAGCAGAGTCCACTATGGCTGGTGGGCAGTTTAGAGCTGTGATCGCGTGGATCCATTCCTGGGCGTCAAGGTTGGTTTTAGGTGGGGAAATTAGAAGAAATTCCTTTTTTTTTTTGGCGTTAAGTTTGAGCTGGTTAGAGGTGAGCCAATGAGCAGTCAACTTCAGGGCCTCATTCAGGGAAAGAAGGTCCTCAGGAGAAGAGATTTTAATGTAGATCTGGGTTTCGTCGGCATACATGTGGTAGGAGATATTGGCGGTGCGTAGCACTTCTGCGAGCGGTTCAAGGTAGAGATTGAAGAGGGTGGGAGACAGGGTTGATCCTTGGGGGACTCCAACCATGATCGGAAAGGGAGCAGATAAGTTACCGTTGATTAGGAATCTCTGAGAGTGATTCTGGAGGAAGGACCTAAACCATTCAAGAACGGGGCCATCCAGTAACATCCTGATTTTGAGGCGTTCAAGGAGTTTTTCGTGGTTGACCGTATCGAAAGCCGAGGATAGGTCTAGGAGGATTAGGAGACAGGTTTTGCCTTGATCAAGGGCTTGGAGGGCATCATCCACGATGTGGAGGAGGGTGGTTTCAGTGCTGTGACCAGGTCTGAACCCGGATTGGAAGTCTTCTAGTAGGTGGAAGTTGGTGATGTGTTGGCTCAACTGCTGTTGCACACATGTCTCCAGAACTTTAGCTAGGAGTGGTATTTTAGATATAGGTCTGTAGTTGTCAGGGAAAGCAGGATCCAGCGTAGGTTTTTTTAAGATTGGGATGACTTGGCTGGCTTTAAGAGAATCAGGTATCAATCCCTGTAGGAGGGAGGCATTGAACATTGCAGTCCAAGAGGGGATGATAGCCTGAGAGGTGGCGGCTAAGCAGTTAGAGGGAAGAGAGTCATTGAAGTGGTTGTTTGGGTTTAGGAGGATAGAATTTTCCAGACGGAATGTTCATCATAAACTTTGAAGTTGGACCAGTGCGCTTGGTTTTTGGGTGATGTCTGGGGGGGGGGGGGCAGCGCGGAGAGAAGAGGCAGAGCCGGAGGGGTTTGGGAGTCAGTGGCAGATCTAAGTTAGTTTCCTGGGGCAGTGATTTTGTCAGAGAAGAAGGAGGAGAATTCCTTGCAAGATATTAGAGATTTGGGGGTTTCTTTGGAGGTTTTTGCCAGTTTGTTAGATCGGTGTTTGATCAATTCGAATAGTTTCCGCCGTCTGTTCTTGGCGTTCTCCAGTTCTGTTCTGAAGAATTCTTTTTTTGAGTTGCGGATTTTCCTATTGTAGGCATTTCTGGACTGGCGAAGAAGTTTTAGATGGGCTGTTGACGGGTGCTGTTTCTAGTTTTGTTCCATCTGCCAGAGGGATCTCCTCTCATTGTTGAGGGATCCGTTAAACCAAGGGGTTCCGGTCTTTGATTTGGGTTCTTTTTAGTTTTAGCGGAGCAAGGTCATCAAGAATGTTGGATATGGTCATGGAGTAGTGTTCAGTGAGGTTGTTGGCCATAATGAAATAAAAATAGTTTGTAAGGGGCAACAAGACTGGACTAGATGCCTGCTTGCAGGAACATCTTAAGGATTTTGGGAGCCCTAAGCAAAACCTGAATGGGGGCCCCTGTTCAGAAAAGGTTTGAATGTATGATTCAGTTTCAGCTCTTTCGTGACCTCTTAGGCCAGCTCTCTGACAGTACACAGGTGCAGTCGTTCACATTCTAAATGCATTTACATCAAAAATAGTGACCTGTTTTCAAAATTGGAACAAAGCAACAGTTCACTAATATTACTGCAAATAATCTGTATTGTGATCTAACAGAAACCTTTTTTTATGGGTTGCATGATAAAGAAAAACATTTCTGTGCAAATTGTCTACAATATAGACTCGCATTAAGAAGAAATTAAAGGAAAACTGTATTTAAAAAAAATCTTGTTTAATCCTTATCCAAGGTCATCAGGGCAGCCCTGAAAGGCTGGCGTCCCAGGTCGAAGCCCAATTTGCCCATGCCTCAAAACGTCTCTGCCTGCTTGCTCACAAATGGAGGGCACAAATTCACAAAAGTAGGATCTCTGAGATCCAGAAAACGGAAGGCCATATAACAGACCGTGACATGGAAAATGCTCACGGGTTTGAGTGTTTTTATGCCTCCCCATAAGCGGCGAAAGAGACAGATCTAGATCAGATCCTAATCTTCCCTCCTCGATACACCACCCGCCTACCCGAGAGAGACACTCTTTCTGGAGACAAATATTCGACTGGATGGCGTTCTCGCCACCAAACCTGAACCTCAACTCAATGAGGCCATAAGGACAGACGGCTTCACCTCGGGCTTCTACAAACTGTTCTGACCCCAATTAGCTTCCCCCTCCATACACACCTATATAACTCATTTGGTGAGACCGACATTCTCTCTAACACAATCCTAGAAGCAGCAATCATTGAGATATCCAAACCTGAGAGGGATCCAACACTAAGTTAATCATACCGACCAATATCCCTCTTAAATGTAAATGGCAAGCTATTGACAGGCATTCTGGTGGCCCGTACAAAATCCATATATCTAAGGATTGTTTGACCTGTACCAGAATGGGTTCCTCCCAGAACAGGCGCCTACTTCATCTCAAACTATTCGGTTTCGCATCCATGCACTGCTCCTGTCAATAGATGCCGAAAAGGCCTTTGACTGATAGCACTTGCCATTCTCCCACAAAGTCATGGATAAGGTTGGATTAGGGAAGTAGTTCCGGAAATGGGTTTGGAGCAGCAAAGCTGACCCAACAGTCCATGAGAGAGTTAATGTACTAACCTCCCAGTCTTTTGCGATGGCTAGAGGTTTTCACCAAGGATGCCACTCATAATTTTTGTACTAAATATGGAACCATTGGCGAAACAAATACAGATGAACAAACTGATCACAGGCATTACCTTTGGTGATCAAAAGCATAAAATAACTTTTTCTGCTGATAACGTCATGAATGACCTGACACAGCCTCACAACTCGCTCACAGATTTAATGAATGAACTAGATCTATTCAGAAAAATCTCTGACTTCAAAGTGAATATCCAAAACACATACTCAGGGATGTGGAATTCCCATAGCCCGACGCCCAGGACATTTTGTTTGGGGTCAAGGGCAACAACTTTTCCTGTGCATTTTGTCCTGGGGAGAAGTAGGCCCAACCCCCTACAGCATAAACACGTTGGTTGCCAGTTTACAGTACCACATTATGGATCAGGGAAGGGCATTGTCTGCAGTGAAGGTAATATTTGTGTGCATGTGTTAATGCTGTCCAAACTTGTATTTATGGTTCATTAATGCAGAGCCTTTATTATTAGGGTGAGCGCTCTATTAAGTAAATGTTGTAAGCTCGGACTGCACTACTAACAGTGGTTCAAGTATAAAAATGTGTACACACGATTTCAAAGTTTAGCAATATGAGGCTATGTTTAATGCTCCCAGAACGCTCTTTGATTAGATGCAAATATTTGCAGTAGCCTGAAAGCAAAATTGAAGATTCTTTGCTTTAAAAAAATAAATGTTTACAAAAAATGCAAATTGGACAAAAAACATTTTGCTAAATTACTGTGAAATATTATGCACCATTTCTTTGCAGCATCATTTAGCGAAATGTGTTGATGTAAGCTAGAGTTTCCAAAAATATTCATAATAGAAAATCAGTGTAACCAAGATCATGGGGAAAAAAGCATTGGCTAGACCAGTAGGTCTGAAATTGGTGGTTAGCCTTTTCGTTTTGTCAATGTGTGTCTTGTTTGGGCATGCTTTTTGTAAAACGTTATTGGTGTGGGAACTGCCAGGCCCTCACCAATATAACAAAACTTGTTTTTGGTCTCAGAAATTGCACATTGCCACAGTAGTTTCTGGCACTGAAAGAAACTACTTTGTGAGCCGATATGCTCCTTGTGAAAGAGCAGAATACTGTCACTCACAGTAAAGCCAGCCAATAAACAGAATACGAAACAGAATTTTAAAAACACAAAAGGTCATGGTTAACGCCGGACCTAATTAGGGGCCCAATTATTAATGAAAGTCTCAAAAGTGAACCCATGGTATATGTCCTTGCATTAAGGTCAGATTTACACCTTTCATGAATTCACAAGAATTTACATAAGTAGGCCAAGAAATAGTACTCCTAAAAAATATTTGTCAACTACATGTAAGCATGAGCAAATATGCATATGTAGATTTTCTCATGCAAAAATCTGTTGAGTGTTTGCAAGTTCACTTTCCCTCCACCTTTTCCCCAGCCCTAGAAGAAGTTTTACGTCTGCCATTGTCAGGAGTACATTTCCAACTTTTCTCAGTATGGGAAAAGATTAGAGAAGAGTTGGTGAAAACCCTTAAAACTTCCAAGTTAGTAGGTTTGCATAGACTCAAAAGGGCATTCCAACCCTGAAACTATTGCATACCGCTACCTTCAGCCCAGTATGTAGCACTCCGGAAACGTGGCAAAATAAGGGAATTGTTCGTATTCAAACCAAACTATGGTATGAGCCCAGGCATAATCAGAAGGCTATATCAGAGCTCTTATATGATGAGATTGCTACCATAATATATCGTCGTATTACATGACAAAAAAGGGACAAGTGGATTTTGTTATAGGACGAGTAGATTTATGAAGCAACTTGCCCCATGGACAACTAGATATTTTATTAAATTCCACACCCCTGGATGTACAGAAAATGTGCCAGGGAGATTATTTTAAACATTGCTACTTAATTTAATGGGTAATGTCAGTCCAAAGCCTTCCCCTTGAGAGCTCACAGTACATTCAAGAAATCGTTCTCTTTCAGGAGGAATGTTTATACCTTAGTTTCTCAATCTGAGCCTGTCCATTTTCAATTAGCACCCAAACAGGAGGTCGCAGACCAATCCCACAATGGAAACTGTGCGACTTTGTCGAGCCTTGGAATCATGACCAGGTTTATGACACAAACTGGAGAATGTCATCTGTATACTGTGAGATCCAGTCACGTGTAGCATCATGATAGAGAAGTCCCAGCTCTTGACGATCCTGCCTAATCCAACATGAGATATAGAGATGTTCTCTAGTTTTCCATTACATAAATTTGAGAATTTGTATTCATGCTACTGACATTTGCAACGTGTTCGGTGTATTAAAATTGTATTGTATTGTATTCATATATCGTTTACTACCCCAGACGAGGCATCTAGAAAGTGTTTATTGGGAGATCCTAGTAGTTAGACAAGGTCTGGGATGAATATTAGGAGAGATGGAGGAGGGAAGAATCTCTAGAAATGGATTTGGGAGATCATACTAATAAAATTAGTTTTGGGATGAGTCAAAGGAAGGATAGGTGAGGGAAGAGTTTAGAAGGGTTGTTTGGGAGATCATGGTATTAAAATAAGGTTTCCAAGGAAGGATAGCGAAGAAAGGGTTATTTTGGAGATCATAGTAGTAGAATGAGGTTTCGGATGAATCCGAGAGTGGAGGTAGAGGATATATTGAAAGAGGTATAGAGTGAAATATAGAGGAGTACATTGGAGAGAGTCAAAGTTTTTTGGTTGTTGTTTTTTTTACAATAGGAGTAAAATTATAGATACATAAGTACATATTATATATATATATATATATATATATATATATATATATATTCACTGAAAAAACCATGGGTTTCACACACGTTATAGTTAGGAATTAGCATTTAAAAAACCTTAGAAATTCAATGAAAAAACCAAAGGTTTCACACATGTTATAGTTAGCTGGACATTTCACTTGTAAAAAACCATTGAAATTCCCCCGTTATAGTTAGTTCAGCTAACTATAACTCGCGCGCCCGCAATGCACTGCTGATGACGTCACATATTACATCACTCATGACATGGTCAGTGACATCACTCATGACATCACTGATGACATCTCAAATGACATCACTGATGACATCACTGATGACATCATCCAGTGAATGTGTGTTTTTCTGAAAATTAAATATGTTTTATATATGTATATCTCAAGGTCGATGGAAGAATAAATGGGTATATAAGTGTCTAAATGGATGATTTGTTTTTGAAAAATTGATTGTGTAACTGACTGATTAAGTGTATCATAGTGAATACATGGCTTAGTGAGTAATGTTTAAATATGTAAATATCTGTATCAGTCTCTCACTTTGTGTATAAGTGGCTGCATGGGTTGGTGAGTAGCTACATGGGTGTCTATATAGGTTATTAGTTGGTTTTTTGAGTATCAGTCTGAGTGTCTGCATGGTTCGGTGGGGGGTATTACGTAGTGCATAGGTGCATGAATGAGTGACTCACTGTTTGTATGTGTTGAACACAGCATGTGTGCAGGACTGTATGGGTGGATGAGTGTGTGTATGGGTGTGTTAGTGAGTGAATGACTGTCTCATAGTGTCTTTATGAGTAACTACATATGTTTTAAACTAGTATATGTGACTATTGGTGTATATATGTGAGTATATGTGAGAGTGAGAGATTGAAAGAGTTCCTGTATGAATAAGTATGTGTTTCTATAAGTGATTGTTTAAAAGACTAAGTATGTGTAAGTTTCCGTAGAAGTAAGTATGGTGGTGTGTGTATAACTGTATATGCAAGTAAATGTATGTTTGATTCTTTATTAGCATGAGTGACTATGTGTGTGAGTAACTCTATGGATGAGTGGCATTGTGTAACAGGATGTATAGGTGCATGAGTACATATGATGAGTGAGTACATGTATGAGTGACTGTATAGGACTGTTGGTGAATGAGTGGATGTGTATGTGGATCTTAGAATTACTGAAGAGGTTGTTGTAACTGGTATTGGTATGTCCATTGTTTTGAAAATGTTAGTCTCTATTTTTGAATGTGTGTATCAAAGGTTATATTAGGGTGAGAGGAGGTCTGCCACTCTATCACAAGGATGATGTCATCAGTGATGTCATCAGTGATGTCATTTGAGATGTCATCAGTGATGTCATGAGTGATGTCACTGACCATGTCATGAGTGATGTAATATGTGACGTCATCAGCAGTGCATTGCGGGCGCGCGAGTTATAGTTAGCTGAACTAACTATAACGGGGGAATTTCAATGGTTTTTTACGAGTGAAATGTCCAGCTAACTATAACATGTGTGAAACCTTTGGTTTTTTCATTGAATTTCTAAGGTTTTTTAAATGCTAATTCCTAACTATAACATGTGTGAAACCCATGGTTTTTTCAGTGAATTTGCAAGGTTTTTTAAATGCTAATTTCTAACTATGCCTACAGAGATAGGACATGTGAAGAAAGAAGAAAAAATGCACAGAAAGAAACAAAAGAAGTGCAGAAAGAAGCAACAGAAGTCCTCAAATACGAAGATAAGTGCAGGAAGAAGGATAACGTGCAGAAAGAACAAAAAGAAGAGCAGAAAGAAGCCTTGTTGCAAAATCATCCTGTACCCTCAACTTTTTCAGACGGATACTGGTGGTAACTGAGTCTGACTAGCCAGTGCTATGTTAAAAGACACTTAGAATACAGTGAAAACACCTACATACACTAGGGAACATTATGCGTTGGGGTCCCCCTGTGATTAGCATGACCTCCTCTGTAAGCCCCTAGTACATAATAGGGCATGGGGATTAAAACTACCTCTTAAAACAGGCCACAGGGCGTTTTTGCACACGTTAACTCAGGCCCCGTCCCCTCCCTTCACCACTGTGTAAACACGCCCTGTGTCCATTTTTAGTTGGGAGATTAAGTTCATTTGAATCCTGAGGGTCCCTAGGGTCCAACTAGCCCACTAGGTACCTCCAGTAAATGCCACAGAGCTGTGTTGCAGAGAGGTGTAAAAAGTGGCACGGCCTGGACCACCTCCTTGCAATGCAGCTCAGTGGCGCTTACTGGAAGCACTTGGTGGGCTAGTTAGCCCCCAGGGGCCCTCAGTATTGAAGGGAAATTATATCCCCAATTTAAAACGTGCCATAGTGCGTGTTTGCACACGTCACCTCAGGCCCCGTCCCCTCCCTTCACCACTGTGTAAACGCGCCCTGTGGCTGTTCTAAGTCGAGAGATTAAGTCCCCTTGAATCCTAAGGGTCCCTAGGGTCAAACTAGACCCCTAGGTACCTCCAGTAAGCGCCACAGAGCTGCGTTGCAGAGAGGTGTAAAAAGGGGCTTGGCCTCAGAACACCTGTCTGCAGAGCAGCTCCCTGGCGCATACTGGAGATGCCTGTTGGGGGCGCGTTTGCAGAGTGCTGCACGGAGGGGGCATGGCCTCCGGCACGATGCCAGTCTTTTATTTATTTTAATTTTTTAAGAAGGGGGGCTGTGTGGTTCCCCTTCTTATTCTAATTTATTGGCCCTGATGACCCCATCCCCCAGGGCCTGTCTCCTAATTATATTTTTTTGACCCCAATCCCTAGGGCCGGCCACTGTTTTTATTATTTTAAAAAAATATTTATTTATAGACACACCTAGGACATGCTGGACAAACCGTACGTACCTATCACCATGACGATTTGCGGGATATTCATTAAAAGGCGACTATGCATGCAATGAATCCACGTGGAATGTATTTACACTACTAGTGAAGCTCTGACATGTCTGATGCCCTACCGTGCCTAATCCCGGTAGACACCCTTGTCGTTTATTTATACAAACATGGGTAGCTATTGACGGGCACATTTATTACACATGCACACCAAGCCATTCAAAGGGGATTCGACAAAAATTCGACCAAAACTATGCAAGGAACCCCCCTCACGGTTAATAAAACACACATCCACTGCCGGATGTGTAATACTTTTTATTTTACTCTCTGGAAAGGGGATGAACATCACTTGAGAGTCACAGCGCGCTCCTGACAGAGCCCAATGCTGTGTTACACCCACCATTGCCTGCCGAGTGCCACACACCTCTGTGTTGTATTCCACTAGCTAGTGCATATGCTATGACACTCTCTAGCCCATGTGCACTGTAACACCACCCCGTGAATATGTCATGCCACACTTGTCTTCGCACGGGTTATATTGCCCCATCTAACGTGCCTTCCTCGATGCCTATGTTATAACGCACAGTGCTATGCCATACATATTACAATCTGCGATCCATATCTGTGTCACAGTGCATATGCAACGTTACACTCCCCAGCACATATTTTATATTACAACTTTAGAGACTAGTTAGGTTACACAACACTGCCCTGTGCATATTACACTCCAAGGCGCATATCGCATAGCACGCGCTAGTGCCTGTGCTATCTCGCGCTCTCCAATGAATCTGTCATTGCGCACAATGTATTGCATATTATATTTCACGCCCGGTTCATCTTATATCACACTTTTTGGTGCATAGTTTATACCATACACTATATCTAGTTTTCATTTTCAATCGTGCTCTCAGGACTATGTTCTATATAACACTGTGTTCACCTACCCTTTTCACGGGCATTACATTTTGCGATAGGGGGTGGAGGGTCAGGGGGTGTTTCTGCCAAGTGAGCCCGGAGTCACAGTCACAAACGTCCTCTTCTTCCTGAATAAAAGTGAGATTATGCTGCATACTTGTTCATATTTTAAGTAGTTCGCACAGACTCAATGTTTTAAAAACAATAAAGTTCCTAATACCCGCCTTCTCTGAACAGTTAGCTTGCTGCCCCATCCCCCTCCTCCCTATCCTCTGTTGTGTGAATCCATGGAATAGCCTCCTCCCTCCTGCCATGCATGGTCTGATGTGCTGCCACTGCCCTCAATTTAGTATGATGTACCAGTCCACTCCTCCTGCCCTCCATTGCCCAATTCTATGCCCCATCATTGACCTCCTGCTTAAACTCTGTGCTTAGCTTGCTGCCCCTATTCTCCTTCCCCCTGCCCTCCGATGTCTTTGTGCATGCCCCTGCTCCATCCTTTTTGCCCACCATGTCCCATGGACCTGCCACTCCTATCTACTCTGAGTGTTCTGTTGAGCTGCCACTCCCCTCCCACCTGCCTAGCATTGTCAGATGACTGTAACCTGTCCCTGCCACCTCCACCCTGCCTGTCCACATGCCATGCCCCTATCCTCTTCCTCCTGTCCTACATGGTCCATTGTACTGCCACACCCTTCTGCCCTCCCTGGTCTGTTGTGCTGCAACTGCTCCTCCTGCGTGCCCCGTGTGGTCTGTTGTGAGGTCCCTTCCCCTGAACTTTCTTGTCTGTGCACAGGTCCTGACCCTCCCTTCTATCCTCCATCGTCCTTTGTGCATGCCCCTGCACCCTCCTTCTTGCCCATCATAGCCATTGGTCTTCTGTGCTGCCATGGCCCCTCCCACCTTCCCTGTGTGGTCAGTTAGCTGCCCCTGACCCCCTCCCACCTTCCCTCCATGGTCTGTGTGTATGCCATCACAGTCTCACTGTTGCTCTTCATGGTGTGTCTTGCTTCTAGTGCCCATCCTGCCTGACCTCCATGGCTATCTTGCTGCTCCTGCCCTGCCCCCTTGCCCCCAGCCCTCTGTTTACATGTGAAGACCCCTACTCCCTCCCTCCTGGCTTGTCTGTTCCATTGTAATGCCCCTGATCCGTCCCTACTGCCCTTTATGGTCTGTAATGCTGCAGCTTTCTCTCCTGTCTGTCCATTATGGTCAGCTAGCTACCATTGCCTCTTGCCCCTCTGTTCTCTGTTGTCCATGTGCATGGTCCTGTCCCCTCCCTCTTGCTTTCTATGGATTGTTGTGCTGCACTCCCGTCCTGCATGCCCTGTGTGGTGTATTGTGCTGCTGCAAACCCTGATGCCTGCCCTGCAGGGTCAGTTTGGTGCACCTCTCCATGCCCCTCTTGTCCTCTGTTATCCAAGTCCATGTCCCTATCCCATTTCCTTCCATGATCCAATGTACCATACTTGCGAACATTTTGAACTTGGTAAGAGGGAGATTTTGAAAAAAAACTGGGGTATTGATTTTCCCCTTTGAGTTACATTGAAAAAGAGGATATTGTAGACAGGAGACAGATCAAATGAAGCCCATTTGAGCTTAAAAACATTGGACGTTTCCTGGCTGAATCGGGTCTGTTGGCATGTATGGTTGTACTACCATTGCCTCTTCCTTCTGCCCACAATGGTCTATTACATTGCCACAGCCTTGAAGGAGGGTAGATTTTGTATCACAGGGGGCCCCTGGCCCGTTCTGTCCACACCTGAAGTATGAGACCCTTGTCCTTGCCCTGCCAGCCGCATTTGTAGGCCGTATTAAATTGACCAGCGGGTCCTGTGTTGCTATATAATTATCCTGAGACATCCTTACCACTCAGCCAGCATAAAACCCCTGTGTAGGCCCTTCTGTTCAATATGTAGGCCTCTTTGTTAAATTGACCATAGCTCTGCAATTTTAGTGTATAGCAGTCTGAAGGCAGGTCTGCGAGGCCTTCTGCTCCAAACTAGTAGCCCCCACCCTACCCGAGTGCTCCGTGCTCGGTATCAAAGTTCAACATCCCACTGAAGCTGTCGACATACAGTAGGCTGCATCCTGGACTGGTACTTGCTTCCTGGGCAGGTTTCCCGCTTTTAAGGAAGTGGCAACCGCAGAGCGTCAAGTTAGGAGAACTGAGGAGATTTTGTACATGAATATATTGAATTCCCGTACAATACCCATTATTTTCTGCTTGCTCTATGGAACTTACGATAAGCGATTGGCCTGAGAGACTGACCTTTTCACCCAGTCCATTGTCAGCATTAAGTGGGTAAATGACGAAATGTCTGGTAAAATCTGCAGACGAAGCTTTTGGGTAGCATACGTAGGTAGATGTAGCGTGCAAAGGAGCCCACAAAATGATATAAAAAGGGAGCACCCACAGATATCGACGGACTACCTCGCCGTCTGTATGTAGGTTAACAGGCTGTGCAGGTTTTCCCCAAGAGCTGGGAGCTCTTGTCTTCCTTTGCTTAAAATGTCTTGCTCTGCTTTGCTTGAAGTATCTTATTCTATTTTACCTATATGAAATGTCATGTTATGTTTAACCATTGTTCTCTTTACTTTTGCATTTAAAAGATTTTGTATTGTAATTGCAGGAATGCTTGCTCTAAGAGTAAACGTGAGTGTTCCTAGGTAACATTTTCCTTGGTGTAACTTGTTTCTCATGATGCATTTATAGATGTGTTTTCTCTCTCTCTCTGTCAGTACATTAATTAAGATACAGAGAATATCATGACAGCTGTATGATTATCTGGATTCTGTATTTTGTACTTTATGTCTCTATTCTGCGGTTTCTTTGAAGTTGTATCTTCTCATTAAACTGCCATTGTATTCTGCCACCAATTCCATGTCTCATATGTCTGTTTTCTTCATTTTTGGAGCAAGCGTTCCTAGGCACCCCGGCTCAAATTAAGGTGCCCCTTTTGTCCCTGACTCACTCTCCTGCTCAGTTCTGTGGTGGCTCCCGGGGCTCTGGGGACCGCCTCTAGCTTCCTTGACCCGTAATAGATCTTCCCTCCAACAGCCTCTCTTGCAAGTCCTGTATTGTTGGTTTGTTGCCCCTGCCCCCCTTTCCACTGCCCTCCATAGTCTGTTGTGCTTCCACGGCCCTTCCTGCCTGCTCAGTGTGGTTAAATTGTTGCCTTTGCACTCTCCTACCTGCCTTCAATTTTCAGAGTCCGTGCCCCTGGCCTTTGCCTCTCAACAGTATCCCAATGAACAACTAGATTGCTAACATTCTATATTTATTACAAAAGTGTGGAACGCCTGACATCATCTTGATGTAATCAAAACTGTAATACCTAGAGCATTTCCTTTAGAAATTACATATATGAGAGGGTCTTATTGGCATCAAAATTATGGTTAGTGCTCTAAAAGACTAAAATAAGGACATTTTGTCTGAGTTTTCAAATAGCGACAAAGCACTTTTAAATTATTTGTTATCTTTATGTTTTTTTTATCCAGTTGACCACTTGATTAAATGTTGCACTTAGGGGAGAGGATGTGGTGTTACTTCCAGAACTGCAGACTTTGCATTTTTGGAGCAAGCGTTCCTAGGCACCCCGGCTCAAATTAAGGTGCCCCTTTTGTCCCTGACTCACTCTCCTGCTCAGTTCTGTGGTGGCTCCCGGGGCTCTGGGGACCACCTCTAGCTTCCTTGACCCGTAATAGATCTTCCCTCCAACAGCCTCTCTTGCAAGTCCTGTATTGTTGGTTTGTTGCCCCAGCCCCCCTTTCCACTGCCCTCCATAGTCTGTTGTGCTTCCACGGCCCTTCCTGCCTGCTCAGTGTGGTTAAATTGTTGCCTTTGCACTCTCCTACCTGCCTTCAATTTTCAGAGTCCGTGCCCCTGGCCTTTGCCTCTCAACAGTATCCCAATGAACAACTAGATTGCTAACATTCTATATTTATTACAAAAGTGTGGAACGCCTGACATCATCTTGATGTAATCAAAACTGTAATACCTAGAGCATTTCCTTTAGAAATTACATATATGAGAGGGTCTTATTGGCATCAAAATTATGGTTAGTGCTCTAAAAGACTAAAATAAGGACATATTTTCTGAGTTTTCAAATAGCGACAAAGCACTTTTAAATTATTTGTTATCTTTATGTTTTTTTTATCCAGTTGACCACTTGATTAAATGTTGCACTTAGGGGAGAGGATGTGGTGTTACTTCCAGAACTGCAGACTTTGCAACTGGGGAACCAGGTTGAAGTTTCTGCTTCAGCTCGACATTCTGTGATTCTGGACAAATCACTTAGTCTCCCCATGTCTACAACCAAAATGAATTTGTGCTTGTGTGATGTAACCAATGCTCATGTAAAGCACTCCAATACCTGACAAGTCTGCACTATATAACACTGCAAAAACACTAAATAATAAGTGTTTTGCACACTTCTGTCATTGGGCTATATTTGGGCTACATCTGGGTGATTTTGGGCTACATTTGGGCTCTTTTGTCTCCGGTGGCCATCTTGGGAGATTTATTTGTTATGAAGTTTCCTAATTTCCTCATGTACTGCAGTCTCCTCAGTAGGAAATGCTTTCAGTTTTTTACGTTGATTCCATCATGAAGGTATTCAGATATGTCACACATTTGCCATAAATTCTGAATGTTAGCACTCTAGTTGCTCATTATATCACTGTAGTAAAACTACTGTTCACCATGGAAGTCTGCTCCTGGTATTAAAAGTGCATGTTTCAGTCTGCATGTCAGAATTTTTTAATGAAATAGAAGAGGATTTGAGAAGTCACTCAAAATGTGCCCTCATTTTCTTTCTTCAGCATTAATGATAATTTCTATGGCAAAATGAACCCCCTCATTGTGTTCCTTTTTAAATTAAATGTTTTAAGTGTTACCAGTTTATTCCAATCAAGATGGCTTCAGGTGTGCCATACTTTTGTCATAATGAAGACAGTAAGCGCTCTAGTTGTTTTTAAGAACATTCTGGGACATTCTGTCATTGGGCTATACTTGGGCTACATCTGGGTGATATTTGGGCTACATTTGGGCTCTTTTGTCTCTGGTGGCCATCTTGGGAGACTTATTTGTTATGAAGTTTCCTAATTTCCTCATTTACTGCAGTCTCCTCAGTAGGAAATACTTTCAGTTTTTTACTTTGATTCCATCAAGAAGGCATTCAGATGTGTCACACATTTGCCATAAATTCAGAATGTTAGCACTCTTTTTGCTCATTAGATCACTGTAGTAAAGCTACTGCTCACCAGGGAAAACTGCTGCTGGTATTGAAAGTGCATGTTTCAGTCTGCATGTCAGAATTTTTTAATGAAATAGAAGAGGATTTGAGAAGTCACTCAAAATGTGCCCTAATTTTTCTTTCTGCAGCACTAATCATACTTTTTATGGAAAAATGAACCCCCTCATTTTGTTCCTTTTGAAATTAAATGTTTTAAGAGTTACCACTTTATTCCAAGCAAGATGGCTTCAGGTGTGCCATACGTTTATCATAGGTAGGACTGTTAGCGCTCTAGTAGTTCTTTGGAACACTCTGGGAAGCTGCAGTAGAACACAAAGGAATCAACTGACAGTCTCTGCCCTTGTTGGATGTACATGTTTTACTGAGAATGTCAGACTTCATTCTCACATGACTGAGAAAGATAATGTGAATTTACAGAAAATAAGCTCTCAGTTTAGTTTATAGATCACCTTCCAAACCTCTGTGGTAAAAGCATGAGAACATATTTTTCTCTCAATCATGATATCCCAGCAGAAGGCTTTTTCACATGGTGAAATCACCTTAGAACATACCACAATTCCTAAAATGAGTATGGTACCATCAACAAATGATTTATAATGTAACTAAAGTCTTAAAACCTTCTATTAACTGCAATGCTTTTTAATGAGGTGCTATCATGTATATTGGTCCCAAGATGGCTGCCAACACTTCTTGGATGAAGTGCTGACAGCCAATCAGATCTCAGGATGAGATGTGTGGTTAGGCTCCGCCCACATATATATATGCTTTTAAATGCTATTTTCTCAGGAAATACTGAACAGATTTACACCAGACCTGCAAAAGGCACTTCCTTGACCTTATGGCTACCTCTCTGCCAAATTTCAAGTAATTCTGTTCAGCCGTTCGGGCTGTAGCTGTGTCTAAAGGTCCTATGGAAAAATGCATGGGAAAAACGCGTTTTGGGACCCCCCTTTTATCTCAGCCCCCGCTTGACGAATCCCCCCGAGACTTTCAGGGTAGGAGCGGAGCGTAGCGCCCCACCTATTTTGAAAGATTCGCGAGGATTCGTCGACCGGCGCCAAAGTTATTCAAAATAGAATGTTGCGGATTTCCTATGGAAACGTGGTCCTAACTATAACTACCTACTGGCGACCGCCAGTAGGTAATATATATATATATATATATATATATTCAATGAAAAAACCAAAGGTTTCACACATGTTATAGTTAGCTGGACATTTCACTCGTAAAAAACCATTGAAATTCCCCCGTTATAGTTAGTTCAGCTAACTATAACTCGCGCGCCCGCAATGCACTGCTGATGACGTCACATATTACATCACTCATGACATGGTCAGTGACATCACTCATGACATCACTGATGACATCTCAAATGACATCACTGATGACATCACTGATGACATCATCCAGTGAATGTGTGTTTTTCTGAAAATTAAATATGTTTTATATATGTATATCTCAAGGTCGATGGAAGAATAAATGGGTATATAAGTGTCTAAATGGATGATTTGTTTTTGAAAAATTGATTGTGTAACTGACTGATTAAGTGTATCATAGTGAATACATGGCTTAGTGAGTAATGTTTAAATATGTAAATATCTGTATCAGTCTCTCACTTTGTGTATAAGTGGCTGCATGGGTTGGTGAGTAGCTACATGGGTGTCTATATAGGTTATTAGTTGGTTTTTTGAGTATCAGTCTGAGTGTCTGCATGGTTCGGTGGGGGGTATTACGTAGTGCATAGGTGCATGAATGAGTGACTCACTGTTTGTATGTGTTGAACACAGCATATGTGCAGGACTGT
The DNA here is from genome assembly GCF_964204655.1 of Triturus cristatus. Classification (NCBI taxonomy): domain Eukaryota; kingdom Metazoa; phylum Chordata; class Amphibia; order Caudata; family Salamandridae; genus Triturus; species Triturus cristatus. Next base: position 430,786,493 of record NC_140579.1, on the reverse strand, counting down.
ATGGGTGGATGAGTGTGTGTATGGGTGTGTTAGTGAGTGAATGACTGTCTCAATAGTGTCTTTATGAGTAACTACATATGTTTTAAACTAGTATATGTGACTATTGGTGTATATATGTGAGTATATGTGAGAGTGAGAGATTGAAAGAGTTCCTGTATGAATAAGTATGTGTTTCTATAAGTGATTGTTTAAAAGACTAAGTATGTGTAAGTTTCCGTAGAAGTAAGTGTGGTGGTGTGTGTATAACTGTATATGCAAGTAAATGTATGTTTGATTCTTTATTAGCATGAGTGACTATGTGTGTGAGTAACTCTATGGATGAGTGGCATTGTGTAACAGGATGTATAGGTGCATGAGTACATATGATGAGTGAGTACATGTATGAGTGACTGTATAGGACTGTTGGTGAATGAGTGGATGTGTATGTGGATCTTAGAATTACTGAAGAGGTTGTTGTAACTGGTATTGGTATGTCCATTGTTTTGAAAATGTTAGTCTCTATTTTTGAATGTGTGTATCAAAGGTTATATTAGGGTGAGAGGAGGTCTGCCACTCTATCACAAGGATGATGTCATCAGTGATGTCATCAGTGATGTCATTTGAGATGTCATCAGTGATGTCATGAGTGATGTCACTGACCATGTCATGAGTGATGTAATATGTGACGTCATCAGCAGTGCATTGCGGGCGCGCGAGTTATAGTTAGCTGAACTAACTATAACGGGGGAATTTCAATGGTTTTTTACGAGTGAAATGTCCAGCTAACTATAACATGTGTGAAACCTTTGGTTTTTTCATTGAATTTCTAAGGTTTTTTAAATGCTAATTCCTAACTATAACGTGTGTGAAACCCATGTTTTTTTCAGTGAATTTGCAAGGTTTTTTAAATGCTAATTTCTAACTATGCCTACAGAGATAGGACATGTGAAGAAAGAAGAAAAAATGCACAGAAAGAAACAAAAGAAGTGCAGAAAGAAGCAACAGAAGTCCTCAAATACGAAGATAAGTGCAGGAAGAAGGATAACGTGCAGAAAGAACAAAAAGAAGAGCAGAAAGAAGCCTTGTTGCAAAATCATCCTGTACCCTCAACTTTTTCAGACGGATACTGGTGGTAACTGAGTCTGACTAGCCAGTGCTATGTTAAAAGACACTTAGAATACAGTGAAAACACCTACATACACTAGGGAACATTATGCGTTGGGGTCCCCCTGTGATTAGCATGACCTCCTCTGTAAGCCCCTAGTACATAATAGGGCATGGGGATTAAAACTACCTCTTAAAACAGGCCACAGGGCGTTTTTGCACACGTTAACTCAGGCCCCGTCCCCTCCCTTCACCACTGTGTAAACACGCCCTGTGTCAATTTTTAGTTGGGAGATTAAGTTCATTTGAATCCTGAGGGTCCCTAGGGTCCAACTAGCCCACTAGGTACCTCCAGTAAATGCCACAGAGCTGTGTTGCAGAGAGGTGTAAAAAGTGGCACGGCCTGGACCACCTCCTTGCAATGCAGCTCAGTGGCGCTTACTGGAAGCACTTGGTGGGCTAGTTAGCCCCCAGGGGCCCTCAGTATTGAAGGGAAATTATATCCCCAATTTAAAACGTGCCATAGTGCGTGTTTGCACACGTCACCTCAGGCCCCGTCCCCTCCCTTCACCACTGTGTAAACGCGCCCTGTGGCTGTTCTAAGTTGAGAGATTAAGTCCCCTTGAATCCTAAGGGTCCCTAGGGTCAAACTAGACCACTAGGTACCTCCAGTAAGCGCCACAGAGCTGCGTTGCAGAGAGGTGTAAAAAGGGGCTTGGCCTCAGAACACCTGTCTGCAGAGCAGCTCCCTGGCGCATACTGGAGATGCCTGTTGGGGGCGCGTTTGCAGAGTGCTGCACGGAGGGGGCATGGCCTCCGGCACGATGCCAGTCTTTTATTTATTTTAATTTTTTAAGAAGGGGGGCTGTGTGGTTCCCCTTCTTATTCTAATTTATTGGCCCTGATGACCCCATCCCCCAGGGCCTGTCTCCTAATTATATTTTTTTGACCCCAATCCCTAGGGCCGGCCACTGTTTTTATTATTTTAAAAAAATATTTATTTATAGACACACCTAGGACATGCTGGACAAACCGTACGTACCTATCACCATGACGATTTGCGGGATATTCATTAAAAGGCGACTATGCATGCAATGAATCCACGTGGAATGTATTTACACTACTAGTGAAGCTCTGACATGTCTGATGCCCTACCGTGCCTAATCCCGGTAGACACCCTTGTCGTTTATTTATACAAACATGGGTAGCTATTGACGGGCACATTTATTACACATGCACACCAAGCCATTCAAAGGGGATTCGACAAAAATTCGACCAAAACTATGCAAGGAACCCCCCTCACGGTTAATAAAACACACATCCACTGCCGGATGTGTAATACTTTTTATTTTACTCTCTGGAAAGGGGATGAACATCACTTGAGAGTCACAGCGCGCTCCTGACAGAGCCCAATGCTGTGTTACACCCACCATTGCCTGCCGAGTGCCACACACCTCTGTGTTGTATTCCACTAGCTAGTGCATATGCTATGACACTCTCTAGCCCATGTGCACTGTAACACCACCCCGTGAATATGTCATGCCACACTTGTCTTCGCACGGGTTATATTGCCCCATCTAACGTGCCTTCCTCGATGCCTATGTTATAACGCACAGTGCTATGCCATACATATTACAATCTGCGATCCATATCTGTGTCACAGTGCATATGCAACGTTACACTCCCCAGCACATATTTTATATTACAACTTTAGAGACTAGTTAGGTTACACAACACTGCCCTGTGCATATTACACTCCAAGGCGCATATCGCATAGCACGCGCTAGTGCCTGTGCTATCTCGCGCTCTCCAATGAATCTGTCATTGCGCACAATGTATTGCATATTATATTTCACGCCCGGTTCATCTTATATCACACTTTTTGGTGCATAGTTTATACCATACACTATATCTAGTTTTCATTTTCAATCGTGCTCTCAGGACTATGTTCTATATAACACTGTGTTCACCTACCCTTTTCACGGGCATTACATTTTGCGATAGGGGGTGGAGGGTCAGGGGGTGTTTCTGCCAAGTGAGCCCGGAGTCACAGTCACAAACGTCCTCTTCTTCCTGAATAAAAGTGAGATTATGCTGCATACTTGTTCATATTTTAAGTAGTTCGCACAGACTCAATGTTTTAAAAACAATAAAGTTCCTAATACCCGCCTTCTCTGAACAGTTAGCTTGCTGCCCCATCCCCCTCCTCCCTATCCTCTGTTGTGTGAATCCATGGAATAGCCTCCTCCCTCCTGCCATGCATGGTCTGATGTGCTGCCACTGCCCTCAATTTAGTATGATGTACCAGTCCACTCCTCCTGCCCTCCATTGCCCAATTCTATGCCCCATCATTGACCTCCTGCTTAAACTCTGTGCTTAGCTTGCTGCCCCTATTCTCCTTCCCCCTGCCCTCCGATGTCTTTGTGCATGCCCCTGCTCCATCCTTTTTGCCCACCATGTCCCATGGACCTGCCACTCCTATCTACTCTGAGTGTTCTGTTGAGCTGCCACTCCCCTCCCACCTGCCTAGCATTGTCAGATGACTGTAACCTGTCCCTGCCACCTCCACCCTGCCTGTCCACATGCCATGCCCCTATCCTCTTCCTCCTGTCCTACATGGTCCATTGTACTGCCACACCCTTCTGCCCTCCCTGGTCTGTTGTGCTGCAACTGCTCCTCCTGCGTGCCCCGTGTGGTCTGTTGTGAGGTCCCTTCCCCTGAACTTTCTTGTCTGTGCACAGGTCCTGACCCTCCCTTCTATCCTCCATCGTCCTTTGTGCATGCCCCTGCACCCTCCTTCTTGCCCATCATAGCCATTGGTCTTCTGTGCTGCCATGGCCCCTCCCACCTTCCCTGTGTGGTCAGTTAGCTGCCCCTGACCCCCTCCCACCTTCCCTCCATGGTCTGTGTGTATGCCATCACAGTCTCACTGTTGCTCTTCATGGTGTGTCTTGCTTCTAGTGCCCATCCTGCCTGACCTCCATGGCTATCTTGCTGCTCCTGCCCTGCCCCCTTGCCCCCAGCCCTCTGTTTACATGTGAAGACCCCTACTCCCTCCCTCCTGGCTTGTCTGTTCCATTGTAATGCCCCTGATCCGTCCCTACTGCCCTTTATGGTCTGTAATGCTGCAGCTTTCTCTCCTGTCTGTCCATTATGGTCAGCTAGCTACCATTGCCTCTTGCCCCTCTGTTCTCTGTTGTCCATGTGTATGGTCCTGTCCCCTCCCTCTTGCTTTCTATGGATTGTTGTGCTGCACTCCCGTCCTGCATGCCCTGTGTGGTGTATTGTGCTGCTGCAAACCCTGATGCCTGCCCTGCAGGGTCAGTTTGGTGCACCTCTCCATGCCCCTCTTGTCCTCTGTTATCCAAGTCCATGTCCCTATCCCATTTCCTTCCATGATCCAATGTACCATACTTGCGAACATTTTGAACTTGGTAAGAGGGAGATTTTGAAAAAAAACTGGGGTATTGATTTTCCCCTTTGACTTACATTGAAAAAGAGGATATTGTAGACAGGAGACAGATCAAATGAAGCCCATTTGAGCTTAAAAACATTGGACGTTTCCTGGCTGAATCGGGTCTGTTGGCATGTATGGTTGTACTACCATTGCCTCTTCCTTCTGCCCACAATGGTCTATTACATTGCCACAGCCTTGAAGGAGGGTAGATTGTGTATCACAGGGGGCCCCTGGCCCGTTCTGTCCACACCTGAAGTATGAGACCCTTGTCCTTGCCCTGCCAGCCGCATTTGTAGGCCGTATTAAATTGACCAGCGGGTCCTGTGTTGCTATATAATTATCCTGAGACATCCTTACCACTCAGCCAGCATAAAACCCCTGTGTAGGCCCTTCTGTTCAATATGTAGGCCTCTTTGTTAAATTGACCATAGCTCTGCAATTTTAGTGTATAGCAGTCTGAAGGCAGGTCTGCGAGGCCTTCTGCTCCAAACTAGTAGCCCCCACCCTACCCGAGTGCTCCGTGCTCGGTATCAAAGTTCAACATCCCACTGAAGCTGTCGACATACAGTAGGCTGCATCCTGGACTGGTACTTGCTTCCTGGGCAGGTTTCCCGCTTTTAAGGAAGTGGCAACCGCAGAGCGTCAAGTTAGGAGAACTGAGGAGATTTTGTACATGAATATATTGAATTCCCGTACAATACCCATTATTTTCTGCTTGCTCTATGGAACTTACGATAAGCGATTGGCCTGAGAGACTGACCTTTTCACCCAGTCCATTGTCAGCATTAAGTGGGTAAATGACGAAATGTCTGGTAAAATCTGCAGACGAAGCTTTTGGGTAGCATACGTAGGTAGATGTAGCGTGCAAAGGAGCCCACAAAATGATATAAAAAGGGAGCACCCACAGATATCGACGGACTACCTCGCCGTCTGTATGTAGGTTAACAGGCTGTGCAGGTTTTCCCCAAGAGCTGGGAGCTCTTGTCTTCCTTTGCTTAAAATGTCTTGCTCTGCTTTGCTTGAAGTATCTTATTCTATTTTACCTATATGAAATGTCATGTTATGTTTAACCATTGTTCTCTTTACTTTTGCATTTAAAAGATTTTGTATTGTAATTGCAGGAATGCTTGCTCTAAGAGTAAACGTGAGTGTTCCTAGGTAACATTTTCCTTGGTGTAACTTGTTTCTCATGATGCATTTATAGATGTGTTTTCTCTCTCTCTCTGTCAGTACATTAATTAAGATACAGAGAATATCATGACAGCTGTATGATTATCTGGATTCTGTATTTTGTACTTTATGTCTCTATTCTGCGGTTTCTTTGAAGTTGTATCTTCTCATTAAACTGCCATTGTATTCTGCCACCAATTCCATGTCTCATATGTCTGTTTTCTTCATTTTTGGAGCAAGCGTTCCTAGGCACCCCGGCTCAAATTAAGGTGCCCCTTTTGTCCCTGACTCACTCTCCTGCTCAGTTCTGTGGTGGCTCCCGGGGCTCTGGGGACCGCCTCTAGCTTCCTTGACCCGTAATAGATCTTCCCTCCAACAGCCTCTCTTGCAAGTCCTGTATTGTTGGTTTGTTGCCCCTGCCCCCCTTTCCACTGCCCTCCATAGTCTGTTGTGCTTCCACGGCCCTTCCTGCCTGCTCAGTGTGGTTAAATTGTTGCCTTTGCACTCTCCTACCTGCCTTCAATTTTCAGAGTCCGTGCCCCTGGCCTTTGCCTCTCAACAGTATCCCAATGAACAACTAGATTGCTAACATTCTATATTTATTACAAAAGTGTGGAACGCCTGACATCATCTTGATGTAATCAAAACTGTAATACCTAGAGCATTTCCTTTAGAAATTACATATATGAGAGGGTCTTATTGGCATCAAAATTATGGTTAGTGCTCTAAAAGACTAAAATAAGGACATTTTGTCTGAGTTTTCAAATAGCGACAAAGCACTTTTAAATTATTTGTTATCTTTATGTTTTTTTTATCCAGTTGACCACTTGATTAAATGTTGCACTTAGGGGAGAGGATGTGGTGTTACTTCCAGAACTGCAGACTTTGCATTTTTGGAGCAAGCGTTCCTAGGCACCCCGGCTCAAATTAAGGTGCCCCTTTTGTCCCTGACTCACTCTCCTGCTCAGTTCTGTGGTGGCTCCCGGGGCTCTGGGGACCACCTCTAGCTTCCTTGACCCGTAATAGATCTTCCCTCCAACAGCCTCTCTTGCAAGTCCTGTATTGTTGGTTTGTTGCCCCTGCCCCCCTTTCCACTGCCCTCCATAGTCTGTTGTGCTTCCACGGCCCTTCCTGCCTGCTCAGTGTGGTTAAATTGTTGCCTTTGCACTCTCCTACCTGCCTTCAATTTTCAGAGTCCGTGCCCCTGGCCTTTGCCTCTCAACAGTATCCCAATGAACAACTAGATTGCTAACATTCTATATTTATTACAAAAGTGTGGAACGCCTGACATCATCTTGATGTAATCAAAACTGTAATACCTAGAGCATTTCCTTTAGAAATTACATATATGAGAGGGTCTTATTGGCATCAAAATTATGGTTAGTGCTCTAAAAGACTAAAATAAGGACATATTTTCTGAGTTTTCAAATAGCGACAAAGCACTTTTAAATTATTTGTTATCTTTATGTTTTTTTTATCCAGTTGACCACTTGATTAAATGTTGCACTTAGGGGAGAGGATGTGGTGTTACTTCCAGAACTGCAGACTTTGCAACTGGGGAACCAGGTTGAAGTTTCTGCTTCAGCTCGACATTCTGTGATTCTGGACAAATCACTTAGTCTCCCCATGTCTACAACCAAAATGAATTTGTGCTTGTGTGATGTAACCAATGCTCATGTAAAGCACTCCAATACCTGACAAGTCTGCACTATATAACACTGCAAAAACACTAAATAATAAGTGTTTTGCACACTTCTGTCATTGGGCTATATTTGGGCTACATCTGGGTGATTTTGGGCTACATTTGGGCTCTTTTGTCTCCGGTGGCCATCTTGGGAGATTTATTTGTTATGAAGTTTCCTAATTTCCTCATGTACTGCAGTCTCCTCAGTAGGAAATGCTTTCAGTTTTTTACGTTGATTCCATCATGAAGGTATTCAGATATGTCACACATTTGCCATAAATTCTGAATGTTAGCACTCTAGTTGCTCATTATATCACTGTAGTAAAACTACTGTTCACCATGGAAGTCTGCTCCTGGTATTAAAAGTGCATGTTTCAGTCTGCATGTCAGAATTTTTTAATGAAATAGAAGAGGATTTGAGAAGTCACTCAAAATGTGCCCTCATTTTCTTTCTTCAGCATTAATGATAATTTCTATGGCAAAATGAACCCCCTCATTGTGTTCCTTTTTAAATTAAATGTTTTAAGTGTTACCAGTTTATTCCAATCAAGATGGCTTCAGGTGTGCCATACTTTTGTCATAATGAAGACAGTAAGCGCTCTAGTTGTTTTTAAGAACATTCTGGGACATTCTGTCATTGGGCTATACTTGGGCTACATCTGGGTGATATTTGGGCTACATTTGGGCTCTTTTGTCTCTGGTGGCCATCTTGGGAGACTTATTTGTTATGAAGTTTCCTAATTTCCTCATTTACTGCAGTCTCCTCAGTAGGAAATACTTTCAGTTTTTTACTTTGATTCCATCAAGAAGGCATTCAGATGTGTCACACATTTGCCATAAATTCAGAATGTTAGCACTCTTTTTGCTCATTAGATCACTGTAGTAAAGCTACTGCTCACCAGGGAAAACTGCTGCTGGTATTGAAAGTGCATGTTTCAGTCTGCATGTCAGAATTTTTTAATGAAATAGAAGAGGATTTGAGAAGTCACTCAAAATGTGCCCTAATTTTTCTTTCTGCAGCACTAATCATACTTTTTATGGAAAAATGAACCCCCTCATTTTGTTCCTTTTGAAATTAAATGTTTTAAGAGTTACCACTTTATTCCAAGCAAGATGGCTTCAGGTGTGCCATACGTTTATCATAGGTAGGACTGTTAGCGCTCTAGTAGTTCTTTGGAACACTCTGGGAAGCTGCAGTAGAACACAAAGGAATCAACTGACAGTCTCTGCCCTTGTTGGATGTACATGTTTTACTGAGAATGTCAGACTTCATTCTCACATGACTGAGAAAGATAATGTGAATTTACAGAAAATAAGCTCTCAGTTTAGTTTATAGATCACCTTCCAAACCTCTGTGGTAAAAGCATGAGAACATATTTTTCTCTCAATCATGATATCCCAGCAGAAGGCTTTTTCACATGGTGAAATCACCTTAGAACATACCACAATTCCTAAAATGAGTATGGTACCATCAACAAATGATTTATAATGTAACTAAAGTCTTAAAACCTTCTATTAACTGCAATGCTTTTTAATGAGGTGCTATCATGTATATTGGTCCCAAGATGGCTGCCAACACTTCTTGGATGAAGTGCTGACAGCCAATCAGATCTCAGGATGAGATGTGTGGTTAGGCTCCGCCCACATATATATATGCTTTTAAATGCTATTTTCTCAGGAAATACTGAACAGATTTACACCAGACCTGCAAAAGGCACTTCCTTGACCTTATGGCTACCTCTCTGCCAAATTTCAAGTAATTCTGTTCAGCCGTTCGGGCTGTAGCTGTGTCTAAAGGTCCTATGGAAAAATGCATGGGAAAAACGCGTTTTGGGACCCCCCTTTTATCTCAGCCCCCGCTTGACGAATCCCCCCGAGACTTTCAGGGTAGGAGCGGAGCGTAGCGCCCCACCTATTTTGAAAGATTCGCGAGGATTCGTCGACCGGCGCCAAAGTTATTCAAAATAGAATGTTGCGGATTTCCTATGGAAACGTGGTCCTAACTATAACTTCTGTCATTGGGCTATATTTGGGCTACATCTGGGTGATTTTGGGCTACATTTGGGCTCTTTTGTCTCCGGTGGCCATCTTGGGAGATTTATTTGTTATGAAGTTTCCTAATTTCCTCATGTACTGCAGTCTCCTCAGTAGGAAATGCTTTCAGTTTTTTACGTTGATTCCATCATGAAGGTATTCAGATATGTCACACATTTGCCATAAATTCTGAATGTTAGCACTCTAGTTGCTCATTATATCACTGTAGTAAAACTACTGTTCACCATGGAAGTCTGCTCCTGGTATTAAAAGTGCATGTTTCAGTCTGCATGTCAGAATTTTTTAATGAAATAGAAGAGGATTTGAGAAGTCACTCAAAATGTGCCCTCATTTTCTTTCTTCAGCATTAATGATAATTTCTATGGCAAAATGAACCCCCTCATTGTGTTCCTTTTTAAATTAAATGTTTTAAGTGTTACCAGTTTATTCCAATCAAGATGGCTTCAGGTGTGCCATACTTTTGTCATAATGAAGACAGTAAGCGCTCTAGTTGTTTTTAAGAACATTCTGGGACATTCTGTCATTGGGCTATACTTGGGCTACATCTGGGTGATATTTGGGCTACATTTGGGCTCTTTTGTCTCTGGTGGCCATCTTGGGAGACTTATTTGTTATGAAGTTTCCTAATTTCCTCATTTACTGCAGTCTCCTCAGTAGGAAATACTTTCAGTTTTTTACTTTGATTCCATCAAGAAGGCATTCAGATGTGTCACACATTTGCCATAAATTCAGAATGTTAGCACTCTTTTTGCTCATTAGATCACTGTAGTAAAGCTACTGCTCACCAGGGAAAACTGCTGCTGGTATTGAAAGTGCATGTTTCAGTCTGCATGTCAGAATTTTTTAATGAAATAGAAGAGGATTTGAGAAGTCACTCAAAATGTGCCCTAATTTTTCTTTCTGCAGCACTAATCATACTTTTTATGGAAAAATGAACCCCCTCATTTTGTTCCTTTTGAAATTAAATGTTTTAAGAGTTACCACTTTATTCCAAGCAAGATGGCTTCAGGTGTGCCATACGTTTATCATAGGTAGGACTGTTAGCGCTCTAGTAGTTCTTTGGAACACTCTGGGAAGCTGCAGTAGAACACAAAGGAATCAACTGACAGTCTCTGCCCTTGTTGGATGTACATGTTTTACTGAGAATGTCAGACTTCATTCTCACATGACTGAGAAAGATAATGTGAATTTACAGAAAATAAGCTCTCAGTTTAGTTTATAGATCACCTTCCAAACCTCTGTGGTAAAAGCATGAGAACATATTTTTCTCTCAATCATGATATCCCAGCAGAAGGCTTTTTCACATGGTGAAATCACCTTAGAACATACCACAATTCCTAAAATGAGTATGGTACCATCAACAAATGATTTATAATGTAACTAAAGTCTTAAAACCTTCTATTAACTGCAATGCTTTTTAATGAGGTGCTATCATGTATATTGGTCCCAAGATGGCTGCCAACACTTCTTGGATGAAGTGCTGACAGCCAATCAGATCTCAGGATGAGATGTGTGGTTAGGCTCCGCCCACATATATATATGCTTTTAAATGCTATTTTCTCAGGAAATACTGAACAGATTTACACCAGACCTGCAAAAGGCACTTCCTTGACCTTATGGCTACCTCTCTGCCAAATTTCAAGTAATTCTGTTCAGCCGTTCGGGCTGTAGCTGTGTCTAAAGGTCCTATGGAAAAATGCATGGGAAAAACGCGTTTTGGGACCCCCCTTTTATCTCAGCCCCCGCTTGACGAATCCCCCCGAGACTTTCAGGGTAGGAGCGGAGCGTAGCGCCCCACCTATTTTGAAAGATTCGCGAGGATTCGTCGACCGGCGCCAAAGTTATTCAAAATAGAATGTTGCGGATTTCCTATGGAAACGTGGTCCTAACTATAACTACCTACTGGCGACCGCCAGTAGGTAATATATATATATATATATATATATATATATATATATTCAATGAAAAAACCAAAGGTTTCACACATGTTATAGTTAGCTGGACATTTCACTCGTAAAAAACCATTGAAATTCCCCCGTTATAGTTAGTTCAGCTAACTATAACTCGCGCGCCCGCAATGCACTGCTGATGACGTCACATATTACATCACTCATGACATGGTCAGTGACATCACTCATGACATCACTGATGACATCTCAAATGACATCACTGATGACATCACTGATGACATCATCCAGTGAATGTGTGTTTTTCTGAAAATTAAATATGTTTTATATATGTATATCTCAAGGTCGATGGAAGAATAAATGGGTATATAAGTGTCTAAATGGATGATTTGTTTTTGAAAAATTGATTGTGTAACTGACTGATTAAGTGTATCATAGTGAATACATGGCTTAGTGAGTAATGTTTAAATATGTAAATATCTGTATCAGTCTCTCACTTTGTGTATAAGTGGCTGCATGGGTTGGTGAGTAGCTACATGGGTGTCTATATAGGTTATTAGTTGGTTTTTTGAGTATCAGTCTGAGTGTCTGCATGGTTCGGTGGGGGGTATTACGTAGTGCATAGGTGCATGAATGAGTGACTCACTGTTTGTATGTGTTGAACACAGCATATGTGCAGGACTGTATGGGTGGATGAGTGTGTGTATGGGTGTGTTAGTGAGTGAATGACTGTCTCAATAGTGTCTTTATGAGTAACTACATATGTTTTAAACTAGTATATGTGACTATTGGTGTATATATGTGAGTATATGTGAGAGTGAGAGATTGAAAGAGTTCCTGTATGAATAAGTATGTGTTTCTATAAGTGATTGTTTAAAAGACTAAGTATGTGTAAGTTTCCGTAGAAGTAAGTGTGGTGGTGTGTGTATAACTGTATATGCAAGTAAATGTATGTTTGATTCTTTATTAGCATGAGTGACTATGTGTGTGAGTAACTCTATGGATGAGTGGCATTGTGTAACAGGATGTATAGGTGCATGAGTACATATGATGAGTGAGTACATGTATGAGTGACTGTATAGGACTGTTGGTGAATGAGTGGATGTGTATGTGGATCTTAGAATTACTGAAGAGGTTGTTGTAACTGGTATTGGTATGTCCATTGTTTTGAAAATGTTAGTCTCTATTTTTGAATGTGTGTATCAAAGGTTATATTAGGGTGAGAGGAGGTCTGCCACTCTATCACAAGGATGATGTCATCAGTGATGTCATCAGTGATGTCATTTGAGATGTCATCAGTGATGTCATGAGTGATGTCACTGACCATGTCATGAGTGATGTAATATGTGACGTCATCAGCAGTGCATTGCGGGCGCGCGAGTTATAGTTAGCTGAACTAACTATAACGGGGGAATTTCAATGGTTTTTTACGAGTGAAATGTCCAGCTAACTATAACATGTGTGAAACCTTTGGTTTTTTCATTGAATTTCTAAGGTTTTTTAAATGCTAATTCCTAACTATAACGTGTGTGAAACCCATGTTTTTTTCAGTGAATTTGCAAGGTTTTTTAAATGCTAATTTCTAACTATGCCTACAGAGATAGGACATGTGAAGAAAGAAGAAAAAATGCACAGAAAGAAACAAAAGAAGTGCAGAAAGAAGCAACAGAAGTCCTCAAATACGAAGATAAGTGCAGGAAGAAGGATAACGTGCAGAAAGAACAAAAAGAAGAGCAGAAAGAAGCCTTGTTGCAAAATCATCCTGTACCCTCAACTTTTTCAGACGGATACTGGTGGTAACTGAGTCTGACTAGCCAGTGCTATGTTAAAAGACACTTAGAATACAGTGAAAACACCTACATACACTAGGGAACATTATGCGTTGGGGTCCCCCTGTGATTAGCATGACCTCCTCTGTAAGCCCCTAGTACATAATAGGGCATGGGGATTAAAACTACCTCTTAAAACAGGCCACAGGGCGTTTTTGCACACGTTAACTCAGGCCCCGTCCCCTCCCTTCACCACTGTGTAAACACGCCCTGTGTCCATTTTTAGTTGGGAGATTAAGTTCATTTGAATCCTGAGGGTCCCTAGGGTCCAACTAGCCCACTAGGTACCTCCAGTAAATGCCACAGAGCTGTGTTGCAGAGAGGTGTAAAAAGTGGCACGGCCTGGACCACCTCCTTGCAATGCAGCTCAGTGGCGCTTACTGGAAGCACTTGGTGGGCTAGTTAGCCCCCAGGGGCCCTCAGTATTGAAGGGAAATTATATCCCCAATTTAAAACGTGCCATAGTGCGTGTTTGCACACGTCACCTCAGGCCCCGTCCCCTCCCTTCACCACTGTGTAAACGCGCCCTGTGGCTGTTCTAAGTTGAGAGATTAAGTCCCCTTGAATCCTAAGGGTCCCTAGGGTCAAACTAGACCACTAGGTACCTCCAGTAAGCGCCACAGAGCTGCGTTGCAGAGAGGTGTAAAAAGGGGCTTGGCCTCAGAACACCTGTCTGCAGAGCAGCTCCCTGGCGCATACTGGAGATGCCTGTTGGGGGCGCGTTTGCAGAGTGCTGCACGGAGGGGGCATGGCCTCCGGCACGATGCCAGTCTTTTATTTATTTTAATTTTTTAAGAAGGGGGGCTGTGTGGTTCCCCTTCTTATTCTAATTTATTGGCCCTGATGACCCCATCCCCCAGGGCCTGTCTCCTAATTATATTTTTTTGACCCCAATCCCTAGGGCCGGCCACTGTTTTTATTATTTTAAAAAAATATTTATTTATAGACACACCTAGGACATGCTGGACAAACCGTACGTACCTATCACCATGACGATTTGCGGGATATTCATTAAAAGGCGACTATGCATGCAATGAATCCACGTGGAATGTATTTACACTACTAGTGAAGCTCTGACATGTCTGATGCCCTACCGTGCCTAATCCCGGTAGACACCCTTGTCGTTTATTTATACAAACATGGGTAGCTATTGACGGGCACATTTATTACACATGCACACCAAGCCATTCAAAGGGGATTCGACAAAAATTCGACCAAAACTATGCAAGGAACCCCCCTCACGGTTAATAAAACACACATCCACTGCCGGATGTGTAATACTTTTTATTTTACTCTCTGGAAAGGGGATGAACATCACTTGAGAGTCACAGCGCGCTCCTGACAGAGCCCAATGCTGTGTTACACCCACCATTGCCTGCCGAGTGCCACACACCTCTGTGTTGTATTCCACTAGCTAGTGCATATGCTATGACACTCTCTAGCCCATGTGCACTGTAACACCACCCCGTGAATATGTCATGCCACACTTGTCTTCGCACGGGTTATATTGCCCCATCTAACGTGCCTTCCTCGATGCCTATGTTATAACGCACAGTGCTATGCCATACATATTACAATCTGCGATCCATATCTGTGTCACAGTGCATATGCAACGTTACACTCCCCAGCACATATTTTATATTACAACTTTAGAGACTAGTTAGGTTACACAACACTGCCCTGTGCATATTACACTCCAAGGCGCATATCGCATAGCACGCGCTAGTGCCTGTGCTATCTCGCGCTCTCCAATGAATCTGTCATTGCGCACAATGTATTGCATATTATATTTCACGCCCGGTTCATCTTATATCACACTTTTTGGTGCATAGTTTATACCATACACTATATCTAGTTTTCATTTTCAATCGTGCTCTCAGGACTATGTTCTATATAACACTGTGTTCACCTACCCTTTTCACGGGCATTACATTTTGCGATAGGGGGTGGAGGGTCAGGGGGTGTTTCTGCCAAGTGAGCCCGGAGTCACAGTCACAAACGTCCTCTTCTTCCTGAATAAAAGTGAGATTATGCTGCATACTTGTTCATATTTTAAGTAGTTCGCACAGACTCAATGTTTTAAAAACAATAAAGTTCCTAATACCCGCCTTCTCTGAACAGTTAGCTTGCTGCCCCATCCCCCTCCTCCCTATCCTCTGTTGTGTGAATCCATGGAATAGCCTCCTCCCTCCTGCCATGCATGGTCTGATGTGCTGCCACTGCCCTCAATTTAGTATGATGTACCAGTCCACTCCTCCTGCCCTCCATTGCCCAATTCTATGCCCCATCATTGACCTCCTGCTTAAACTCTGTGCTTAGCTTGCTGCCCCTATTCTCCTTCCCCCTGCCCTCCGATGTCTTTGTGCATGCCCCTGCTCCATCCTTTTTGCCCACCATGTCCCATGGACCTGCCACTCCTATCTACTCTGAGTGTTCTGTTGAGCTGCCACTCCCCTCCCACCTGCCTAGCATTGTCAGATGACTGTAACCTGTCCCTGCCACCTCCACCCTGCCTGTCCACATGCCATGCCCCTATCCTCTTCCTCCTGTCCTACATGGTCCATTGTACTGCCACACCCTTCTGCCCTCCCTGGTCTGTTGTGCTGCAACTGCTCCTCCTGCGTGCCCCGTGTGGTCTGTTGTGAGGTCCCTTCCCCTGAACTTTCTTGTCTGTGCACAGGTCCTGACCCTCCCTTCTATCCTCCATCGTCCTTTGTGCATGCCCCTGCACCCTCCTTCTTGCCCATCATAGCCATTGGTCTTCTGTGCTGCCATGGCCCCTCCCACCTTCCCTGTGTGGTCAGTTAGCTGCCCCTGACCCCCTCCCACCTTCCCTCCATGGTCTGTGTGTATGCCATCACAGTCTCACTGTTGCTCTTCATGGTGTGTCTTGCTTCTAGTGCCCATCCTGCCTGACCTCCATGGCTATCTTGCTGCTCCTGCCCTGCCCCCTTGCCCCCAGCCCTCTGTTTACATGTGAAGACCCCTACTCCCTCCCTCCTGGCTTGTCTGTTCCATTGTAATGCCCCTGATCCGTCCCTACTGCCCTTTATGGTCTGTAATGCTGCAGCTTTCTCTCCTGTCTGTCCATTATGGTCAGCTAGCTACCATTGCCTCTTGCCCCTCTGTTCTCTGTTGTCCATGTGTATGGTCCTGTCCCCTCCCTCTTGCTTTCTATGGATTGTTGTGCTGCACTCCCGTCCTGCATGCCCTGTGTGGTGTATTGTGCTGCTGCAAACCCTGATGCCTGCCCTGCAGGGTCAGTTTGGTGCACCTCTCCATGCCCCTCTTGTCCTCTGTTATCCAAGTCCATGTCCCTATCCCATTTCCTTCCATGATCCAATGTACCATACTTGCGAACATTTTGAACTTGGTAAGAGGGAGATTTTGAAAAAAAACTGGGGTATTGATTTTCCCCTTTGACTTACATTGAAAAAGAGGATATTGTAGACAGGAGACAGATCAAATGAAGCCCATTTGAGCTTAAAAACATTGGACGTTTCCTGGCTGAATCGGGTCTGTTGGCATGTATGGTTGTACTACCATTGCCTCTTCCTTCTGCCCACAATGGTCTATTACATTGCCACAGCCTTGAAGGAGGGTAGATTTTGTATCACAGGGGGCCCCTGGCCCGTTCTGTCCACACCTGAAGTATGAGACCCTTGTCCTTGCCCTGCCAGCCGCATTTGTAGGCCGTATTAAATTGACCAGCGGGTCCTGTGTTGCTATATAATTATCCTGAGACATCCTTACCACTCAGCCAGCATAAAACCCCTGTGTAGGCCCTTCTGTTCAATATGTAGGCCTCTTTGTTAAATTGACCATAGCTCTGCAATTTTAGTGTATAGCAGTCTGAAGGCAGGTCTGCGAGGCCTTCTGCTCCAAACTAGTAGCCCCCACCCTACCCGAGTGCTCCGTGCTCGGTATCAAAGTTCAACATCCCACTGAAGCTGTCGACATACAGTAGGCTGCATCCTGGACTGGTACTTGCTTCCTGGGCAGGTTTCCCGCTTTTAAGGAAGTGGCAACCGCAGAGCGTCAAGTTAGGAGAACTGAGGAGATTTTGTACATGAATATATTGAATTCCCGTACAATACCCATTATTTTCTGCTTGCTCTATGGAACTTACGATAAGCGATTGGCCTGAGAGACTGACCTTTTCACCCAGTCCATTGTCAGCATTAAGTGGGTAAATGACGAAATGTCTGGTAAAATCTGCAGACGAAGCTTTTGGGTAGCATACGTAGGTAGATGTAGCGTGCAAAGGAGCCCACAAAATGATATAAAAAGGGAGCACCCACAGATATCGACGGACTACCTCGCCGTCTGTATGTAGGTTAACAGGCTGTGCAGGTTTTCCCCAAGAGCTGGGAGCTCTTGTCTTCCTTTGCTTAAAATGTCTTGCTCTGCTTTGCTTGAAGTATCTTATTCTATTTTACCTATATGAAATGTCATGTTATGTTTAACCATTGTTCTCTTTACTTTTGCATTTAAAAGATTTTGTATTGTAATTGCAGGAATGCTTGCTCTAAGAGTAAACGTGAGTGTTCCTAGGTAACATTTTCCTTGGTGTAACTTGTTTCTCATGATGCATTTATAGATGTGTTTTCTCTCTCTCTCTGTCAGTACATTAATTAAGATACAGAGAATATCATGACAGCTGTATGATTATCTGGATTCTGTATTTTGTACTTTATGTCTCTATTCTGCGGTTTCTTTGAAGTTGTATCTTCTCATTAAACTGCCATTGTATTCTGCCACCAATTCCATGTCTCATATGTCTGTTTTCTTCATTTTTGGAGCAAGCGTTCCTAGGCACCCCGGCTCAAATTAAGGTGCCCCTTTTGTCCCTGACTCACTCTCCTGCTCAGTTCTGTGGTGGCTCCCGGGGCTCTGGGGACCGCCTCTAGCTTCCTTGACCCGTAATAGATCTTCCCTCCAACAGCCTCTCTTGCAAGTCCTGTATTGTTGGTTTGTTGCCCCTGCCCCCCTTTCCACTGCCCTCCATAGTCTGTTGTGCTTCCACGGCCCTTCCTGCCTGCTCAGTGTGGTTAAATTGTTGCCTTTGCACTCTCCTACCTGCCTTCAATTTTCAGAGTCCGTGCCCCTGGCCTTTGCCTCTCAACAGTATCCCAATGAACAACTAGATTGCTAACATTCTATATTTATTACAAAAGTGTGGAACGCCTGACATCATCTTGATGTAATCAAAACTGTAATACCTAGAGCATTTCCTTTAGAAATTACATATATGAGAGGGTCTTATTGGCATCAAAATTATGGTTAGTGCTCTAAAAGACTAAAATAAGGACATTTTGTCTGAGTTTTCAAATAGCGACAAAGCACTTTTAAATTATTTGTTATCTTTATGTTTTTTTTATCCAGTTGACCACTTGATTAAATGTTGCACTTAGGGGAGAGGATGTGGTGTTACTTCCAGAACTGCAGACTTTGCATTTTTGGAGCAAGCGTTCCTAGGCACCCCGGCTCAAATTAAGGTGCCCCTTTTGTCCCTGACTCACTCTCCTGCTCAGTTCTGTGGTGGCTCCCGGGGCTCTGGGGACCACCTCTAGCTTCCTTGACCCGTAATAGATCTTCCCTCCAACAGCCTCTCTTGCAAGTCCTGTATTGTTGGTTTGTTGCCCCTGCCCCCCTTTCCACTGCCCTCCATAGTCTGTTGTGCTTCCACGGCCCTTCCTGCCTGCTCAGTGTGGTTAAATTGTTGCCTTTGCACTCTCCTACCTGCCTTCAATTTTCAGAGTCCGTGCCCCTGGCCTTTGCCTCTCAACAGTATCCCAATGAACAACTAGATTGCTAACATTCTATATTTATTACAAAAGTGTGGAACGCCTGACATCATCTTGATGTAATCAAAACTGTAATACCTAGAGCATTTCCTTTAGAAATTACATATATGAGAGGGTCTTATTGGCATCAAAATTATGGTTAGTGCTCTAAAAGACTAAAATAAGGACATATTTTCTGAGTTTTCAAATAGCGACAAAGCACTTTTAAATTATTTGTTATCTTTATGTTTTTTTTATCCAGTTGACCACTTGATTAAATGTTGCACTTAGGGGAGAGGATGTGGTGTTACTTCCAGAACTGCAGACTTTGCAACTGGGGAACCAGGTTGAAGTTTCTGCTTCAGCTCGACATTCTGTGATTCTGGACAAATCACTTAGTCTCCCCATGTCTACAACCAAAATGAATTTGTGCTTGTGTGATGTAACCAATGCTCATGTAAAGCACTCCAATACCTGACAAGTCTGCACTATATAACACTGCAAAAACACTAAATAATAAGTGTTTTGCACACTTCTGTCATTGGGCTATATTTGGGCTACATCTGGGTGATTTTGGGCTACATTTGGGCTCTTTTGTCTCCGGTGGCCATCTTGGGAGATTTATTTGTTATGAAGTTTCCTAATTTCCTCATGTACTGCAGTCTCCTCAGTAGGAAATGCTTTCAGTTTTTTACGTTGATTCCATCATGAAGGTATTCAGATATGTCACACATTTGCCATAAATTCTGAATGTTAGCACTCTAGTTGCTCATTATATCACTGTAGTAAAACTACTGTTCACCATGGAAGTCTGCTCCTGGTATTAAAAGTGCATGTTTCAGTCTGCATGTCAGAATTTTTTAATGAAATAGAAGAGGATTTGAGAAGTCACTCAAAATGTGCCCTCATTTTCTTTCTTCAGCATTAATGATAATTTCTATGGCAAAATGAACCCCCTCATTGTGTTCCTTTTTAAATTAAATGTTTTAAGTGTTACCAGTTTATTCCAATCAAGATGGCTTCAGGTGTGCCATACTTTTGTCATAATGAAGACAGTAAGCGCTCTAGTTGTTTTTAAGAACATTCTGGGACATTCTGTCATTGGGCTATACTTGGGCTACATCTGGGTGATATTTGGGCTACATTTGGGCTCTTTTGTCTCTGGTGGCCATCTTGGGAGACTTATTTGTTATGAAGTTTCCTAATTTCCTCATTTACTGCAGTCTCCTCAGTAGGAAATACTTTCAGTTTTTTACTTTGATTCCATCAAGAAGGCATTCAGATGTGTCACACATTTGCCATAAATTCAGAATGTTAGCACTCTTTTTGCTCATTAGATCACTGTAGTAAAGCTACTGCTCACCAGGGAAAACTGCTGCTGGTATTGAAAGTGCATGTTTCAGTCTGCATGTCAGAATTTTTTAATGAAATAGAAGAGGATTTGAGAAGTCACTCAAAATGTGCCCTAATTTTTCTTTCTGCAGCACTAATCATACTTTTTATGGAAAAATGAACCCCCTCATTTTGTTCCTTTTGAAATTAAATGTTTTAAGAGTTACCACTTTATTCCAAGCAAGATGGCTTCAGGTGTGCCATACGTTTATCATAGGTAGGACTGTTAGCGCTCTAGTAGTTCTTTGGAACACTCTGGGAAGCTGCAGTAGAACACAAAGGAATCAACTGACAGTCTCTGCCCTTGTTGGATGTACATGTTTTACTGAGAATGTCAGACTTCATTCTCACATGACTGAGAAAGATAATGTGAATTTACAGAAAATAAGCTCTCAGTTTAGTTTATAGATCACCTTCCAAACCTCTGTGGTAAAAGCATGAGAACATATTTTTCTCTCAATCATGATATCCCAGCAGAAGGCTTTTTCACATGGTGAAATCACCTTAGAACATACCACAATTCCTAAAATGAGTATGGTACCATCAACAAATGATTTATAATGTAACTAAAGTCTTAAAACCTTCTATTAACTGCAATGCTTTTTAATGAGGTGCTATCATGTATATTGGTCCCAAGATGGCTGCCAACACTTCTTGGATGAAGTGCTGACAGCCAATCAGATCTCAGGTTGACATGTGTGGTTAGGCTCCGCCCACATATATATATGCTTTTAAATGGTATTTTCTCAGGAAATACTGAACAGATTTACACCAGACCTGCAAAAGGCACTTCCTTGACCTTATGGCTACCTCTCTGCCAAATTTCAAGTAATTCTGTTCAGCCGTTCGGGCTGTAGCTGTGTCTAAAGGTCCTATGGAAAAATGCATGGGAAAAACGCGTTTTGGGACCCCCCTTTTATCTCAGCCCCCGCTTGACGAATCCCCCCGAGACTTTCAGGGTAGGAGCGGAGCGTAGCGCCCCACCTATTTTGAAAAATTCGCGAGGATTCGTCGACCGGCGCCAAAGTTATTCAAAATAGAATGTTGCGGATTTCCTATGGAAACGTGGTCCTAACTATAACTACCTACTGGCGACCGCCAGTAGGTAATATATACAGATATCGCTGGTGCGTGGAAGACGTGGTAGACATCTGTAGCTCCAAAAACACTCGCGGACACGGACCTTCGATAAAGTGCTTATTTTAATTAATTCGTGAGGCTGTCGTTATATATATATATATTCAATGAAAAAACCAAAGGTTTCACACATGTTATAGTTAGCTGGACATTTCACTTGTAAAAAACCATTGAAATTCCCCCGTTATAGTTAGTTCAGCTAACTATAACTCGCGCGCCCGCAATGCACTGCTGATGACGTCACATATTACATCACTCATGACATGGTCAGTGACATCACTCATGACATCACTGATGACATCTCAAATGACATCACTGATGACATCACTGATGACATCATCCAGTGAATGTGTGTTTTTCTGAAAATTAAATATGTTTTATATATGTATATCTCAAGGTCGATGGAAGAATAAATGGGTATATAAGTGTCTAAATGGATGATTTGTTTTTGAAAAATTGATTGTGTAACTGACTGATTAAGTGTATCATAGTGAATACATGGCTTAGTGAGTAATGTTTAAATATGTAAATATCTGTATCAGTCTCTCACTTTGTGTATAAGTGGCTGCATGGGTTGGTGAGTAGCTACATGGGTGTCTATATAGGTTATTAGTTGGTTTTTTGAGTATCAGTCTGAGTGTCTGCATGGTTCGGTGGGGGGTATTACGTAGTGCATAGGTGCATGAATGAGTGACTCACTGTTTGTATGTGTTGAACACAGCATATGTGCAGGACTGTATGGGTGGATGAGTGTGTGTATGGGTGTGTTAGTGAGTGAATGACTGTCTCAATAGTGTCTTTATGAGTAACTACATATGTTTTAAACTAGTATATGTGACTATTGGTGTATATATGTGAGTATATGTGAGAGTGAGAGATTGAAAGAGTTCCTGTATGAATAAGTATGTGTTTCTATAAGTGATTGTTTAAAAGACTAAGTATGTGTAAGTTTCCGTAGAAGTAAGTGTGGTGGTGTGTGTATAACTGTATATGCAAGTAAATGTATGTTTGATTCTTTATTAGCATGAGTGACTATGTGTGTGAGTAACTCTATGGATGAGTGGCATTGTGTAACAGGATGTATAGGTGCATGAGTACATATGATGAGTGAGTACATGTATGAGTGACTGTATAGGACTGTTGGTGAATGAGTGGATGTGTATGTGGATCTTAGAATTACTGAAGAGGTTGTTGTAACTGGTATTGGTATGTCCATTGTTTTGAAAATGTTAGTCTCTATTTTTGAATGTGTGTATCAAAGGTTATATTAGGGTGAGAGGAGGTCTGCCACTCTATCACAAGGATGATGTCATCAGTGATGTCATCAGTGATGTCATTTGAGATGTCATCAGTGATGTCATGAGTGATGTCACTGACCATGTCATGAGTGATGTAATATGTGACGTCATCAGCAGTGCATTGCGGGCGCGCGAGTTATAGTTAGCTGAACTAACTATAACGGGGGAATTTCAATGGTTTTTTACGAGTGAAATGTCCAGCTAACTATAACATGTGTGAAACCTTTGGTTTTTTCATTGAATTTCTAAGGTTTTTTAAATGCTAATTCCTAACTATAACGTGTGTGAAACCCATGTTTTTTTCAGTGAATTTGCAAGGTTTTTTAAATGCTAATTTCTAACTATGCCTACAGAGATAGGACATGTGAAGAAAGAAGAAAAAATGCACAGAAAGAAACAAAAGAAGTGCAGAAAGAAGCAACAGAAGTCCTCAAATACGAAGATAAGTGCAGGAAGAAGGATAACGTGCAGAAAGAACAAAAAGAAGAGCAGAAAGAAGCCTTGTTGCAAAATCATCCTGTACCCTCAACTTTTTCAGACGGATACTGGTGGTAACTGAGTCTGACTAGCCAGTGCTATGTTAAAAGACACTTAGAATACAGTGAAAACACCTACATACACTAGGGAACATTATGCGTTGGGGTCCCCCTGTGATTAGCATGACCTCCTCTGTAAGCCCCTAGTACATAATAGGGCATGGGGATTAAAACTACCTCTTAAAACAGGCCACAGGGCGTTTTTGCACACGTTAACTCAGGCCCCGTCCCCTCCCTTCACCACTGTGTAAACACGCCCTGTGTCCATTTTTAGTTGGGAGATTAAGTTCATTTGAATCCTGAGGGTCCCTAGGGTCCAACTAGCCCACTAGGTACCTCCAGTAAATGCCACAGAGCTGTGTTGCAGAGAGGTGTAAAAAGTGGCACGGCCTGGACCACCTCCTTGCAATGCAGCTCAGTGGCGCTTACTGGAAGCACTTGGTGGGCTAGTTAGCCCCCAGGGGCCCTCAGTATTGAAGGGAAATTATATCCCCAATTTAAAACGTGCCATAGTGCGTGTTTGCACACGTCACCTCAGGCCCCGTCCCCTCCCTTCACCACTGTGTAAACGCGCCCTGTGGCTGTTCTAAGTCGAGAGATTAAGTCCCCTTGAATCCTAAGGGTCCCTAGGGTCAAACTAGACCCCTAGGTACCTCCAGTAAGCGCCACAGAGCTGCGTTGCAGAGAGGTGTAAAAAGGGGCTTGGCCTCAGAACACCTGTCTGCAGAGCAGCTCCCTGGCGCATACTGGAGATGCCTGTTGGGGGCGCGTTTGCAGAGTGCTGCACGGAGGGGGCATGGCCTCCGGCACGATGCCAGTCTTTTATTTATTTTAATTTTTTAAGAAGGGGGGCTGTGTGGTTCCCCTTCTTATTCTAATTTATTGGCCCTGATGACCCCATCCCCCAGGGCCTGTCTCCTAATTATATTTTTTTGACCCCAATCCCTAGGGCCGGCCACTGTTTTTATTATTTTAAAAAAATATTTATTTATAGACACACCTAGGACATGCTGGACAAACCGTACGTACCTATCACCATGACGATTTGCGGGATATTCATTAAAAGGCGACTATGCATGCAATGAATCCACGTGGAATGTATTTACACTACTAGTGAAGCTCTGACATGTCTGATGCCCTACCGTGCCTAATCCCGGTAGACACCCTTGTCGTTTATTTATACAAACATGGGTAGCTATTGACGGGCACATTTATTACACATGCACACCAAGCCATTCAAAGGGGATTCGACAAAAATTCGACCAAAACTATGCAAGGAACCCCCCTCACGGTTAATAAAACACACATCCACTGCCGGATGTGTAATACTTTTTATTTTACTCTCTGGAAAGGGGATGAACATCACTTGAGAGTCACAGCGCGCTCCTGACAGAGCCCAATGCTGTGTTACACCCACCATTGCCTGCCGAGTGCCACACACCTCTGTGTTGTATTCCACTAGCTAGTGCATATGCTATGACACTCTCTAGCCCATGTGCACTGTAACACCACCCCGTGAATATGTCATGCCACACTTGTCTTCGCACGGGTTATATTGCCCCATCTAACGTGCCTTCCTCGATGCCTATGTTATAACGCACAGTGCTATGCCATACATATTACAATCTGCGATCCATATCTGTGTCACAGTGCATATGCAACGTTACACTCCCCAGCACATATTTTATATTACAACTTTAGAGACTAGTTAGGTTACACAACACTGCCCTGTGCATATTACACTCCAAGGCGCATATCGCATAGCACGCGCTAGTGCCTGTGCTATCTCGCGCTCTCCAATGAATCTGTCATTGCGCACAATGTATTGCATATTATATTTCACGCCCGGTTCATCTTATATCACACTTTTTGGTGCATAGTTTATACCATACACTATATCTAGTTTTCATTTTCAATCGTGCTCTCAGGACTATGTTCTATATAACACTGTGTTCACCTACCCTTTTCACGGGCATTACATTTTGCGATAGGGGGTGGAGGGTCAGGGGGTGTTTCTGCCAAGTGAGCCCGGAGTCACAGTCACAAACGTCCTCTTCTTCCTGAATAAAAGTGAGATTATGCTGCATACTTGTTCATATTTTAAGTAGTTCGCACAGACTCAATGTTTTAAAAACAATAAAGTTCCTAATACCCGCCTTCTCTGAACAGTTAGCTTGCTGCCCCATCCCCCTCCTCCCTATCCTCTGTTGTGTGAATCCATGGAATAGCCTCCTCCCTCCTGCCATGCATGGTCTGATGTGCTGCCACTGCCCTCAATTTAGTATGATGTACCATTCCACTCCTCCTGCCCTCCATTGCCCAATTCTATGCCCCATCATTGACCTCCTGCTTAAACTCTGTGCTTAGCTTGCTGCCCCTATTCTCCTTCCCCCTGCCCTCCGATGTCTTTGTGCATGCCCCTGCTCCATCCTTTTTGCCCACCATGTCCCATGGACCTGCCACTCCTATCTACTCTGAGTGTTCTGTTGAGCTGCCACTCCCCTCCCACCTGCCTAGCATTGTCAGATGACTGTAACCTGTCCCTGCCACCTCCACCCTGCCTGTCCACATGCCATGCCCCTATCCTCTTCCTCCTGTCCTACATGGTCCATTGTACTGCCACACCCTTCTGCCCTCCCTGGTCTGTTGTGCTGCAACTGCTCCTCCTGCGTGCCCCGTGTGGTCTGTTGTGAGGTCCCTTCCCCTGAACTTTCTTGTCTGTGCACAGGTCCTGACCCTCCCTTCTATCCTCCATCGTCCTTTGTGCATGCCCCTGCACCCTCCTTCTTGCCCATCATAGCCATTGGTCTTCTGTGCTGCCATGGCCCCTCCCACCTTCCCTGTGTGGTCAGTTAGCTGCCCCTGACCCCCTCCCACCTTCCCTCCATGGTCTGTGTGTATGCCATCACAGTCTCACTGTTGCTCTTCATGGTGTGTCTTGCTTCTAGTGCCCATCCTGCCTGACCTCCATGGCTATCTTGCTGCTCCTGCCCTGCCCCCTTGCCCCCAGCCCTCTGTTTACATGTGAAGACCCCTACTCCCTCCCTCCTGGCTTGTCTGTTCCATTGTAATGCCCCTGATCCGTCCCTACTGCCCTTTATGGTCTGTAATGCTGCAGCTTTCTCTCCTGTCTGTCCATTATGGTCAGCTAGCTACCATTGCCTCTTGCCCCTCTGTTCTCTGTTGTCCATGTGCATGGTCCTGTCCCCTCCCTCTTGCTTTCTATGGATTGTTGTGCTGCACTCCCGTCCTGCATGCCCTGTGTGGTGTATTGTGCTGCTGCAAACCCTGATGCCTGCCCTGCAGGGTCAGTTTGGTGCACCTCTCCATGCCCCTCTTGTCCTCTGTTATCCAAGTCCATGTCCCTATCCCATTTCCTTCCATGATCCAATGTACCATACTTGCGAACATTTTGAACTTGGTAAGAGGGAGATTTTGAAAAAAAACTGGGGTATTGATTTTCCCCTTTGAGTTACATTGAAAAAGAGGATATTGTAGACAGGAGACAGATCAAATGAAGCCCATTTGAGCTTAAAAACATTGGACGTTTCCTGGCTGAATCGGGTCTGTTGGCATGTATGGTTGTACTACCATTGCCTCTTCCTTCTGTCCACAATGGTCTATTACATTGCCACA
Source organism: Triturus cristatus (assembly GCF_964204655.1). NCBI lineage: Eukaryota > Metazoa > Chordata > Amphibia > Caudata > Salamandridae > Triturus > Triturus cristatus. The sequence continues at coordinate 430,759,523 of NC_140579.1, read as the reverse complement.
GCCTTGAAGGAGGGTAGATTTTGTATCACAGGGGGCCCCTGGCCCGTTCTGTCCACACCTGAAGTATGAGACCCTTGTCCTTGCCCTGCCAGCCGCATTTGTAGGCCGTATTAAATTGACCAGCGGGTCCTGTGTTGCTATATAATTATCCTGAGACATCCTTACCACTCAGCCAGCATAAAACCCCTGTGTAGGCCCTTCTGTTCAATATGTAGGCCTCTTTGTTAAATTGACCATAGCTCTGCAATTTTAGTGTATAGCAGTCTGAAGGCAGGTCTGCGAGGCCTTCTGCTCCAAACTAGTAGCCCCCACCCTACCCGAGTGCTCCGTGCTCGGTATCAAAGTTCAACATCCCACTGAAGCTGTCGACATACAGTAGGCTGCATCCTGGACTGGTACTTGCTTCCTGGGCAGGTTTCCCGCTTTTAAGGAAGTGGCAACCGCAGAGCGTCAAGTTAGGAGAACTGAGGAGATTTTGTACATGAATATATTGAATTCCCGTACAATACCCATTATTTTCTGCTTGCTCTATGGAACTTACGATAAGCGATTGGCCTGAGAGACTGACCTTTTCACCCAGTCCATTGTCAGCATTAAGTGGGTAAATGACGAAATGTCTGGTAAAATCTGCAGACGAAGCTTTTGGGTAGCATACGTAGGTAGATGTAGCGTGCAAAGGAGCCCACAAAATGATATAAAAAGGGAGCACCCACAGATATCGACGGACTACCTCGCCGTCTGTATGTAGGTTAACAGGCTGTGCAGGTTTTCCCCAAGAGCTGGGAGCTCTTGTCTTCCTTTGCTTAAAATGTCTTGCTCTGCTTTGCTTGAAGTATCTTATTCTATTTTACCTATATGAAATGTCATGTTATGTTTAACCATTGTTCTCTTTACTTTTGCATTTAAAAGATTTTGTATTGTAATTGCAGGAATGCTTGCTCTAAGAGTAAACGTGAGTGTTCCTAGGTAACATTTTCCTTGGTGTAACTTGTTTCTCATGATGCATTTATAGATGTGTTTTCTCTCTCTCTCTGTCAGTACATTAATTAAGATACAGAGAATATCATGACAGCTGTATGATTATCTGGATTCTGTATTTTGTACTTTATGTCTCTATTCTGCGGTTTCTTTGAAGTTGTATCTTCTCATTAAACTGCCATTGTATTCTGCCACCAATTCCATGTCTCATATGTCTGTTTTCTTCATTTTTGGAGCAAGCGTTCCTAGGCACCCCGGCTCAAATTAAGGTGCCCCTTTTGTCCCTGACTCACTCTCCTGCTCAGTTCTGTGGTGGCTCCCGGGGCTCTGGGGACCGCCTCTAGCTTCCTTGACCCGTAATAGATCTTCCCTCCAACAGCCTCTCTTGCAAGTCCTGTATTGTTGGTTTGTTGCCCCTGCCCCCCTTTCCACTGCCCTCCATAGTCTGTTGTGCTTCCACGGCCCTTCCTGCCTGCTCAGTGTGGTTAAATTGTTGCCTTTGCACTCTCCTACCTGCCTTCAATTTTCAGAGTCCGTGCCCCTGGCCTTTGCCTCTCAACAGTATCCCAATGAACAACTAGATTGCTAACATTCTATATTTATTACAAAAGTGTGGAACGCCTGACATCATCTTGATGTAATCAAAACTGTAATACCTAGAGCATTTCCTTTAGAAATTACATATATGAGAGGGTCTTATTGGCATCAAAATTATGGTTAGTGCTCTAAAAGACTAAAATAAGGACATTTTGTCTGAGTTTTCAAATAGCGACAAAGCACTTTTAAATTATTTGTTATCTTTATGTTTTTTTTATCCAGTTGACCACTTGATTAAATGTTGCACTTAGGGGAGAGGATGTGGTGTTACTTCCAGAACTGCAGACTTTGCATTTTTGGAGCAAGCGTTCCTAGGCACCCCGGCTCAAATTAAGGTGCCCCTTTTGTCCCTGACTCACTCTCCTGCTCAGTTCTGTGGTGGCTCCCGGGGCTCTGGGGACCACCTCTAGCTTCCTTGACCCGTAATAGATCTTCCCTCCAACAGCCTCTCTTGCAAGTCCTGTATTGTTGGTTTGTTGCCCCTGCCCCCCTTTCCACTGCCCTCCATAGTCTGTTGTGCTTCCACGGCCCTTCCTGCCTGCTCAGTGTGGTTAAATTGTTGCCTTTGCACTCTCCTACCTGCCTTCAATTTTCAGAGTCCGTGCCCCTGGCCTTTGCCTCTCAACAGTATCCCAATGAACAACTAGATTGCTAACATTCTATATTTATTACAAAAGTGTGGAACGCCTGACATCATCTTGATGTAATCAAAACTGTAATACCTAGAGCATTTCCTTTAGAAATTACATATATGAGAGGGTCTTATTGGCATCAAAATTATGGTTAGTGCTCTAAAAGACTAAAATAAGGACATATTTTCTGAGTTTTCAAATAGCGACAAAGCACTTTTAAATTATTTGTTATCTTTATGTTTTTTTTATCCAGTTGACCACTTGATTAAATGTTGCACTTAGGGGAGAGGATGTGGTGTTACTTCCAGAACTGCAGACTTTGCAACTGGGGAACCAGGTTGAAGTTTCTGCTTCAGCTCGACATTCTGTGATTCTGGACAAATCACTTAGTCTCCCCATGTCTACAACCAAAATGAATTTGTGCTTGTGTGATGTAACCAATGCTCATGTAAAGCACTCCAATACCTGACAAGTCTGCACTATATAACACTGCAAAAACACTAAATAATAAGTGTTTTGCACACTTCTGTCATTGGGCTATATTTGGGCTACATCTGGGTGATTTTGGGCTACATTTGGGCTCTTTTGTCTCCGGTGGCCATCTTGGGAGATTTATTTGTTATGAAGTTTCCTAATTTCCTCATGTACTGCAGTCTCCTCAGTAGGAAATGCTTTCAGTTTTTTACGTTGATTCCATCATGAAGGTATTCAGATATGTCACACATTTGCCATAAATTCTGAATGTTAGCACTCTAGTTGCTCATTATATCACTGTAGTAAAACTACTGTTCACCATGGAAGTCTGCTCCTGGTATTAAAAGTGCATGTTTCAGTCTGCATGTCAGAATTTTTTAATGAAATAGAAGAGGATTTGAGAAGTCACTCAAAATGTGCCCTCATTTTCTTTCTTCAGCATTAATGATAATTTCTATGGCAAAATGAACCCCCTCATTGTGTTCCTTTTTAAATTAAATGTTTTAAGTGTTACCAGTTTATTCCAATCAAGATGGCTTCAGGTGTGCCATACTTTTGTCATAATGAAGACAGTAAGCGCTCTAGTTGTTTTTAAGAACATTCTGGGACATTCTGTCATTGGGCTATACTTGGGCTACATCTGGGTGATATTTGGGCTACATTTGGGCTCTTTTGTCTCTGGTGGCCATCTTGGGAGACTTATTTGTTATGAAGTTTCCTAATTTCCTCATTTACTGCAGTCTCCTCAGTAGGAAATACTTTCAGTTTTTTACTTTGATTCCATCAAGAAGGCATTCAGATGTGTCACACATTTGCCATAAATTCAGAATGTTAGCACTCTTTTTGCTCATTAGATCACTGTAGTAAAGCTACTGCTCACCAGGGAAAACTGCTGCTGGTATTGAAAGTGCATGTTTCAGTCTGCATGTCAGAATTTTTTAATGAAATAGAAGAGGATTTGAGAAGTCACTCAAAATGTGCCCTAATTTTTCTTTCTGCAGCACTAATCATACTTTTTATGGAAAAATGAACCCCCTCATTTTGTTCCTTTTGAAATTAAATGTTTTAAGAGTTACCACTTTATTCCAAGCAAGATGGCTTCAGGTGTGCCATACGTTTATCATAGGTAGGACTGTTAGCGCTCTAGTAGTTCTTTGGAACACTCTGGGAAGCTGCAGTAGAACACAAAGGAATCAACTGACAGTCTCTGCCCTTGTTGGATGTACATGTTTTACTGAGAATGTCAGACTTCATTCTCACATGACTGAGAAAGATAATGTGAATTTACAGAAAATAAGCTCTCAGTTTAGTTTATAGATCACCTTCCAAACCTCTGTGGTAAAAGCATGAGAACATATTTTTCTCTCAATCATGATATCCCAGCAGAAGGCTTTTTCACATGGTGAAATCACCTTAGAACATACCACAATTCCTAAAATGAGTATGGTACCATCAACAAATGATTTATAATGTAACTAAAGTCTTAAAACCTTCTATTAACTGCAATGCTTTTTAATGAGGTGCTATCATGTATATTGGTCCCAAGATGGCTGCCAACACTTCTTGGATGAAGTGCTGACAGCCAATCAGATCTCAGGATGAGATGTGTGGTTAGGCTCCGCCCACATATATATATGCTTTTAAATGCTATTTTCTCAGGAAATACTGAACAGATTTACACCAGACCTGCAAAAGGCACTTCCTTGACCTTATGGCTACCTCTCTGCCAAATTTCAAGTAATTCTGTTCAGCCGTTCGGGCTGTAGCTGTGTCTAAAGGTCCTATGGAAAAATGCATGGGAAAAACGCGTTTTGGGACCCCCCTTTTATCTCAGCCCCCGCTTGACGAATCCCCCCGAGACTTTCAGGGTAGGAGCGGAGCGTAGCGCCCCACCTATTTTGAAAGATTCGCGAGGATTCGTCGACCGGCGCCAAAGTTATTCAAAATAGAATGTTGCGGATTTCCTATGGAAACGTGGTCCTAACTATAACTACCTACTGGCGACCGCCAGTAGGTAATATATATATATATATTCACTGAAAAAAACATGGGTTTCACACACGTTATAGTTAGGAATTAGCATTTAAAAAACCTTAGAAATTCAATGAAAAAACCAAAGGTTTCACACATGTTATAGTTAGCTGGACATTTCACTCGTAAAAAACCATTGAAATTCCCCCGTTATAGTTAGTTCAGCTAACTATAACTCGCGCGCCCGCAATGCACTGCTGATGACGTCACATATTACATCACTCATGACATGGTCAGTGACATCACTCATGACATCACTGATGACATCTCAAATGACATCACTGATGACATCACTGATGACATCATCCAGTGAATGTGTGTTTTTCTGAAAATTAAATATGTTTTATATATGTATATCTCAAGGTCGATGGAAGAATAAATGGGTATATAAGTGTCTAAATGGATGATTTGTTTTTGAAAAATTGATTGTGTAACTGACTGATTAAGTGTATCATAGTGAATACATGGCTTAGTGAGTAATGTTTAAATATGTAAATATCTGTATCAGTCTCTCACTTTGTGTATAAGTGGCTGCATGGGTTGGTGAGTAGCTACATGGGTGTCTATATAGGTTATTAGTTGGTTTTTTGAGTATCAGTCTGAGTGTCTGCATGGTTCGGTGGGGGGTATTACGTAGTGCATAGGTGCATGAATGAGTGACTCACTGTTTGTATGTGTTGAACACAGCATATGTGCAGGACTGTATGGGTGGATGAGTGTGTGTATGGGTGTGTTAGTGAGTGAATGACTGTCTCAATAGTGTCTTTATGAGTAACTACATATGTTTTAAACTAGTATATGTGACTATTGGTGTATATATGTGAGTATATGTGAGAGTGAGAGATTGAAAGAGTTCCTGTATGAATAAGTATGTGTTTCTATAAGTGATTGTTTAAAAGACTAAGTATGTGTAAGTTTCCGTAGAAGTAAGTGTGGTGGTGTGTGTATAACTGTATATGCAAGTAAATGTATGTTTGATTCTTTATTAGCATGAGTGACTATGTGTGTGAGTAACTCTATGGATGAGTGGCATTGTGTAACAGGATGTATAGGTGCATGAGTACATATGATGAGTGAGTACATGTATGAGTGACTGTATAGGACTGTTGGTGAATGAGTGGATGTGTATGTGGATCTTAGAATTACTGAAGAGGTTGTTGTAACTGGTATTGGTATGTCCATTGTTTTGAAAATGTTAGTCTCTATTTTTGAATGTGTGTATCAAAGGTTATATTAGGGTGAGAGGAGGTCTGCCACTCTATCACAAGGATGATGTCATCAGTGATGTCATCAGTGATGTCATTTGAGATGTCATCAGTGATGTCATGAGTGATGTCACTGACCATGTCATGAGTGATGTAATATGTGACGTCATCAGCAGTGCATTGCGGGCGCGCGAGTTATAGTTAGCTGAACTAACTATAACGGGGGAATTTCAATGGTTTTTTACGAGTGAAATGTCCAGCTAACTATAACATGTGTGAAACCTTTGGTTTTTTCATTGAATTTCTAAGGTTTTTTAAATGCTAATTCCTAACTATAACGTGTGTGAAACCCATGTTTTTTTCAGTGAATTTGCAAGGTTTTTTAAATGCTAATTTCTAACTATGCCTACAGAGATAGGACATGTGAAGAAAGAAGAAAAAATGCACAGAAAGAAACAAAAGAAGTGCAGAAAGAAGCAACAGAAGTCCTCAAATACGAAGATAAGTGCAGGAAGAAGGATAACGTGCAGAAAGAACAAAAAGAAGAGCAGAAAGAAGCCTTGTTGCAAAATCATCCTGTACCCTCAACTTTTTCAGACGGATACTGGTGGTAACTGAGTCTGACTAGCCAGTGCTATGTTAAAAGACACTTAGAATACAGTGAAAACACCTACATACACTAGGGAACATTATGCGTTGGGGTCCCCCTGTGATTAGCATGACCTCCTCTGTAAGCCCCTAGTACATAATAGGGCATGGGGATTAAAACTACCTCTTAAAACAGGCCACAGGGCGTTTTTGCACACGTTAACTCAGGCCCCGTCCCCTCCCTTCACCACTGTGTAAACACGCCCTGTGTCCATTTTTAGTTGGGAGATTAAGTTCATTTGAATCCTGAGGGTCCCTAGGGTCCAACTAGCCCACTAGGTACCTCCAGTAAATGCCACAGAGCTGTGTTGCAGAGAGGTGTAAAAAGTGGCACGGCCTGGACCACCTCCTTGCAATGCAGCTCAGTGGCGCTTACTGGAAGCACTTGGTGGGCTAGTTAGCCCCCAGGGGCCCTCAGTATTGAAGGGAAATTATATCCCCAATTTAAAACGTGCCATAGTGCGTGTTTGCACACGTCACCTCAGGCCCCGTCCCCTCCCTTCACCACTGTGTAAACGCGCCCTGTGGCTGTTCTAAGTCGAGAGATTAAGTCCCCTTGAATCCTAAGGGTCCCTAGGGTCAAACTAGACCCCTAGGTACCTCCAGTAAGCGCCACAGAGCTGCGTTGCAGAGAGGTGTAAAAAGGGGCTTGGCCTCAGAACACCTGTCTGCAGAGCAGCTCCCTGGCGCATACTGGAGATGCCTGTTGGGGGCGCGTTTGCAGAGTGCTGCACGGAGGGGGCATGGCCTCCGGCACGATGCCAGTCTTTTATTTATTTTAATTTTTTAAGAAGGGGGGCTGTGTGGTTCCCCTTCTTATTCTAATTTATTGGCCCTGATGACCCCATCCCCCAGGGCCTGTCTCCTAATTATATTTTTTTGACCCCAATCCCTAGGGCCGGCCACTGTTTTTATTATTTTAAAAAAATATTTATTTATAGACACACCTAGGACATGCTGGACAAACCGTACGTACCTATCACCATGACGATTTGCGGGATATTCATTAAAAGGCGACTATGCATGCAATGAATCCACGTGGAATGTATTTACACTACTAGTGAAGCTCTGACATGTCTGATGCCCTACCGTGCCTAATCCCGGTAGACACCCTTGTCGTTTATTTATACAAACATGGGTAGCTATTGACGGGCACATTTATTACACATGCACACCAAGCCATTCAAAGGGGATTCGACAAAAATTCGACCAAAACTATGCAAGGAACCCCCCTCACGGTTAATAAAACACACATCCACTGCCGGATGTGTAATACTTTTTATTTTACTCTCTGGAAAGGGGATGAACATCACTTGAGAGTCACAGCGCGCTCCTGACAGAGCCCAATGCTGTGTTACACCCACCATTGCCTGCCGAGTGCCACACACCTCTGTGTTGTATTCCACTAGCTAGTGCATATGCTATGACACTCTCTAGCCCATGTGCACTGTAACACCACCCCGTGAATATGTCATGCCACACTTGTCTTCGCACGGGTTATATTGCCCCATCTAACGTGCCTTCCTCGATGCCTATGTTATAACGCACAGTGCTATGCCATACATATTACAATCTGCGATCCATATCTGTGTCACAGTGCATATGCAACGTTACACTCCCCAGCACATATTTTATATTACAACTTTAGAGACTAGTTAGGTTACACAACACTGCCCTGTGCATATTACACTCCAAGGCGCATATCGCATAGCACGCGCTAGTGCCTGTGCTATCTCGCGCTCTCCAATGAATCTGTCATTGCGCACAATGTATTGCATATTATATTTCACGCCCGGTTCATCTTATATCACACTTTTTGGTGCATAGTTTATACCATACACTATATCTAGTTTTCATTTTCAATCGTGCTCTCAGGACTATGTTCTATATAACACTGTGTTCACCTACCCTTTTCACGGGCATTACATTTTGCGATAGGGGGTGGAGGGTCAGGGGGTGTTTCTGCCAAGTGAGCCCGGAGTCACAGTCACAAACGTCCTCTTCTTCCTGAATAAAAGTGAGATTATGCTGCATACTTGTTCATATTTTAAGTAGTTCGCACAGACTCAATGTTTTAAAAACAATAAAGTTCCTAATACCCGCCTTCTCTGAACAGTTAGCTTGCTGCCCCATCCCCCTCCTCCCTATCCTCTGTTGTGTGAATCCATGGAATAGCCTCCTCCCTCCTGCCATGCATGGTCTGATGTGCTGCCACTGCCCTCAATTTAGTATGATGTACCATTCCACTCCTCCTGCCCTCCATTGCCCAATTCTATGCCCCATCATTGACCTCCTGCTTAAACTCTGTGCTTAGCTTGCTGCCCCTATTCTCCTTCCCCCTGCCCTCCGATGTCTTTGTGCATGCCCCTGCTCCATCCTTTTTGCCCACCATGTCCCATGGACCTGCCACTCCTATCTACTCTGAGTGTTCTGTTGAGCTGCCACTCCCCTCCCACCTGCCTAGCATTGTCAGATGACTGTAACCTGTCCCTGCCACCTCCACCCTGCCTGTCCACATGCCATGCCCCTATCCTCTTCCTCCTGTCCTACATGGTCCATTGTACTGCCACACCCTTCTGCCCTCCCTGGTCTGTTGTGCTGCAACTGCTCCTCCTGCGTGCCCCGTGTGGTCTGTTGTGAGGTCCCTTCCCCTGAACTTTCTTGTCTGTGCACAGGTCCTGACCCTCCCTTCTATCCTCCATCGTCCTTTGTGCATGCCCCTGCACCCTCCTTCTTGCCCATCATAGCCATTGGTCTTCTGTGCTGCCATGGCCCCTCCCACCTTCCCTGTGTGGTCAGTTAGCTGCCCCTGACCCCCTCCCACCTTCCCTCCATGGTCTGTGTGTATGCCATCACAGTCTCACTGTTGCTCTTCATGGTGTGTCTTGCTTCTAGTGCCCATCCTGCCTGACCTCCATGGCTATCTTGCTGCTCCTGCCCTGCCCCCTTGCCCCCAGCCCTCTGTTTACATGTGAAGACCCCTACTCCCTCCCTCCTGGCTTGTCTGTTCCATTGTAATGCCCCTGATCCGTCCCTACTGCCCTTTATGGTCTGTAATGCTGCAGCTTTCTCTCCTGTCTGTCCATTATGGTCAGCTAGCTACCATTGCCTCTTGCCCCTCTGTTCTCTGTTGTCCATGTGCATGGTCCTGTCCCCTCCCTCTTGCTTTCTATGGATTGTTGTGCTGCACTCCCGTCCTGCATGCCCTGTGTGGTGTATTGTGCTGCTGCAAACCCTGATGCCTGCCCTGCAGGGTCAGTTTGGTGCACCTCTCCATGCCCCTCTTGTCCTCTGTTATCCAAGTCCATGTCCCTATCCCATTTCCTTCCATGATCCAATGTACCATACTTGCGAACATTTTGAACTTGGTAAGAGGGAGATTTTGAAAAAAAACTGGGGTATTGATTTTCCCCTTTGAGTTACATTGAAAAAGAGGATATTGTAGACAGGAGACAGATCAAATGAAGCCCATTTGAGCTTAAAAACATTGGACGTTTCCTGGCTGAATCGGGTCTGTTGGCATGTATGGTTGTACTACCATTGCCTCTTCCTTCTGTCCACAATGGTCTATTACATTGCCACAGCCTTGAAGGAGGGTAGATTTTGTATCACAGGGGGCCCCTGGCCCGTTCTGTCCACACCTGAAGTATGAGACCCTTGTCCTTGCCCTGCCAGCCGCATTTGTAGGCCGTATTAAATTGACCAGCGGGTCCTGTGTTGCTATATAATTATCCTGAGACATCCTTACCACTCAGCCAGCATAAAACCCCTGTGTAGGCCCTTCTGTTCAATATGTAGGCCTCTTTGTTAAATTGACCATAGCTCTGCAATTTTAGTGTATAGCAGTCTGAAGGCAGGTCTGCGAGGCCTTCTGCTCCAAACTAGTAGCCCCCACCCTACCCGAGTGCTCCGTGCTCGGTATCAAAGTTCAACATCCCACTGAAGCTGTCGACATACAGTAGGCTGCATCCTGGACTGGTACTTGCTTCCTGGGCAGGTTTCCCGCTTTTAAGGAAGTGGCAACCGCAGAGCGTCAAGTTAGGAGAACTGAGGAGATTTTGTACATGAATATATTGAATTCCCGTACAATACCCATTATTTTCTGCTTGCTCTATGGAACTTACGATAAGCGATTGGCCTGAGAGACTGACCTTTTCACCCAGTCCATTGTCAGCATTAAGTGGGTAAATGACGAAATGTCTGGTAAAATCTGCAGACGAAGCTTTTGGGTAGCATACGTAGGTAGATGTAGCGTGCAAAGGAGCCCACAAAATGATATAAAAAGGGAGCACCCACAGATATCGACGGACTACCTCGCCGTCTGTATGTAGGTTAACAGGCTGTGCAGGTTTTCCCCAAGAGCTGGGAGCTCTTGTCTTCCTTTGCTTAAAATGTCTTGCTCTGCTTTGCTTGAAGTATCTTATTCTATTTTACCTATATGAAATGTCATGTTATGTTTAACCATTGTTCTCTTTACTTTTGCATTTAAAAGATTTTGTATTGTAATTGCAGGAATGCTTGCTCTAAGAGTAAACGTGAGTGTTCCTAGGTAACATTTTCCTTGGTGTAACTTGTTTCTCATGATGCATTTATAGATGTGTTTTCTCTCTCTCTCTGTCAGTACATTAATTAAGATACAGAGAATATCATGACAGCTGTATGATTATCTGGATTCTGTATTTTGTACTTTATGTCTCTATTCTGCGGTTTCTTTGAAGTTGTATCTTCTCATTAAACTGCCATTGTATTCTGCCACCAATTCCATGTCTCATATGTCTGTTTTCTTCATTTTTGGAGCAAGCGTTCCTAGGCACCCCGGCTCAAATTAAGGTGCCCCTTTTGTCCCTGACTCACTCTCCTGCTCAGTTCTGTGGTGGCTCCCGGGGCTCTGGGGACCGCCTCTAGCTTCCTTGACCCGTAATAGATCTTCCCTCCAACAGCCTCTCTTGCAAGTCCTGTATTGTTGGTTTGTTGCCCCTGCCCCCCTTTCCACTGCCCTCCATAGTCTGTTGTGCTTCCACGGCCCTTCCTGCCTGCTCAGTGTGGTTAAATTGTTGCCTTTGCACTCTCCTACCTGCCTTCAATTTTCAGAGTCCGTGCCCCTGGCCTTTGCCTCTCAACAGTATCCCAATGAACAACTAGATTGCTAACATTCTATATTTATTACAAAAGTGTGGAACGCCTGACATCATCTTGATGTAATCAAAACTGTAATACCTAGAGCATTTCCTTTAGAAATTACATATATGAGAGGGTCTTATTGGCATCAAAATTATGGTTAGTGCTCTAAAAGACTAAAATAAGGACATTTTGTCTGAGTTTTCAAATAGCGACAAAGCACTTTTAAATTATTTGTTATCTTTATGTTTTTTTTATCCAGTTGACCACTTGATTAAATGTTGCACTTAGGGGAGAGGATGTGGTGTTACTTCCAGAACTGCAGACTTTGCATTTTTGGAGCAAGCGTTCCTAGGCACCCCGGCTCAAATTAAGGTGCCCCTTTTGTCCCTGACTCACTCTCCTGCTCAGTTCTGTGGTGGCTCCCGGGGCTCTGGGGACCACCTCTAGCTTCCTTGACCCGTAATAGATCTTCCCTCCAACAGCCTCTCTTGCAAGTCCTGTATTGTTGGTTTGTTGCCCCTGCCCCCCTTTCCACTGCCCTCCATAGTCTGTTGTGCTTCCACGGCCCTTCCTGCCTGCTCAGTGTGGTTAAATTGTTGCCTTTGCACTCTCCTACCTGCCTTCAATTTTCAGAGTCCGTGCCCCTGGCCTTTGCCTCTCAACAGTATCCCAATGAACAACTAGATTGCTAACATTCTATATTTATTACAAAAGTGTGGAACGCCTGACATCATCTTGATGTAATCAAAACTGTAATACCTAGAGCATTTCCTTTAGAAATTACATATATGAGAGGGTCTTATTGGCATCAAAATTATGGTTAGTGCTCTAAAAGACTAAAATAAGGACATATTTTCTGAGTTTTCAAATAGCGACAAAGCACTTTTAAATTATTTGTTATCTTTATGTTTTTTTTATCCAGTTGACCACTTGATTAAATGTTGCACTTAGGGGAGAGGATGTGGTGTTACTTCCAGAACTGCAGACTTTGCAACTGGGGAACCAGGTTGAAGTTTCTGCTTCAGCTCGACATTCTGTGATTCTGGACAAATCACTTAGTCTCCCCATGTCTACAACCAAAATGAATTTGTGCTTGTGTGATGTAACCAATGCTCATGTAAAGCACTCCAATACCTGACAAGTCTGCACTATATAACACTGCAAAAACACTAAATAATAAGTGTTTTGCACACTTCTGTCATTGGGCTATATTTGGGCTACATCTGGGTGATTTTGGGCTACATTTGGGCTCTTTTGTCTCCGGTGGCCATCTTGGGAGATTTATTTGTTATGAAGTTTCCTAATTTCCTCATGTACTGCAGTCTCCTCAGTAGGAAATGCTTTCAGTTTTTTACGTTGATTCCATCATGAAGGTATTCAGATATGTCACACATTTGCCATAAATTCTGAATGTTAGCACTCTAGTTGCTCATTATATCACTGTAGTAAAACTACTGTTCACCATGGAAGTCTGCTCCTGGTATTAAAAGTGCATGTTTCAGTCTGCATGTCAGAATTTTTTAATGAAATAGAAGAGGATTTGAGAAGTCACTCAAAATGTGCCCTCATTTTCTTTCTTCAGCATTAATGATAATTTCTATGGCAAAATGAACCCCCTCATTGTGTTCCTTTTTAAATTAAATGTTTTAAGTGTTACCAGTTTATTCCAATCAAGATGGCTTCAGGTGTGCCATACTTTTGTCATAATGAAGACAGTAAGCGCTCTAGTTGTTTTTAAGAACATTCTGGGACATTCTGTCATTGGGCTATACTTGGGCTACATCTGGGTGATATTTGGGCTACATTTGGGCTCTTTTGTCTCTGGTGGCCATCTTGGGAGACTTATTTGTTATGAAGTTTCCTAATTTCCTCATTTACTGCAGTCTCCTCAGTAGGAAATACTTTCAGTTTTTTACTTTGATTCCATCAAGAAGGCATTCAGATGTGTCACACATTTGCCATAAATTCAGAATGTTAGCACTCTTTTTGCTCATTAGATCACTGTAGTAAAGCTACTGCTCACCAGGGAAAACTGCTGCTGGTATTGAAAGTGCATGTTTCAGTCTGCATGTCAGAATTTTTTAATGAAATAGAAGAGGATTTGAGAAGTCACTCAAAATGTGCCCTAATTTTTCTTTCTGCAGCACTAATCATACTTTTTATGGAAAAATGAACCCCCTCATTTTGTTCCTTTTGAAATTAAATGTTTTAAGAGTTACCACTTTATTCCAAGCAAGATGGCTTCAGGTGTGCCATACGTTTATCATAGGTAGGACTGTTAGCGCTCTAGTAGTTCTTTGGAACACTCTGGGAAGCTGCAGTAGAACACAAAGGAATCAACTGACAGTCTCTGCCCTTGTTGGATGTACATGTTTTACTGAGAATGTCAGACTTCATTCTCACATGACTGAGAAAGATAATGTGAATTTACAGAAAATAAGCTCTCAGTTTAGTTTATAGATCACCTTCCAAACCTCTGTGGTAAAAGCATGAGAACATATTTTTCTCTCAATCATGATATCCCAGCAGAAGGCTTTTTCACATGGTGAAATCACCTTAGAACATACCACAATTCCTAAAATGAGTATGGTACCATCAACAAATGATTTATAATGTAACTAAAGTCTTAAAACCTTCTATTAACTGCAATGCTTTTTAATGAGGTGCTATCATGTATATTGGTCCCAAGATGGCTGCCAACACTTCTTGGATGAAGTGCTGACAGCCAATCAGATCTCAGGATGAGATGTGTGGTTAGGCTCCGCCCACATATATATATGCTTTTAAATGCTATTTTCTCAGGAAATACTGAACAGATTTACACCAGACCTGCAAAAGGCACTTCCTTGACCTTATGGCTACCTCTCTGCCAAATTTCAAGTAATTCTGTTCAGCCGTTCGGGCTGTAGCTGTGTCTAAAGGTCCTATGGAAAAATGCATGGGAAAAACGCGTTTTGGGACCCCCCTTTTATCTCAGCCCCCGCTTGACGAATCCCCCCGAGACTTTCAGGGTAGGAGCGGAGCGTAGCGCCCCACCTATTTTGAAAGATTCGCGAGGATTCGTCGACCGGCGCCAAAGTTATTCAAAATAGAATGTTGCGGATTTCCTATGGAAACGTGGTCCTAACTATAACTACCTACTGGCGACCGCCAGTAGGTAATATATATATATTCAATGAAAAAACCAAAGGTTTCACACATGTTATAGTTAGCTGGACATTTCACTCGTAAAAAACCATTGAAATTCCCCCGTTATAGTTAGTTCAGCTAACTATAACTCGCGCGCCCGCAATGCACTGCTGATGACGTCACATATTACATCACTCATGACATGGTCAGTGACATCACTCATGACATCACTGATGACATCTCAAATGACATCACTGATGACATCACTGATGACATCATCCAGTGAATGTGTGTTTTTCTGAAAATTAAATATGTTTTATATATGTATATCTCAAGGTCGATGGAAGAATAAATGGGTATATAAGTGTCTAAATGGATGATTTGTTTTTGAAAAATTGATTGTGTAACTGACTGATTAAGTGTATCATAGTGAATACATGGCTTAGTGAGTAATGTTTAAATATGTAAATATCTGTATCAGTCTCTCACTTTGTGTATAAGTGGCTGCATGGGTTGGTGAGTAGCTACATGGGTGTCTATATAGGTTATTAGTTGGTTTTTTGAGTATCAGTCTGAGTGTCTGCATGGTTCGGTGGGGGGTATTACGTAGTGCATAGGTGCATGAATGAGTGACTCACTGTTTGTATGTGTTGAACACAGCATATGTGCAGGACTGTATGGGTGGATGAGTGTGTGTATGGGTGTGTTAGTGAGTGAATGACTGTCTCAATAGTGTCTTTATGAGTAACTACATATGTTTTAAACTAGTATATGTGACTATTGGTGTATATATGTGAGTATATGTGAGAGTGAGAGATTGAAAGAGTTCCTGTATGAATAAGTATGTGTTTCTATAAGTGATTGTTTAAAAGACTAAGTATGTGTAAGTTTCCGTAGAAGTAAGTGTGGTGGTGTGTGTATAACTGTATATGCAAGTAAATGTATGTTTGATTCTTTATTAGCATGAGTGACTATGTGTGTGAGTAACTCTATGGATGAGTGGCATTGTGTAACAGGATGTATAGGTGCATGAGTACATATGATGAGTGAGTACATGTATGAGTGACTGTATAGGACTGTTGGTGAATGAGTGGATGTGTATGTGGATCTTAGAATTACTGAAGAGGTTGTTGTAACTGGTATTGGTATGTCCATTGTTTTGAAAATGTTAGTCTCTATTTTTGAATGTGTGTATCAAAGGTTATATTAGGGTGAGAGGAGGTCTGCCACTCTATCACAAGGATGATGTCATCAGTGATGTCATCAGTGATGTCATTTGAGATGTCATCAGTGATGTCATGAGTGATGTCACTGACCATGTCATGAGTGATGTAATATGTGACGTCATCAGCAGTGCATTGCGGGCGCGCGAGTTATAGTTAGCTGAACTAACTATAACGGGGGAATTTCAATGGTTTTTTACGAGTGAAATGTCCAGCTAACTATAACATGTGTGAAACCTTTGGTTTTTTCATTGAATTTCTAAGGTTTTTTAAATGCTAATTCCTAACTATAACGTGTGTGAAACCCATGTTTTTTTCAGTGAATTTGCAAGGTTTTTTAAATGCTAATTTCTAACTATGCCTACAGAGATAGGACATGTGAAGAAAGAAGAAAAAATGCACAGAAAGAAACAAAAGAAGTGCAGAAAGAAGCAACAGAAGTCCTCAAATACGAAGATAAGTGCAGGAAGAAGGATAACGTGCAGAAAGAACAAAAAGAAGAGCAGAAAGAAGCCTTGTTGCAAAATCATCCTGTACCCTCAACTTTTTCAGACGGATACTGGTGGTAACTGAGTCTGACTAGCCAGTGCTATGTTAAAAGACACTTAGAATACAGTGAAAACACCTACATACACTAGGGAACATTATGCGTTGGGGTCCCCCTGTGATTAGCATGACCTCCTCTGTAAGCCCCTAGTACATAATAGGGCATGGGGATTAAAACTACCTCTTAAAACAGGCCACAGGGCGTTTTTGCACACGTTAACTCAGGCCCCGTCCCCTCCTTCACCACTGTGTAAACACGCCCTGTGTCCATTTTTAGTTGGGAGATTAAGTTCATTTGAATCCTGAGGGTCCCTAGGGTCCAACTAGCCCACTAGGTACCTCCAGTAAATGCCACAGAGCTGTGTTGCAGAGAGGTGTAAAAAGTGGCACGGCCTGGACCACCTCCTTGCAATGCAGCTCAGTGGCGCTTACTGGAAGCACTTGGTGGGCTAGTTAGCCCCCAGGGGCCCTCAGTATTGAAGGGAAATTATATCCCCAATTTAAAACGTGCCATAGTGCGTGTTTGCACACGTCACCTCAGGCCCCGTCCCCTCCCTTCACCACTGTGTAAACGCGCCCTGTGGCTGTTCTAAGTCGAGAGATTAAGTCCCCTTGAATCCTAAGGGTCCCTAGGGTCAAACTAGACCCCTAGGTACCTCCAGTAAGCGCCACAGAGCTGCGTTGCAGAGAGGTGTAAAAAGGGGCTTGGCCTCAGAACACCTGTCTGCAGAGCAGCTCCCTGGCGCATACTGGAGATGCCTGTTGGGGGCGCGTTTGCAGAGTGCTGCACGGAGGGGGCATGGCCTCCGGCACGATGCCAGTCTTTTATTTATTTTAATTTTTTAAGAAGGGGGGCTGTGTGGTTCCCCTTCTTATTCTAATTTATTGGCCCTGATGACCCCATCCCCCAGGGCCTGTCTCCTAATTATATTTTTTTGACCCCAATCCCTAGGGCCGGCCACTGTTTTTATTATTTTAAAAAAATATTTATTTATAGACACACCTAGGACATGCTGGACAAACCGTACGTACCTATCACCATGACGATTTGCGGGATATTCATTAAAAGGCGACTATGCATGCAATGAATCCACGTGGAATGTATTTACACTACTAGTGAAGCTCTGACATGTCTGATGCCCTACCGTGCCTAATCCCGGTAGACACCCTTGTCGTTTATTTATACAAACATGGGTAGCTATTGACGGGCACATTTATTACACATGCACACCAAGCCATTCAAAGGGGATTCGACAAAAATTCGACCAAAACTATGCAAGGAACCCCCCTCACGGTTAATAAAACACACATCCACTGCCGGATGTGTAATACTTTTTATTTTACTCTCTGGAAAGGGGATGAACATCACTTGAGAGTCACAGCGCGCTCCTGACAGAGCCCAATGCTGTGTTACACCCACCATTGCCTGCCGAGTGCCACACACCTCTGTGTTGTATTCCACTAGCTAGTGCATATGCTATGACACTCTCTAGCCCATGTGCACTGTAACACCACCCCGTGAATATGTCATGCCACACTTGTCTTCGCACGGGTTATATTGCCCCATCTAACGTGCCTTCCTCGATGCCTATGTTATAACGCACAGTGCTATGCCATACATATTACAATCTGCGATCCATATCTGTGTCACAGTGCATATGCAACGTTACACTCCCCAGCACATATTTTATATTACAACTTTAGAGACTAGTTAGGTTACACAACACTGCCCTGTGCATATTACACTCCAAGGCGCATATCGCATAGCACGCGCTAGTGCCTGTGCTATCTCGCGCTCTCCAATGAATCTGTCATTGCGCACAATGTATTGCATATTATATTTCACGCCCGGTTCATCTTATATCACACTTTTTGGTGCATAGTTTATACCATACACTATATCTAGTTTTCATTTTCAATCGTGCTCTCAGGACTATGTTCTATATAACACTGTGTTCACCTACCCTTTTCACGGGCATTACATTTTGCGATAGGGGGTGGAGGGTCAGGGGGTGTTTCTGCCAAGTGAGCCCGGAGTCACAGTCACAAACGTCCTCTTCTTCCTGAATAAAAGTGAGATTATGCTGCATACTTGTTCATATTTTAAGTAGTTCGCACAGACTCAATGTTTTAAAAACAATAAAGTTCCTAATACCCGCCTTCTCTGAACAGTTAGCTTGCTGCCCCATCCCCCTCCTCCCTATCCTCTGTTGTGTGAATCCATGGAATAGCCTCCTCCCTCCTGCCATGCATGGTCTGATGTGCTGCCACTGCCCTCAATTTAGTATGATGTACCAGTCCACTCCTCCTGCCCTCCATTGCCCAATTCTATGCCCCATCATTGACCTCCTGCTTAAACTCTGTGCTTAGCTTGCTGCCCCTATTCTCCTTCCCCCTGCCCTCCGATGTCTTTGTGCATGCCCCTGCTCCATCCTTTTTGCCCACCATGTCCCATGGACCTGCCACTCCTATCTACTCTGAGTGTTCTGTTGAGCTGCCACTCCCCTCCCACCTGCCTAGCATTGTCAGATGACTGTAACCTGTCCCTGCCACCTCCACCCTGCCTGTCCACATGCCATGCCCCTATCCTCTTCCTCCTGTCCTACATGGTCCATTGTACTGCCACACCCTTCTGCCCTCCCTGGTCTGTTGTGCTGCAACTGCTCCTCCTGCGTGCCCCGTGTGGTCTGTTGTGAGGTCCCTTCCCCTGAACTTTCTTGTCTGTGCACAGGTCCTGACCCTCCCTTCTATCCTCCATCGTCCTTTGTGCATGCCCCTGCACCCTCCTTCTTGCCCATCATAGCCATTGGTCTTCTGTGCTGCCATGGCCCCTCCCACCTTCCCTGTGTGGTCAGTTAGCTGCCCCTGACCCCCTCCCACCTTCCCTCCATGGTCTGTGTGTATGCCATCACAGTCTCACTGTTGCTCTTCATGGTGTGTCTTGCTTCTAGTGCCCATCCTGCCTGACCTCCATGGCTATCTTGCTGCTCCTGCCCTGCCCCCTTGCCCCCAGCCCTCTGTTTACATGTGAAGACCCCTACTCCCTCCCTCCTGGCTTGTCTGTTCCATTGTAATGCCCCTGATCCGTCCCTACTGCCCTTTATGGTCTGTAATGCTGCAGCTTTCTCTCCTGTCTGTCCATTATGGTCAGCTAGCTACCATTGCCTCTTGCCCCTCTGTTCTCTGTTGTCCATGTGTATGGTCCTGTCCCCTCCCTCTTGCTTTCTATGGATTGTTGTGCTGCACTCCCGTCCTGCATGCCCTGTGTGGTGTATTGTGCTGCTGCAAACCCTGATGCCTGCCCTGCAGGGTCAGTTTGGTGCACCTCTCCATGCCCCTCTTGTCCTCTGTTATCCAAGTCCATGTCCCTATCCCATTTCCTTCCATGATCCAATGTACCATACTTGCGAACATTTTGAACTTGGTAAGAGGGAGATTTTGAAAAAAAACTGGGGTATTGATTTTCCCCTTTGACTTACATTGAAAAAGAGGATATTGTAGACAGGAGACAGATCAAATGAAGCCCATTTGAGCTTAAAAACATTGGACGTTTCCTGGCTGAATCGGGTCTGTTGGCATGTATGGTTGTACTACCATTGCCTCTTCCTTCTGCCCACAATGGTCTATTACATTGCCACAGCCTTGAAGGAGGGTAGATTTTGTATCACAGGGGGCCCCTGGCCCGTTCTGTCCACACCTGAAGTATGAGACCCTTGTCCTTGCCCTGCCAGCCGCATTTGTAGGCCGTATTAAATTGACCAGCGGGTCCTGTGTTGCTATATAATTATCCTGAGACATCCTTACCACTCAGCCAGCATAAAACCCCTGTGTAGGCCCTTCTGTTCAATATGTAGGCCTCTTTGTTAAATTGACCATAGCTCTGCAATTTTAGTGTATAGCAGTCTGAAGGCAGGTCTGCGAGGCCTTCTGCTCCAAACTAGTAGCCCCCACCCTACCCGAGTGCTCCGTGCTCGGTATCAAAGTTCAACATCCCACTGAAGCTGTCGACATACAGTAGGCTGCATCCTGGACTGGTACTTGCTTCCTGGGCAGGTTTCCCGCTTTTAAGGAAGTGGCAACCGCAGAGCGTCAAGTTAGGAGAACTGAGGAGATTTTGTACATGAATATATTGAATTCCCGTACAATACCCATTATTTTCTGCTTGCTCTATGGAACTTACGATAAGCGATTGGCCTGAGAGACTGACCTTTTCACCCAGTCCATTGTCAGCATTAAGTGGGTAAATGACGAAATGTCTGGTAAAATCTGCAGACGAAGCTTTTGGGTAGCATACGTAGGTAGATGTAGCGTGCAAAGGAGCCCACAAAATGATATAAAAAGGGAGCACCCACAGATATCGACGGACTACCTCGCCGTCTGTATGTAGGTTAACAGGCTGTGCAGGTTTTCCCCAAGAGCTGGGAGCTCTTGTCTTCCTTTGCTTAAAATGTCTTGCTCTGCTTTGCTTGAAGTATCTTATTCTATTTTACCTATATGAAATGTCATGTTATGTTTAACCATTGTTCTCTTTACTTTTGCATTTAAAAGATTTTGTATTGTAATTGCAGGAATGCTTGCTCTAAGAGTAAACGTGAGTGTTCCTAGGTAACATTTTCCTTGGTGTAACTTGTTTCTCATGATGCATTTATAGATGTGTTTTCTCTCTCTCTCTGTCAGTACATTAATTAAGATACAGAGAATATCATGACAGCTGTATGATTATCTGGATTCTGTATTTTGTACTTTATGTCTCTATTCTGCGGTTTCTTTGAAGTTGTATCTTCTCATTAAACTGCCATTGTATTCTGCCACCAATTCCATGTCTCATATGTCTGTTTTCTTCATTTTTGGAGCAAGCGTTCCTAGGCACCCCGGCTCAAATTAAGGTGCCCCTTTTGTCCCTGACTCACTCTCCTGCTCAGTTCTGTGGTGGCTCCCGGGGCTCTGGGGACCGCCTCTAGCTTCCTTGACCCGTAATAGATCTTCCCTCCAACAGCCTCTCTTGCAAGTCCTGTATTGTTGGTTTGTTGCCCCTGCCCCCCTTTCCACTGCCCTCCATAGTCTGTTGTGCTTCCACGGCCCTTCCTGCCTGCTCAGTGTGGTTAAATTGTTGCCTTTGCACTCTCCTACCTGCCTTCAATTTTCAGAGTCCGTGCCCCTGGCCTTTGCCTCTCAACAGTATCCCAATGAACAACTAGATTGCTAACATTCTATATTTATTACAAAAGTGTGGAACGCCTGACATCATCTTGATGTAATCAAAACTGTAATACCTAGAGCATTTCCTTTAGAAATTACATATATGAGAGGGTCTTATTGGCATCAAAATTATGGTTAGTGCTCTAAAAGACTAAAATAAGGACATTTTGTCTGAGTTTTCAAATAGCGACAAAGCACTTTTAAATTATTTGTTATCTTTATGTTTTTTTTATCCAGTTGACCACTTGATTAAATGTTGCACTTAGGGGAGAGGATGTGGTGTTACTTCCAGAACTGCAGACTTTGCATTTTTGGAGCAAGCGTTCCTAGGCACCCCGGCTCAAATTAAGGTGCCCCTTTTGTCCCTGACTCACTCTCCTGCTCAGTTCTGTGGTGGCTCCCGGGGCTCTGGGGACCACCTCTAGCTTCCTTGACCCGTAATAGATCTTCCCTCCAACAGCCTCTCTTGCAAGTCCTGTATTGTTGGTTTGTTGCCCCTGCCCCCCTTTCCACTGCCCTCCATAGTCTGTTGTGCTTCCACGGCCCTTCCTGCCTGCTCAGTGTGGTTAAATTGTTGCCTTTGCACTCTCCTACCTGCCTTCAATTTTCAGAGTCCGTGCCCCTGGCCTTTGCCTCTCAACAGTATCCCAATGAACAACTAGATTGCTAACATTCTATATTTATTACAAAAGTGTGGAACGCCTGACATCATCTTGATGTAATCAAAACTGTAATACCTAGAGCATTTCCTTTAGAAATTACATATATGAGAGGGTCTTATTGGCATCAAAATTATGGTTAGTGCTCTAAAAGACTAAAATAAGGACATATTTTCTGAGTTTTCAAATAGCGACAAAGCACTTTTAAATTATTTGTTATCTTTATGTTTTTTTTATCCAGTTGACCACTTGATTAAATGTTGCACTTAGGGGAGAGGATGTGGTGTTACTTCCAGAACTGCAGACTTTGCAACTGGGGAACCAGGTTGAAGTTTCTGCTTCAGCTCGACATTCTGTGATTCTGGACAAATCACTTAGTCTCCCCATGTCTACAACCAAAATGAATTTGTGCTTGTGTGATGTAACCAATGCTCATGTAAAGCACTCCAATACCTGACAAGTCTGCACTATATAACACTGCAAAAACACTAAATAATAAGTGTTTTGCACACTTCTGTCATTGGGCTATATTTGGGCTACATCTGGGTGATTTTGGGCTACATTTGGGCTCTTTTGTCTCCGGTGGCCATCTTGGGAGATTTATTTGTTATGAAGTTTCCTAATTTCCTCATGTACTGCAGTCTCCTCAGTAGGAAATGCTTTCAGTTTTTTACGTTGATTCCATCATGAAGGTATTCAGATATGTCACACATTTGCCATAAATTCTGAATGTTAGCACTCTAGTTGCTCATTATATCACTGTAGTAAAACTACTGTTCACCATGGAAGTCTGCTCCTGGTATTAAAAGTGCATGTTTCAGTCTGCATGTCAGAATTTTTTAATGAAATAGAAGAGGATTTGAGAAGTCACTCAAAATGTGCCCTCATTTTCTTTCTTCAGCATTAATGATAATTTCTATGGCAAAATGAACCCCCTCATTGTGTTCCTTTTTAAATTAAATGTTTTAAGTGTTACCAGTTTATTCCAATCAAGATGGCTTCAGGTGTGCCATACTTTTGTCATAATGAAGACAGTAAGCGCTCTAGTTGTTTTTAAGAACATTCTGGGACATTCTGTCATTGGGCTATACTTGGGCTACATCTGGGTGATATTTGGGCTACATTTGGGCTCTTTTGTCTCTGGTGGCCATCTTGGGAGACTTATTTGTTATGAAGTTTCCTAATTTCCTCATTTACTGCAGTCTCCTCAGTAGGAAATACTTTCAGTTTTTTACTTTGATTCCATCAAGAAGGCATTCAGATGTGTCACACATTTGCCATAAATTCAGAATGTTAGCACTCTTTTTGCTCATTAGATCACTGTAGTAAAGCTACTGCTCACCAGGGAAAACTGCTGCTGGTATTGAAAGTGCATGTTTCAGTCTGCATGTCAGAATTTTTTAATGAAATAGAAGAGGATTTGAGAAGTCACTCAAAATGTGCCCTAATTTTTCTTTCTGCAGCACTAATCATACTTTTTATGGAAAAATGAACCCCCTCATTTTGTTCCTTTTGAAATTAAATGTTTTAAGAGTTACCACTTTATTCCAAGCAAGATGGCTTCAGGTGTGCCATACGTTTATCATAGGTAGGACTGTTAGCGCTCTAGTAGTTCTTTGGAACACTCTGGGAAGCTGCAGTAGAACACAAAGGAATCAACTGACAGTCTCTGCCCTTGTTGGATGTACATGTTTTACTGAGAATGTCAGACTTCATTCTCACATGACTGAGAAAGATAATGTGAATTTACAGAAAATAAGCTCTCAGTTTAGTTTATAGATCACCTTCCAAACCTCTGTGGTAAAAGCATGAGAACATATTTTTCTCTCAATCATGATATCCCAGCAGAAGGCTTTTTCACATGGTGAAATCACCTTAGAACATACCACAATTCCTAAAATGAGTATGGTACCATCAACAAATGATTTATAATGTAACTAAAGTCTTAAAACCTTCTATTAACTGCAATGCTTTTTAATGAGGTGCTATCATGTATATTGGTCCCAAGATGGCTGCCAACACTTCTTGGATGAAGTGCTGACAGCCAATCAGATCTCAGGATGAGATGTGTGGTTAGGCTCCGCCCACATATATATATGCTTTTAAATGCTATTTTCTCAGGAAATACTGAACAGATTTACACCAGACCTGCAAAAGGCACTTCCTTGACCTTATGGCTACCTCTCTGCCAAATTTCAAGTAATTCTGTTCAGCCGTTCGGGCTGTAGCTGTGTCTAAAGGTCCTATGGAAAAATGCATGGGAAAAACGCGTTTTGGGACCCCCCTTTTATCTCAGCCCCCGCTTGACGAATCCCCCCGAGACTTTCAGGGTAGGAGCGGAGCGTAGCGCCCCACCTATTTTGAAAGATTCGCGAGGATTCGTCGACCGGCGCCAAAGTTATTCAAAATAGAATGTTGCGGATTTCCTATGGAAACGTGGTCCTAACTATAACTACCTACTGGCGACCGCCAGTAGGTAATATATATATATATATATATATATATTCAATGAAAAAACCAAAGGTTTCACACATGTTATAGTTAGCTGGACATTTCACTCGTAAAAAACCATTGAAATTCCCCCGTTATAGTTAGTTCAGCTAACTATAACTCGCGCGCCCGCAATGCACTGCTGATGACGTCACATATTACATCACTCATGACATGGTCAGTGACATCACTCATGACATCACTGATGACATCTCAAATGACATCACTGATGACATCACTGATGACATCATCCAGTGAATGTGTGTTTTTCTGAAAATTAAATATGTTTTATATATGTATATCTCAAGGTCGATGGAAGAATAAATGGGTATATAAGTGTCTAAATGGATGATTTGTTTTTGAAAAATTGATTGTGTAACTGACTGATTAAGTGTATCATAGTGAATACATGGCTTAGTGAGTAATGTTTAAATATGTAAATATCTGTATCAGTCTCTCACTTTGTGTATAAGTGGCTGCATGGGTTGGTGAGTAGCTACATGGGTGTCTATATAGGTTATTAGTTGGTTTTTTGAGTATCAGTCTGAGTGTCTGCATGGTTCGGTGGGGGGTATTACGTAGTGCATAGGTGCATGAATGAGTGACTCACTGTTTGTATGTGTTGAACACAGCATATGTGCAGGACTGTATGGGTGGATGAGTGTGTGTATGGGTGTGTTAGTGAGTGAATGACTGTCTCAATAGTGTCTTTATGAGTAACTACATATGTTTTAAACTAGTATATGTGACTATTGGTGTATATATGTGAGTATATGTGAGAGTGAGAGATTGAAAGAGTTCCTGTATGAATAAGTATGTGTTTCTATAAGTGATTGTTTAAAAGACTAAGTATGTGTAAGTTTCCGTAGAAGTAAGTGTGGTGGTGTGTGTATAACTGTATATGCAAGTAAATGTATGTTTGATTCTTTATTAGCATGAGTGACTATGTGTGTGAGTAACTCTATGGATGAGTGGCATTGTGTAACAGGATGTATAGGTGCATGAGTACATATGATGAGTGAGTACATGTATGAGTGACTGTATAGGACTGTTGGTGAATGAGTGGATGTGTATGTGGATCTTAGAATTACTGAAGAGGTTGTTGTAACTGGTATTGGTATGTCCATTGTTTTGAAAATGTTAGTCTCTATTTTTGAATGTGTGTATCAAAGGTTATATTAGGGTGAGAGGAGGTCTGCCACTCTATCACAAGGATGATGTCATCAGTGATGTCATCAGTGATGTCATTTGAGATGTCATCAGTGATG
This sequence comes from Triturus cristatus, assembly GCF_964204655.1. Lineage (NCBI taxonomy): Eukaryota > Metazoa > Chordata > Amphibia > Caudata > Salamandridae > Triturus > Triturus cristatus. The sequence goes on along the minus strand of NC_140579.1, from coordinate 430,733,323 downwards.
TCATGAGTGATGTCACTGACCATGTCATGAGTGATGTAATATGTGACGTCATCAGCAGTGCATTGCGGGCGCGCGAGTTATAGTTAGCTGAACTAACTATAACGGGGGAATTTCAATGGTTTTTTACGAGTGAAATGTCCAGCTAACTATAACATGTGTGAAACCTTTGGTTTTTTCATTGAATTTCTAAGGTTTTTTAAATGCTAATTCCTAACTATAACGTGTGTGAAACCCATGTTTTTTTCAGTGAATTTGCAAGGTTTTTTAAATGCTAATTTCTAACTATGCCTACAGAGATAGGACATGTGAAGAAAGAAGAAAAAATGCACAGAAAGAAACAAAAGAAGTGCAGAAAGAAGCAACAGAAGTCCTCAAATACGAAGATAAGTGCAGGAAGAAGGATAACGTGCAGAAAGAACAAAAAGAAGAGCAGAAAGAAGCCTTGTTGCAAAATCATCCTGTACCCTCAACTTTTTCAGACGGATACTGGTGGTAACTGAGTCTGACTAGCCAGTGCTATGTTAAAAGACACTTAGAATACAGTGAAAACACCTACATACACTAGGGAACATTATGCGTTGGGGTCCCCCTGTGATTAGCATGACCTCCTCTGTAAGCCCCTAGTACATAATAGGGCATGGGGATTAAAACTACCTCTTAAAACAGGCCACAGGGCGTTTTTGCACACGTTAACTCAGGCCCCGTCCCCTCCTTCACCACTGTGTAAACACGCCCTGTGTCCATTTTTAGTTGGGAGATTAAGTTCATTTGAATCCTGAGGGTCCCTAGGGTCCAACTAGCCCACTAGGTACCTCCAGTAAATGCCACAGAGCTGTGTTGCAGAGAGGTGTAAAAAGTGGCACGGCCTGGACCACCTCCTTGCAATGCAGCTCAGTGGCGCTTACTGGAAGCACTTGGTGGGCTAGTTAGCCCCCAGGGGCCCTCAGTATTGAAGGGAAATTATATCCCCAATTTAAAACGTGCCATAGTGCGTGTTTGCACACGTCACCTCAGGCCCCGTCCCCTCCCTTCACCACTGTGTAAACGCGCCCTGTGGCTGTTCTAAGTCGAGAGATTAAGTCCCCTTGAATCCTAAGGGTCCCTAGGGTCAAACTAGACCCCTAGGTACCTCCAGTAAGCGCCACAGAGCTGCGTTGCAGAGAGGTGTAAAAAGGGGCTTGGCCTCAGAACACCTGTCTGCAGAGCAGCTCCCTGGCGCATACTGGAGATGCCTGTTGGGGGCGCGTTTGCAGAGTGCTGCACGGAGGGGGCATGGCCTCCGGCACGATGCCAGTCTTTTATTTATTTTAATTTTTTAAGAAGGGGGGCTGTGTGGTTCCCCTTCTTATTCTAATTTATTGGCCCTGATGACCCCATCCCCCAGGGCCTGTCTCCTAATTATATTTTTTTGACCCCAATCCCTAGGGCCGGCCACTGTTTTTATTATTTTAAAAAAATATTTATTTATAGACACACCTAGGACATGCTGGACAAACCGTACGTACCTATCACCATGACGATTTGCGGGATATTCATTAAAAGGCGACTATGCATGCAATGAATCCACGTGGAATGTATTTACACTACTAGTGAAGCTCTGACATGTCTGATGCCCTACCGTGCCTAATCCCGGTAGACACCCTTGTCGTTTATTTATACAAACATGGGTAGCTATTGACGGGCACATTTATTACACATGCACACCAAGCCATTCAAAGGGGATTCGACAAAAATTCGACCAAAACTATGCAAGGAACCCCCCTCACGGTTAATAAAACACACATCCACTGCCGGATGTGTAATACTTTTTATTTTACTCTCTGGAAAGGGGATGAACATCACTTGAGAGTCACAGCGCGCTCCTGACAGAGCCCAATGCTGTGTTACACCCACCATTGCCTGCCGAGTGCCACACACCTCTGTGTTGTATTCCACTAGCTAGTGCATATGCTATGACACTCTCTAGCCCATGTGCACTGTAACACCACCCCGTGAATATGTCATGCCACACTTGTCTTCGCACGGGTTATATTGCCCCATCTAACGTGCCTTCCTCGATGCCTATGTTATAACGCACAGTGCTATGCCATACATATTACAATCTGCGATCCATATCTGTGTCACAGTGCATATGCAACGTTACACTCCCCAGCACATATTTTATATTACAACTTTAGAGACTAGTTAGGTTACACAACACTGCCCTGTGCATATTACACTCCAAGGCGCATATCGCATAGCACGCGCTAGTGCCTGTGCTATCTCGCGCTCTCCAATGAATCTGTCATTGCGCACAATGTATTGCATATTATATTTCACGCCCGGTTCATCTTATATCACACTTTTTGGTGCATAGTTTATACCATACACTATATCTAGTTTTCATTTTCAATCGTGCTCTCAGGACTATGTTCTATATAACACTGTGTTCACCTACCCTTTTCACGGGCATTACATTTTGCGATAGGGGGTGGAGGGTCAGGGGGTGTTTCTGCCAAGTGAGCCCGGAGTCACAGTCACAAACGTCCTCTTCTTCCTGAATAAAAGTGAGATTATGCTGCATACTTGTTCATATTTTAAGTAGTTCGCACAGACTCAATGTTTTAAAAACAATAAAGTTCCTAATACCCGCCTTCTCTGAACAGTTAGCTTGCTGCCCCATCCCCCTCCTCCCTATCCTCTGTTGTGTGAATCCATGGAATAGCCTCCTCCCTCCTGCCATGCATGGTCTGATGTGCTGCCACTGCCCTCAATTTAGTATGATGTACCAGTCCACTCCTCCTGCCCTCCATTGCCCAATTCTATGCCCCATCATTGACCTCCTGCTTAAACTCTGTGCTTAGCTTGCTGCCCCTATTCTCCTTCCCCCTGCCCTCCGATGTCTTTGTGCATGCCCCTGCTCCATCCTTTTTGCCCACCATGTCCCATGGACCTGCCACTCCTATCTACTCTGAGTGTTCTGTTGAGCTGCCACTCCCCTCCCACCTGCCTAGCATTGTCAGATGACTGTAACCTGTCCCTGCCACCTCCACCCTGCCTGTCCACATGCCATGCCCCTATCCTCTTCCTCCTGTCCTACATGGTCCATTGTACTGCCACACCCTTCTGCCCTCCCTGGTCTGTTGTGCTGCAACTGCTCCTCCTGCGTGCCCCGTGTGGTCTGTTGTGAGGTCCCTTCCCCTGAACTTTCTTGTCTGTGCACAGGTCCTGACCCTCCCTTCTATCCTCCATCGTCCTTTGTGCATGCCCCTGCACCCTCCTTCTTGCCCATCATAGCCATTGGTCTTCTGTGCTGCCATGGCCCCTCCCACCTTCCCTGTGTGGTCAGTTAGCTGCCCCTGACCCCCTCCCACCTTCCCTCCATGGTCTGTGTGTATGCCATCACAGTCTCACTGTTGCTCTTCATGGTGTGTCTTGCTTCTAGTGCCCATCCTGCCTGACCTCCATGGCTATCTTGCTGCTCCTGCCCTGCCCCCTTGCCCCCAGCCCTCTGTTTACATGTGAAGACCCCTACTCCCTCCCTCCTGGCTTGTCTGTTCCATTGTAATGCCCCTGATCCGTCCCTACTGCCCTTTATGGTCTGTAATGCTGCAGCTTTCTCTCCTGTCTGTCCATTATGGTCAGCTAGCTACCATTGCCTCTTGCCCCTCTGTTCTCTGTTGTCCATGTGTATGGTCCTGTCCCCTCCCTCTTGCTTTCTATGGATTGTTGTGCTGCACTCCCGTCCTGCATGCCCTGTGTGGTGTATTGTGCTGCTGCAAACCCTGATGCCTGCCCTGCAGGGTCAGTTTGGTGCACCTCTCCATGCCCCTCTTGTCCTCTGTTATCCAAGTCCATGTCCCTATCCCATTTCCTTCCATGATCCAATGTACCATACTTGCGAACATTTTGAACTTGGTAAGAGGGAGATTTTGAAAAAAAACTGGGGTATTGATTTTCCCCTTTGACTTACATTGAAAAAGAGGATATTGTAGACAGGAGACAGATCAAATGAAGCCCATTTGAGCTTAAAAACATTGGACGTTTCCTGGCTGAATCGGGTCTGTTGGCATGTATGGTTGTACTACCATTGCCTCTTCCTTCTGCCCACAATGGTCTATTACATTGCCACAGCCTTGAAGGAGGGTAGATTTTGTATCACAGGGGGCCCCTGGCCCGTTCTGTCCACACCTGAAGTATGAGACCCTTGTCCTTGCCCTGCCAGCCGCATTTGTAGGCCGTATTAAATTGACCAGCGGGTCCTGTGTTGCTATATAATTATCCTGAGACATCCTTACCACTCAGCCAGCATAAAACCCCTGTGTAGGCCCTTCTGTTCAATATGTAGGCCTCTTTGTTAAATTGACCATAGCTCTGCAATTTTAGTGTATAGCAGTCTGAAGGCAGGTCTGCGAGGCCTTCTGCTCCAAACTAGTAGCCCCCACCCTACCCGAGTGCTCCGTGCTCGGTATCAAAGTTCAACATCCCACTGAAGCTGTCGACATACAGTAGGCTGCATCCTGGACTGGTACTTGCTTCCTGGGCAGGTTTCCCGCTTTTAAGGAAGTGGCAACCGCAGAGCGTCAAGTTAGGAGAACTGAGGAGATTTTGTACATGAATATATTGAATTCCCGTACAATACCCATTATTTTCTGCTTGCTCTATGGAACTTACGATAAGCGATTGGCCTGAGAGACTGACCTTTTCACCCAGTCCATTGTCAGCATTAAGTGGGTAAATGACGAAATGTCTGGTAAAATCTGCAGACGAAGCTTTTGGGTAGCATACGTAGGTAGATGTAGCGTGCAAAGGAGCCCACAAAATGATATAAAAAGGGAGCACCCACAGATATCGACGGACTACCTCGCCGTCTGTATGTAGGTTAACAGGCTGTGCAGGTTTTCCCCAAGAGCTGGGAGCTCTTGTCTTCCTTTGCTTAAAATGTCTTGCTCTGCTTTGCTTGAAGTATCTTATTCTATTTTACCTATATGAAATGTCATGTTATGTTTAACCATTGTTCTCTTTACTTTTGCATTTAAAAGATTTTGTATTGTAATTGCAGGAATGCTTGCTCTAAGAGTAAACGTGAGTGTTCCTAGGTAACATTTTCCTTGGTGTAACTTGTTTCTCATGATGCATTTATAGATGTGTTTTCTCTCTCTCTCTGTCAGTACATTAATTAAGATACAGAGAATATCATGACAGCTGTATGATTATCTGGATTCTGTATTTTGTACTTTATGTCTCTATTCTGCGGTTTCTTTGAAGTTGTATCTTCTCATTAAACTGCCATTGTATTCTGCCACCAATTCCATGTCTCATATGTCTGTTTTCTTCATTTTTGGAGCAAGCGTTCCTAGGCACCCCGGCTCAAATTAAGGTGCCCCTTTTGTCCCTGACTCACTCTCCTGCTCAGTTCTGTGGTGGCTCCCGGGGCTCTGGGGACCGCCTCTAGCTTCCTTGACCCGTAATAGATCTTCCCTCCAACAGCCTCTCTTGCAAGTCCTGTATTGTTGGTTTGTTGCCCCTGCCCCCCTTTCCACTGCCCTCCATAGTCTGTTGTGCTTCCACGGCCCTTCCTGCCTGCTCAGTGTGGTTAAATTGTTGCCTTTGCACTCTCCTACCTGCCTTCAATTTTCAGAGTCCGTGCCCCTGGCCTTTGCCTCTCAACAGTATCCCAATGAACAACTAGATTGCTAACATTCTATATTTATTACAAAAGTGTGGAACGCCTGACATCATCTTGATGTAATCAAAACTGTAATACCTAGAGCATTTCCTTTAGAAATTACATATATGAGAGGGTCTTATTGGCATCAAAATTATGGTTAGTGCTCTAAAAGACTAAAATAAGGACATTTTGTCTGAGTTTTCAAATAGCGACAAAGCACTTTTAAATTATTTGTTATCTTTATGTTTTTTTTATCCAGTTGACCACTTGATTAAATGTTGCACTTAGGGGAGAGGATGTGGTGTTACTTCCAGAACTGCAGACTTTGCATTTTTGGAGCAAGCGTTCCTAGGCACCCCGGCTCAAATTAAGGTGCCCCTTTTGTCCCTGACTCACTCTCCTGCTCAGTTCTGTGGTGGCTCCCGGGGCTCTGGGGACCACCTCTAGCTTCCTTGACCCGTAATAGATCTTCCCTCCAACAGCCTCTCTTGCAAGTCCTGTATTGTTGGTTTGTTGCCCCTGCCCCCCTTTCCACTGCCCTCCATAGTCTGTTGTGCTTCCACGGCCCTTCCTGCCTGCTCAGTGTGGTTAAATTGTTGCCTTTGCACTCTCCTACCTGCCTTCAATTTTCAGAGTCCGTGCCCCTGGCCTTTGCCTCTCAACAGTATCCCAATGAACAACTAGATTGCTAACATTCTATATTTATTACAAAAGTGTGGAACGCCTGACATCATCTTGATGTAATCAAAACTGTAATACCTAGAGCATTTCCTTTAGAAATTACATATATGAGAGGGTCTTATTGGCATCAAAATTATGGTTAGTGCTCTAAAAGACTAAAATAAGGACATATTTTCTGAGTTTTCAAATAGCGACAAAGCACTTTTAAATTATTTGTTATCTTTATGTTTTTTTTATCCAGTTGACCACTTGATTAAATGTTGCACTTAGGGGAGAGGATGTGGTGTTACTTCCAGAACTGCAGACTTTGCAACTGGGGAACCAGGTTGAAGTTTCTGCTTCAGCTCGACATTCTGTGATTCTGGACAAATCACTTAGTCTCCCCATGTCTACAACCAAAATGAATTTGTGCTTGTGTGATGTAACCAATGCTCATGTAAAGCACTCCAATACCTGACAAGTCTGCACTATATAACACTGCAAAAACACTAAATAATAAGTGTTTTGCACACTTCTGTCATTGGGCTATATTTGGGCTACATCTGGGTGATTTTGGGCTACATTTGGGCTCTTTTGTCTCCGGTGGCCATCTTGGGAGATTTATTTGTTATGAAGTTTCCTAATTTCCTCATGTACTGCAGTCTCCTCAGTAGGAAATGCTTTCAGTTTTTTACGTTGATTCCATCATGAAGGTATTCAGATATGTCACACATTTGCCATAAATTCTGAATGTTAGCACTCTAGTTGCTCATTATATCACTGTAGTAAAACTACTGTTCACCATGGAAGTCTGCTCCTGGTATTAAAAGTGCATGTTTCAGTCTGCATGTCAGAATTTTTTAATGAAATAGAAGAGGATTTGAGAAGTCACTCAAAATGTGCCCTCATTTTCTTTCTTCAGCATTAATGATAATTTCTATGGCAAAATGAACCCCCTCATTGTGTTCCTTTTTAAATTAAATGTTTTAAGTGTTACCAGTTTATTCCAATCAAGATGGCTTCAGGTGTGCCATACTTTTGTCATAATGAAGACAGTAAGCGCTCTAGTTGTTTTTAAGAACATTCTGGGACATTCTGTCATTGGGCTATACTTGGGCTACATCTGGGTGATATTTGGGCTACATTTGGGCTCTTTTGTCTCTGGTGGCCATCTTGGGAGACTTATTTGTTATGAAGTTTCCTAATTTCCTCATTTACTGCAGTCTCCTCAGTAGGAAATACTTTCAGTTTTTTACTTTGATTCCATCAAGAAGGCATTCAGATGTGTCACACATTTGCCATAAATTCAGAATGTTAGCACTCTTTTTGCTCATTAGATCACTGTAGTAAAGCTACTGCTCACCAGGGAAAACTGCTGCTGGTATTGAAAGTGCATGTTTCAGTCTGCATGTCAGAATTTTTTAATGAAATAGAAGAGGATTTGAGAAGTCACTCAAAATGTGCCCTAATTTTTCTTTCTGCAGCACTAATCATACTTTTTATGGAAAAATGAACCCCCTCATTTTGTTCCTTTTGAAATTAAATGTTTTAAGAGTTACCACTTTATTCCAAGCAAGATGGCTTCAGGTGTGCCATACGTTTATCATAGGTAGGACTGTTAGCGCTCTAGTAGTTCTTTGGAACACTCTGGGAAGCTGCAGTAGAACACAAAGGAATCAACTGACAGTCTCTGCCCTTGTTGGATGTACATGTTTTACTGAGAATGTCAGACTTCATTCTCACATGACTGAGAAAGATAATGTGAATTTACAGAAAATAAGCTCTCAGTTTAGTTTATAGATCACCTTCCAAACCTCTGTGGTAAAAGCATGAGAACATATTTTTCTCTCAATCATGATATCCCAGCAGAAGGCTTTTTCACATGGTGAAATCACCTTAGAACATACCACAATTCCTAAAATGAGTATGGTACCATCAACAAATGATTTATAATGTAACTAAAGTCTTAAAACCTTCTATTAACTGCAATGCTTTTTAATGAGGTGCTATCATGTATATTGGTCCCAAGATGGCTGCCAACACTTCTTGGATGAAGTGCTGACAGCCAATCAGATCTCAGGTTGACATGTGTGGTTAGGCTCCGCCCACATATATATATGCTTTTAAATGGTATTTTCTCAGGAAATACTGAACAGATTTACACCAGACCTGCAAAAGGCACTTCCTTGACCTTATGGCTACCTCTCTGCCAAATTTCAAGTAATTCTGTTCAGCCGTTCGGGCTGTAGCTGTGTCTAAAGGTCCTATGGAAAAATGCATGGGAAAAACGCGTTTTGGGACCCCCCTTTTATCTCAGCCCCCGCTTGACGAATCCCCCCGAGACTTTCAGGGTAGGAGCGGAGCGTAGCGCCCCACCTATTTTGAAAAATTCGCGAGGATTCGTCGACCGGCGCCAAAGTTATTCAAAATAGAATGTTGCGGATTTCCTATGGAAACGTGGTCCTAACTATAACTACCTACTGGCGACCGCCAGTAGGTAATATATACAGATATCGCTGGTGCGTGGAAGACGTGGTAGACATCTGTAGCTCCAAAAACACTCGCGGACACGGACCTTCGATAAAGTGCTTATTTTAATTAATTCGTGAGGCTGTCGTTATATATATATATATTCAATGAAAAAACCAAAGGTTTCACACATGTTATAGTTAGCTGGACATTTCACTTGTAAAAAACCATTGAAATTCCCCCGTTATAGTTAGTTCAGCTAACTATAACTCGCGCGCCCGCAATGCACTGCTGATGACGTCACATATTACATCACTCATGACATGGTCAGTGACATCACTCATGACATCACTGATGACATCTCAAATGACATCACTGATGACATCACTGATGACATCATCCAGTGAATGTGTGTTTTTCTGAAAATTAAATATGTTTTATATATGTATATCTCAAGGTCGATGGAAGAATAAATGGGTATATAAGTGTCTAAATGGATGATTTGTTTTTGAAAAATTGATTGTGTAACTGACTGATTAAGTGTATCATAGTGAATACATGGCTTAGTGAGTAATGTTTAAATATGTAAATATCTGTATCAGTCTCTCACTTTGTGTATAAGTGGCTGCATGGGTTGGTGAGTAGCTACATGGGTGTCTATATAGGTTATTAGTTGGTTTTTTGAGTATCAGTCTGAGTGTCTGCATGGTTCGGTGGGGGGTATTACGTAGTGCATAGGTGCATGAATGAGTGACTCACTGTTTGTATGTGTTGAACACAGCATATGTGCAGGACTGTATGGGTGGATGAGTGTGTGTATGGGTGTGTTAGTGAGTGAATGACTGTCTCAATAGTGTCTTTATGAGTAACTACATATGTTTTAAACTAGTATATGTGACTATTGGTGTATATATGTGAGTATATGTGAGAGTGAGAGATTGAAAGAGTTCCTGTATGAATAAGTATGTGTTTCTATAAGTGATTGTTTAAAAGACTAAGTATGTGTAAGTTTCCGTAGAAGTAAGTGTGGTGGTGTGTGTATAACTGTATATGCAAGTAAATGTATGTTTGATTCTTTATTAGCATGAGTGACTATGTGTGTGAGTAACTCTATGGATGAGTGGCATTGTGTAACAGGATGTATAGGTGCATGAGTACATATGATGAGTGAGTACATGTATGAGTGACTGTATAGGACTGTTGGTGAATGAGTGGATGTGTATGTGGATCTTAGAATTACTGAAGAGGTTGTTGTAACTGGTATTGGTATGTCCATTGTTTTGAAAATGTTAGTCTCTATTTTTGAATGTGTGTATCAAAGGTTATATTAGGGTGAGAGGAGGTCTGCCACTCTATCACAAGGATGATGTCATCAGTGATGTCATCAGTGATGTCATTTGAGATGTCATCAGTGATGTCATGAGTGATGTCACTGACCATGTCATGAGTGATGTAATATGTGACGTCATCAGCAGTGCATTGCGGGCGCGCGAGTTATAGTTAGCTGAACTAACTATAACGGGGGAATTTCAATGGTTTTTTACGAGTGAAATGTCCAGCTAACTATAACATGTGTGAAACCTTTGGTTTTTTCATTGAATTTCTAAGGTTTTTTAAATGCTAATTCCTAACTATAACGTGTGTGAAACCCATGGTTTTTTCAGTGAATTTGCAAGGTTTTTTAAATGCTAATTTCTAACTATGCCTACAGAGATAGGACATGTGAAGAAAGAAGAAAAAATGCACAGAAAGAAACAAAAGAAGTGCAGAAAGAAGCAACAGAAGTCCTCAAATACGAAGATAAGTGCAGGAAGAAGGATAACGTGCAGAAAGAACAAAAAGAAGAGCAGAAAGAAGCCTTGTTGCAAAATCATCCTGTACCCTCAACTTTTTCAGACGGATACTGGTGGTAACTGAGTCTGACTAGCCAGTGCTATGTTAAAAGACACTTAGAATACAGTGAAAACACCTACATACACTAGGGAACATTATGCGTTGGGGTCCCCCTGTGATTAGCATGACCTCCTCTGTAAGCCCCTAGTACATAATAGGGCATGGGGATTAAAACTACCTCTTAAAACAGGCCACAGGGCGTTTTTGCACACGTTAACTCAGGCCCCGTCCCCTCCCTTCACCACTGTGTAAACACGCCCTGTGTCCATTTTTAGTTGGGAGATTAAGTTCATTTGAATCCTGAGGGTCCCTAGGGTCCAACTAGCCCACTAGGTACCTCCAGTAAATGCCACAGAGCTGTGTTGCAGAGAGGTGTAAAAAGTGGCACGGCCTGGACCACCTCCTTGCAATGCAGCTCAGTGGCGCTTACTGGAAGCACTTGGTGGGCTAGTTAGCCCCCAGGGGCCCTCAGTATTGAAGGGAAATTATATCCCCAATTTAAAACGTGCCATAGTGCGTGTTTGCACACGTCACCTCAGGCCCCGTCCCCTCCCTTCACCACTGTGTAAACGCGCCCTGTGGCTGTTCTAAGTCGAGAGATTAAGTCCCCTTGAATCCTAAGGGTCCCTAGGGTCAAACTAGACCCCTAGGTACCTCCAGTAAGCGCCACAGAGCTGCGTTGCAGAGAGGTGTAAAAAGGGGCTTGGCCTCAGAACACCTGTCTGCAGAGCAGCTCCCTGGCGCATACTGGAGATGCCTGTTGGGGGCGCGTTTGCAGAGTGCTGCACGGAGGGGGCATGGCCTCCGGCACGATGCCAGTCTTTTATTTATTTTAATTTTTTAAGAAGGGGGGCTGTGTGGTTCCCCTTCTTATTCTAATTTATTGGCCCTGATGACCCCATCCCCCAGGGCCTGTCTCCTAATTATATTTTTTTGACCCCAATCCCTAGGGCCGGCCACTGTTTTTATTATTTTAAAAAAATATTTATTTATAGACACACCTAGGACATGCTGGACAAACCGTACGTACCTATCACCATGACGATTTGCGGGATATTCATTAAAAGGCGACTATGCATGCAATGAATCCACGTGGAATGTATTTACACTACTAGTGAAGCTCTGACATGTCTGATGCCCTACCGTGCCTAATCCCGGTAGACACCCTTGTCGTTTATTTATACAAACATGGGTAGCTATTGACGGGCACATTTATTACACATGCACACCAAGCCATTCAAAGGGGATTCGACAAAAATTCGACCAAAACTATGCAAGGAACCCCCCTCACGGTTAATAAAACACACATCCACTGCCGGATGTGTAATACTTTTTATTTTACTCTCTGGAAAGGGGATGAACATCACTTGAGAGTCACAGCGCGCTCCTGACAGAGCCCAATGCTGTGTTACACCCACCATTGCCTGCCGAGTGCCACACACCTCTGTGTTGTATTCCACTAGCTAGTGCATATGCTATGACACTCTCTAGCCCATGTGCACTGTAACACCACCCCGTGAATATGTCATGCCACACTTGTCTTCGCACGGGTTATATTGCCCCATCTAACGTGCCTTCCTCGATGCCTATGTTATAACGCACAGTGCTATGCCATACATATTACAATCTGCGATCCATATCTGTGTCACAGTGCATATGCAACGTTACACTCCCCAGCACATATTTTATATTACAACTTTAGAGACTAGTTAGGTTACACAACACTGCCCTGTGCATATTACACTCCAAGGCGCATATCGCATAGCACGCGCTAGTGCCTGTGCTATCTCGCGCTCTCCAATGAATCTGTCATTGCGCACAATGTATTGCATATTATATTTCACGCCCGGTTCATCTTATATCACACTTTTTGGTGCATAGTTTATACCATACACTATATCTAGTTTTCATTTTCAATCGTGCTCTCAGGACTATGTTCTATATAACACTGTGTTCACCTACCCTTTTCACGGGCATTACATTTTGCGATAGGGGGTGGAGGGTCAGGGGGTGTTTCTGCCAAGTGAGCCCGGAGTCACAGTCACAAACGTCCTCTTCTTCCTGAATAAAAGTGAGATTATGCTGCATACTTGTTCATATTTTAAGTAGTTCGCACAGACTCAATGTTTTAAAAACAATAAAGTTCCTAATACCCGCCTTCTCTGAACAGTTAGCTTGCTGCCCCATCCCCCTCCTCCCTATCCTCTGTTGTGTGAATCCATGGAATAGCCTCCTCCCTCCTGCCATGCATGGTCTGATGTGCTGCCACTGCCCTCAATTTAGTATGATGTACCAGTCCACTCCTCCTGCCCTCCATTGCCCAATTCTATGCCCCATCATTGACCTCCTGCTTAAACTCTGTGCTTAGCTTGCTGCCCCTATTCTCCTTCCCCCTGCCCTCCGATGTCTTTGTGCATGCCCCTGCTCCATCCTTTTTGCCCACCATGTCCCATGGACCTGCCACTCCTATCTACTCTGAGTGTTCTGTTGAGCTGCCACTCCCCTCCCACCTGCCTAGCATTGTCAGATGACTGTAACCTGTCCCTGCCACCTCCACCCTGCCTGTCCACATGCCATGCCCCTATCCTCTTCCTCCTGTCCTACATGGTCCATTGTACTGCCACACCCTTCTGCCCTCCCTGGTCTGTTGTGCTGCAACTGCTCCTCCTGCGTGCCCCGTGTGGTCTGTTGTGAGGTCCCTTCCCCTGAACTTTCTTGTCTGTGCACAGGTCCTGACCCTCCCTTCTATCCTCCATCGTCCTTTGTGCATGCCCCTGCACCCTCCTTCTTGCCCATCATAGCCATTGGTCTTCTGTGCTGCCATGGCCCCTCCCACCTTCCCTGTGTGGTCAGTTAGCTGCCCCTGACCCCCTCCCACCTTCCCTCCATGGTCTGTGTGTATGCCATCACAGTCTCACTGTTGCTCTTCATGGTGTGTCTTGCTTCTAGTGCCCATCCTGCCTGACCTCCATGGCTATCTTGCTGCTCCTGCCCTGCCCCCTTGCCCCCAGCCCTCTGTTTACATGTGAAGACCCCTACTCCCTCCCTCCTGGCTTGTCTGTTCCATTGTAATGCCCCTGATCCGTCCCTACTGCCCTTTATGGTCTGTAATGCTGCAGCTTTCTCTCCTGTCTGTCCATTATGGTCAGCTAGCTACCATTGCCTCTTGCCCCTCTGTTCTCTGTTGTCCATGTGCATGGTCCTGTCCCCTCCCTCTTGCTTTCTATGGATTGTTGTGCTGCACTCCCGTCCTGCATGCCCTGTGTGGTGTATTGTGCTGCTGCAAACCCTGATGCCTGCCCTGCAGGGTCAGTTTGGTGCACCTCTCCATGCCCCTCTTGTCCTCTGTTATCCAAGTCCATGTCCCTATCCCATTTCCTTCCATGATCCAATGTACCATACTTGCGAACATTTTGAACTTGGTAAGAGGGAGATTTTTAAAAAAAACTGGGGTATTGATTTTCCCCTTTGAGTTACATTGAAAAAGAGGATATTGTAGACAGGAGACAGATCAAATGAAGCCCATTTGAGCTTAAAAACATTGGACGTTTCCTGGCTGAATCGGGTCTGTTGGCATGTATGGTTGTACTACCATTGCCTCTTCCTTCTGCCCACAATGGTCTATTACATTGCCACAGCCTTGAAGGAGGGTAGATTTTGTATCACAGGGGGCCCCTGGCCCGTTCTGTCCACACCTGAAGTATGAGACCCTTGTCCTTGCCCTGCCAGCCGCATTTGTAGGCCGTATTAAATTGACCAGCGGGTCCTGTGTTGCTATATAATTATCCTGAGACATCCTTACCACTCAGCCAGCATAAAACCCCTGTGTAGGCCCTTCTGTTCAATATGTAGGCCTCTTTGTTAAATTGACCATAGCTCTGCAATTTTAGTGTATAGCAGTCTGAAGGCAGGTCTGCGAGGCCTTCTGCTCCAAACTAGTAGCCCCCACCCTACCCGAGTGCTCCGTGCTCGGTATCAAAGTTCAACATCCCACTGAAGCTGTCGACATACAGTAGGCTGCATCCTGGACTGGTACTTGCTTCCTGGGCAGGTTTCCCGCTTTTAAGGAAGTGGCAACCGCAGAGCGTCAAGTTAGGAGAACTGAGGAGATTTTGTACATGAATATATTGAATTCCCGTACAATACCCATTATTTTCTGCTTGCTCTATGGAACTTACGATAAGCGATTGGCCTGAGAGACTGACCTTTTCACCCAGTCCATTGTCAGCATTAAGTGGGTAAATGACGAAATGTCTGGTAAAATCTGCAGACGAAGCTTTTGGGTAGCATACGTAGGTAGATGTAGCGTGCAAAGGAGCCCACAAAATGATATAAAAAGGGAGCACCCACAGATATCGACGGACTACCTCGCCGTCTGTATGTAGGTTAACAGGCTGTGCAGGTTTTCCCCAAGAGCTGGGAGCTCTTGTCTTCCTTTGCTTAAAATGTCTTGCTCTGCTTTGCTTGAAGTATCTTATTCTATTTTACCTATATGAAATGTCATGTTATGTTTAACCATTGTTCTCTTTACTTTTGCATTTAAAAGATTTTGTATTGTAATTGCAGGAATGCTTGCTCTAAGAGTAAACGTGAGTGTTCCTAGGTAACATTTTCCTTGGTGTAACTTGTTTCTCATGATGCATTTATAGATGTGTTTTCTCTCTCTCTCTGTCAGTACATTAATTAAGATACAGAGAATATCATGACAGCTGTATGATTATCTGGATTCTGTATTTTGTACTTTATGTCTCTATTCTGCGGTTTCTTTGAAGTTGTATCTTCTCATTAAACTGCCATTGTATTCTGCCACCAATTCCATGTCTCATATGTCTGTTTTCTTCATTTTTGGAGCAAGCGTTCCTAGGCACCCCGGCTCAAATTAAGGTGCCCCTTTTGTCCCTGACTCACTCTCCTGCTCAGTTCTGTGGTGGCTCCCGGGGCTCTGGGGACCGCCTCTAGCTTCCTTGACCCGTAATAGATCTTCCCTCCAACAGCCTCTCTTGCAAGTCCTGTATTGTTGGTTTGTTGCCCCTGCCCCCCTTTCCACTGCCCTCCATAGTCTGTTGTGCTTCCACGGCCCTTCCTGCCTGCTCAGTGTGGTTAAATTGTTGCCTTTGCACTCTCCTACCTGCCTTCAATTTTCAGAGTCCGTGCCCCTGGCCTTTGCCTCTCAACAGTATCCCAATGAACAACTAGATTGCTAACATTCTATATTTATTACAAAAGTGTGGAACGCCTGACATCATCTTGATGTAATCAAAACTGTAATACCTAGAGCATTTCCTTTAGAAATTACATATATGAGAGGGTCTTATTGGCATCAAAATTATGGTTAGTGCTCTAAAAGACTAAAATAAGGACATTTTGTCTGAGTTTTCAAATAGCGACAAAGCACTTTTAAATTATTTGTTATCTTTATGTTTTTTTTATCCAGTTGACCACTTGATTAAATGTTGCACTTAGGGGAGAGGATGTGGTGTTACTTCCAGAACTGCAGACTTTGCATTTTTGGAGCAAGCGTTCCTAGGCACCCCGGCTCAAATTAAGGTGCCCCTTTTGTCCCTGACTCACTCTCCTGCTCAGTTCTGTGGTGGCTCCCGGGGCTCTGGGGACCACCTCTAGCTTCCTTGACCCGTAATAGATCTTCCCTCCAACAGCCTCTCTTGCAAGTCCTGTATTGTTGGTTTGTTGCCCCTGCCCCCCTTTCCACTGCCCTCCATAGTCTGTTGTGCTTCCACGGCCCTTCCTGCCTGCTCAGTGTGGTTAAATTGTTGCCTTTGCACTCTCCTACCTGCCTTCAATTTTCAGAGTCCGTGCCCCTGGCCTTTGCCTCTCAACAGTATCCCAATGAACAACTAGATTGCTAACATTCTATATTTATTACAAAAGTGTGGAACGCCTGACATCATCTTGATGTAATCAAAACTGTAATACCTAGAGCATTTCCTTTAGAAATTACATATATGAGAGGGTCTTATTGGCATCAAAATTATGGTTAGTGCTCTAAAAGACTAAAATAAGGACATATTTTCTGAGTTTTCAAATAGCGACAAAGCACTTTTAAATTATTTGTTATCTTTATGTTTTTTTTATCCAGTTGACCACTTGATTAAATGTTGCACTTAGGGGAGAGGATGTGGTGTTACTTCCAGAACTACAGACTTTGCAACTGGGGAACCAGGTTGAAGTTTCTGCTTCAGCTCGACATTCTGTGATTCTGGACAAATCACTTAGTCTCCCCATGTCTACAACCAAAATGAATTTGTGCTTGTGTGATGTAACCAATGCTCATGTAAAGCACTCCAATACCTGACAAGTCTGCACTATATAACACTGCAAAAACACTAAATAATAAGTGTTTTGCACACTTCTGTCATTGGGCTATATTTGGGCTACATCTGGGTGATTTTGGGCTACATTTGGGCTCTTTTGTCTCCGGTGGCCATCTTGGGAGATTTATTTGTTATGAAGTTTCCTAATTTCCTCATGTACTGCAGTCTCCTCAGTAGGAAATGCTTTCAGTTTTTTACGTTGATTCCATCATGAAGGTATTCAGATATGTCACACATTTGCCATAAATTCTGAATGTTAGCACTCTAGTTGCTCATTATATCACTGTAGTAAAACTACTGTTCACCATGGAAGTCTGCTCCTGGTATTAAAAGTGCATGTTTCAGTCTGCATGTCAGAATTTTTTAATGAAATAGAAGAGGATTTGAGAAGTCACTCAAAATGTGCCCTCATTTTCTTTCTTCAGCATTAATGATAATTTCTATGGCAAAATGAACCCCCTCATTGTGTTCCTTTTTAAATTAAATGTTTTAAGTGTTACCAGTTTATTCCAATCAAGATGGCTTCAGGTGTGCCATACTTTTGTCATAATGAAGACAGTAAGCGCTCTAGTTGTTTTTAAGAACATTCTGGGACATTCTGTCATTGGGCTATACTTGGGCTACATCTGGGTGATATTTGGGCTACATTTGGGCTCTTTTGTCTCTGGTGGCCATCTTGGGAGACTTATTTGTTATGAAGTTTCCTAATTTCCTCATTTACTGCAGTCTCCTCAGTAGGAAATACTTTCAGTTTTTTACTTTGATTCCATCAAGAAGGCATTCAGATGTGTCACACATTTGCCATAAATTCAGAATGTTAGCACTCTTTTTGCTCATTAGATCACTGTAGTAAAGCTACTGCTCACCAGGGAAAACTGCTGCTGGTATTGAAAGTGCATGTTTCAGTCTGCATGTCAGAATTTTTTAATGAAATAGAAGAGGATTTGAGAAGTCACTCAAAATGTGCCCTAATTTTTCTTTCTGCAGCACTAATCATACTTTTTATGGAAAAATGAACCCCCTCATTTTGTTCCTTTTGAAATTAAATGTTTTAAGAGTTACCACTTTATTCCAAGCAAGATGGCTTCAGGTGTGCCATACGTTTATCATAGGTAGGACTGTTAGCGCTCTAGTAGTTCTTTGGAACACTCTGGGAAGCTGCAGTAGAACACAAAGGAATCAACTGACAGTCTCTGCCCTTGTTGGATGTACATGTTTTACTGAGAATGTCAGACTTCATTCTCACATGACTGAGAAAGATAATGTGAATTTACAGAAAATAAGCTCTCAGTTTAGTTTATAGATCACCTTCCAAACCTCTGTGGTAAAAGCATGAGAACATATTTTTCTCTCAATCATGATATCCCAGCAGAAGGCTTTTTCACATGGTGAAATCACCTTAGAACATACCACAATTCCTAAAATGAGTATGGTACCATCAACAAATGATTTATAATGTAACTAAAGTCTTAAAACCTTCTATTAACTGCAATGCTTTTTAATGAGGTGCTATCATGTATATTGGTCCCAAGATGGCTGCCAACACTTCTTGGATGAAGTGCTGACAGCCAATCAGATCTCAGGATGAGATGTGTGGTTAGGCTCCGCCCACATATATATATGCTTTTAAATGCTATTTTCTCAGGAAATACTGAACAGATTTACACCAGACCTGCAAAAGGCACTTCCTTGACCTTATGGCTACCTCTCTGCCAAATTTCAAGTAATTCTGTTCAGCCGTTCGGGCTGTAGCTGTGTCTAAAGGTCCTATGGAAAAATGCATGGGAAAAACGCGTTTTGGGACCCCCCTTTTATCTCAGCCCCCGCTTGACGAATCCCCCCGAGACTTTCAGGGTAGGAGCGGAGCGTAGCGCCCCACCAATTTTGAAAGATTCGCGAGGATTCGTCGACCGGCGCCAAAGTAATTCAAAATAGAATGTTGCGGATTTCCTATGGAAACGTGGTCCTAACTATAACTACCTACTGGCGACCGCCAGTAGGTAATATATATATATATATATATATATATTCAATGAAAAAACCAAAGGTTTCACACATGTTATAGTTAGCTGGACATTTCACTCGTAAAAAACCATTGAAATTCCCCCGTTATAGTTAGTTCAGCTAACTATAACTCGCGCGCCCGCAATGCACTGCTGATGACGTCACATATTACATCACTCATGACATGGTCAGTGACATCACTCATGACATCACTGATGACATCTCAAATGACATCACTGATGACATCACTGATGACATCATCCAGTGAATGTGTGTTTTTCTGAAAATTAAATATGTTTTATATATGTATATCTCAAGGTCGATGGAAGAATAAATGGGTATATAAGTGTCTAAATGGATGATTTGTTTTTGAAAAATTGATTGTGTAACTGACTGATTAAGTGTATCATAGTGAATACATGGCTTAGTGAGTAATGTTTAAATATGTAAATATCTGTATCAGTCTCTCACTTTGTGTATAAGTGGCTGCATGGGTTGGTGAGTAGCTACATGGGTGTCTATATAGGTTATTAGTTGGTTTTTTGAGTATCAGTCTGAGTGTCTGCATGGTTCGGTGGGGGGTATTACGTAGTGCATAGGTGCATGAATGAGTGACTCACTGTTTGTATGTGTTGAACACAGCATATGTGCAGGACTGTATGGGTGGATGAGTGTGTGTATGGGTGTGTTAGTGAGTGAATGACTGTCTCAATAGTGTCTTTATGAGTAACTACATATGTTTTAAACTAGTATATGTGACTATTGGTGTATATATGTGAGTATATGTGAGAGTGAGAGATTGAAAGAGTTCCTGTATGAATAAGTATGTGTTTCTATAAGTGATTGTTTAAAAGACTAAGTATGTGTAAGTTTCCGTAGAAGTAAGTGTGGTGGTGTGTGTATAACTGTATATGCAAGTAAATGTATGTTTGATTCTTTATTAGCATGAGTGACTATGTGTGTGAGTAACTCTATGGATGAGTGGCATTGTGTAACAGGATGTATAGGTGCATGAGTGCATGATGAGTGAGTACATGTATGAGTGACTGTATAGGACTGTTGGTGAATGAGTGGATGTGTATGTGGATCTTAGAATTACTGAAGAGGTTGTTGTAACTGGTATTGGTATGTCCATTGTTTTGAAAATGTTAGTCTCTATTTTTGAATGTGTGTATCAAAGGTTATATTAGGGTGAGAGGAGGTCTGCCACTCTATCACAAGGATGATGTCATCAGTGATGTCATCAGTGATGTCATTTGAGATGTCATCAGTGATGTCATGAGTGATGTCACTGACCATGTCATGAGTGATGTAATATGTGACGTCATCAGCAGTGCATTGCGGGCGCGCGAGTTATAGTTAGCTGAACTAACTATAACGGGGGAATTTCAATGGTTTTTTACGAGTGAAATGTCCAGCTAACTATAACATGTGTGAAACCTTTGGTTTTTTCATTGAATTTCTAAGGTTTTTTAAATGCTAATTCCTAACTATAACGTGTGTGAAACCCATGTTTTTTTCAGTGAATTTGCAAGGTTTTTTAAATGCTAATTTCTAACTATGCCTACAGAGATAGGACATGTGAAGAAAGAAGAAAAAATGCACAGAAAGAAACAAAAGAAGTACAGAAAGAAGCAACAGAAGTCCTCAAATACGAAGATAAGTGCAGGAAGAAGGATAACGTGCAGAAAGAACAAAAAGAAGAGCAGAAAGAAGCCTTGTTGCAAAATCATCCTGTACCCTCAACTTTTTCAGACGGATACTGGTGGTAACTGAGTCTGACTAGCCAGTGCTATGTTAAAAGACACTTAGAATACAGTGAAAACACCTACATACACTAGGGAACATTATGCGTTGGGGTCCCCCTGTGATTAGCATGACCTCCTCTGTAAGCCCCTAGTACATAATAGGGCATGGGGATTAAAACTACCTCTTAAAACAGGCCACAGGGCGTTTTTGCACACGTTAACTCAGGCCCCGTCCCCTCCCTTCACCACTGTGTAAACACGCCCTGTGTCCATTTTTAGTTGGGAGATTAAGTTCATTTGAATCCTGAGGGTCCCTAGGGTCCAACTAGCCCACTAGGTACCTCCAGTAAATGCCACAGAGCTGTGTTGCAGAGAGGTGTAAAAAGTGGCACGGCCTGGACCACCTCCTTGCAATGCAGCTCAGTGGCGCTTACTGGAAGCACTTGGTGGGCTAGTTAGCCCCCAGGGGCCCTCAGTATTGAAGGGAAATTATATCCCCAATTTAAAACGTGCCATAGTGCGTGTTTGCACACGTCACCTCAGGCCCCGTCCCCTCCCTTCACCACTGTGTAAACGCGCCCTGTGGCTGTTCTAAGTTGAGAGATTAAGTCCCCTTGAATCCTAAGGGTCCCTAGGGTCAAACTAGACCACTAGGTACCTCCAGTAAGCACCACAGAGCTGCGTTGCAGAGAGGTGTAAAAAGGGGCTTGGCCTCAGAACACCTGTCTGCAGAGCAGCTCCCTGGCGCATACTGGAGATGCCTGTTGGGGGCGCGTTTGCAGAGTGCTGCACGGAGGGGGCATGGCCTCCGGCACGATGCCAGTCTTTTATTTATTTTAATTTTTTAAGAAGGGGGGCTGTGTGGTTCCCCTTCTTATTCTAATTTATTGGCCCTGATGACCCCATCCCCCAGGGCCTGTCTCCTAATTATATTTTTTTGACCCCAATCCCTAGGGCCGGCCACTGTTTTTATTATTTTAAAAAAATATTTATTTATAGACACACCTAGGACATGCTGGACAAACCGTACGTACCTATCACCATGACGATTTGCGGGATATTCATTAAAAGGCGACTATGCATGCAATGAATCCACGTGGAATGTATTTACACTACTAGTGAAGCTCTGACATGTCTGATGCCCTACCGTGCCTAATCCCGGTAGACACCCTTGTCGTTTATTTATACAAACATGGGTAGCTATTGACGGGCACATTTATTACACATGCACACCAAGCCATTCAAAGGGGATTCGACAAAAATTCGACCAAAACTATGCAAGGAACCCCCCTCACGGTTAATAAAACACACATCCACTGCCGGATGTGTAATACTTTTTATTTTACTCTCTGGAAAGGGGATGAACATCACTTGAGAGTCACAGCGCGCTCCTGACAGAGCCCAATGCTGTGTTACACCCACCATTGCCTGCCGAGTGCCACACACCTCTGTGTTGTATTCCACTAGCTAGTGCATATGCTATGACACTCTCTAGCCCATGTGCACTGTAACACCACCCCGTGAATATGTCATGCCACACTTGTCTTCGCACGGGTTATATTGCCCCATCTAACGTGCCTTCCTCGATGCCTATGTTATAACGCACAGTGCTATGCCATACATATTACAATCTGCGATCCATATCTGTGTCACAGTGCATATGCAACGTTACACTCCCCAGCACATATTTTATATTACAACTTTAGAGACTAGTTAGGTTACACAACACTGCCCTGTGCATATTACACTCCAAGGCGCATATCGCATAGCACGCGCTAGTGCCTGTGCTATCTCGCGCTCTCCAATGAATCTGTCATTGCGCACAATGTATTGCATATTATATTTCACGCCCGGTTCATCTTATATCACACTTTTTGGTGCATAGTTTATACCATACACTATATCTAGTTTTCATTTTCAATCGTGCTCTCAGGACTATGTTCTATATAACACTGTGTTCACCTACCCTTTTCACGGGCATTACATTTTGCGATAGGGGGTGGAGGGTCAGGGGGTGTTTCTGCCAAGTGAGCCCGGAGTCACAGTCACAAACGTCCTCTTCTTCCTGAATAAAAGTGAGATTATGCTGCATACTTGTTCATATTTTAAGTAGTTCGCACAGACTCAATGTTTTAAAAACAATAAAGTTCCTAATACCCGCCTTCTCTGAACAGTTAGCTTGCTGCCCCATCCCCCTCCTCCCTATCCTCTGTTGTGTGAATCCATGGAATAGCCTCCTCCCTCCTGCCATGCATGGTCTGATGTGCTGCCACTGCCCTCAATTTAGTATGATGTACCAGTCCACTCCTCCTGCCCTCCATTGCCCAATTCTATGCCCCATCATTGACCTCCTGCTTAAACTCTGTGCTTAGCTTGCTGCCCCTATTCTCCTTCCCCCTGCCCTCCGATGTCTTTGTGCATGCCCCTGCTCCATCCTTTTTGCCCACCATGTCCCATGGACCTGCCACTCCTATCTACTCTGAGTGTTCTGTTGAGCTGCCACTCCCCTCCCACCTGCCTAGCATTGTCAGATGACTGTAACCTGTCCCTGCCACCTCCACCCTGCCTGTCCACATGCCATGCCCCTATCCTCTTCCTCCTGTCCTACATGGTCCATTGTACTGCCACACCCTTCTGCCCTCCCTGGTCTGTTGTGCTGCAACTGCTCCTCCTGCGTGCCCCGTGTGGTCTGTTGTGAGGTCCCTTCCCCTGAACTTTCTTGTCTGTGCACAGGTCCTGACCCTCCCTTCTATCCTCCATCGTCCTTTGTGCATGCCCCTGCACCCTCCTTCTTGCCCATCATAGCCATTGGTCTTCTGTGCTGCCATGGCCCCTCCCACCTTCCCTGTGTGGTCAGTTAGCTGCCCCTGACCCCCTCCCACCTTCCCTCCATGGTCTGTGTGTATGCCATCACAGTCTCACTGTTGCTCTTCATGGTGTGTCTTGCTTCTAGTGCCCATCCTGCCTGACCTCCATGGCTATCTTGCTGCTCCTGCCCTGCCCCCTTGCCCCCAGCCCTCTGTTTACATGTGAAGACCCCTACTCCCTCCCTCCTGGCTTGTCTGTTCCATTGTAATGCCCCTGATCCGTCCCTACTGCCCTTTATGGTCTGTAATGCTGCAGCTTTCTCTCCTGTCTGTCCATTATGGTCAGCTAGCTACCATTGCCTCTTGCCCCTCTGTTCTCTGTTGTCCATGTGTATGGTCCTGTCCCCTCCCTCTTGCTTTCTATGGATTGTTGTGCTGCACTCCCGTCCTGCATGCCCTGTGTGGTGTATTGTGCTGCTGCAAACCCTGATGCCTGCCCTGCAGGGTCAGTTTGGTGCACCTCTCCATGCCCCTCTTGTCCTCTGTTATCCAAGTCCATGTCCCTATCCCATTTCCTTCCATGATCCAATGTACCATACTTGCGAACATTTTGAACTTGGTAAGAGGGAGATTTTGAAAAAAAACTGGGGTATTGATTTTCCCCTTTGACTTACATTGAAAAAGAGGATATTGTAGACAGGAGACAGATCAAATGAAGCCCATTTGAGCTTAAAAACATTGGACGTTTCCTGGCTGAATCGGGTCTGTTGGCATGTATGGTTGTACTACCATTGCCTCTTCCTTCTGCCCACAATGGTCTATTACATTGCCACAGCCTTGAAGGAGGGTAGATTTTGTATCACAGGGGGCCCCTGGCCCGTTCTGTCCACACCTGAAGTATGAGACCCTTGTCCTTGCCCAGCCAGCCGCATTTGTAGGCCGTATTAAATTGACCAGCGGGTCCTGTGTTGCTATATAATTATCCTGAGACATCCTTACCACTCAGCCAGCATAAAACCCCTGTGTAGGCCCTTCTGTTCAATATGTAGGCCTCTTTGTTAAATTGACCATAGCTCTGCAATTTTAGTGTATAGCAGTCTGAAGGCAGGTCTGCGAGGCCTTCTGCTCCAAACTAGTAGCCCCCACCCTACCCGAGTGCTCCGTGCTCGGTATCAAAGTTCAACATCCCACTGAAGCTGTCGACATACAGTAGGCTGCATCCTGGACTGGTACTTGCTTCCTGGGCAGGTTTCCCACTTTTAAGGAAGTGGCAACCGCAGAGCGTCAAGTTAGGAGAACTGAGGAGATTTTGTACATGAATATATTGAATTCCCGTACAATACCCATTATTTTCTGCTTGCTCTATGGAACTTACGATAAGCGATTGGCCTGAGAGACTGACCTTTTCACCCAGTCCATTGTCAGCATTAAGTGGGTAAATGACGAAATGTCTGGTAAAATCTGCAGACGAAGCTTTTGGGTAGCATACGTAGGTAGATGTAGCGTGCAAAGGAGCCCACAAAATGATATAAAAAGGGAGCACCCACAGATATCGACGGACTACCTCGCCGTCTGTATGTAGGTTAACAGGCTGTGCAGGTTTTCCCCAAGAGCTGGGAGCTCTTGTCTTCCTTTGCTTAAAATGTCTTGCTCTGCTTTGCTTGAAGTATCTTATTCTATTTTACCTATATGAAATGTCATGTTATGTTTAACCATTGTTCTCTTTACTTTTGCATTTAAAAGATTTTGTATTGTAATTGCAGGAATGCTTGCTCTAAGAGTAAACGTGAGTGTTCCTAGGTAACATTTTCCTTGGTGTAACTTGTTTCTCATGATGCATTTATAGATGTGTTTTCTCTCTCTCTCTGTCAGTACATTAATTAAGATACAGAGAATATCATGACAGCTGTATGATTATCTGGATTCTGTATTTTGTACTTTATGTCTCTATTCTGCGGTTTCTTTGAAGTTGTATCTTCTCATTAAACTGCCATTGTATTCTGCCACCAATTCCATGTCTCATATGTCTGTTTTCTTCATTTTTGGAGCAAGCGTTCCTAGGCACCCCGGCTCAAATTAAGGTGCCCCTTTTGTCCCTGACTCACTCTCCTGCTCAGTTCTGTGGTGGCTCCCGGGGCTCTGGGGACCGCCTCTAGCTTCCTTGACCCGTAATAGATCTTCCCTCCAACAGCCTCTCTTGCAAGTCCTGTATTGTTGGTTTGTTGCCCCTGCCCCCCTTTCCACTGCCCTCCATAGTCTGTTGTGCTTCCACGGCCCTTCCTGCCTGCTCAGTGTGGTTAAATTGTTGCCTTTGCACTCTCCTACCTGCCTTCAATTTTCAGAGTCCGTGCCCCTGGCCTTTGCCTCTCAACAGTATCCCAATGAACAACTAGATTGCTAACATTCTATATTTATTACAAAAGTGTGGAACGCCTGACATCATCTTGATGTAATCAAAACTGTAATACCTAGAGCATTTCCTTTAGAAATTACATATATGAGAGGGTCTTATTGGCATCAAAATTATGGTTAGTGCTCTAAAAGACTAAAATAAGGACATTTTGTCTGAGTTTTCAAATAGCGACAAAGCACTTTTAAATTATTTGTTATCTTTATGTTTTTTTTATCCAGTTGACCACTTGATTAAATGTTGCACTTAGGGGAGAGGATGTGGTGTTACTTCCAGAACTGCAGACTTTGCATTTTTGGAGCAAGCGTTCCTAGGCACCCCGGCTCAAATTAAGGTGCCCCTTTTGTCCCTGACTCACTCTCCTGCTCAGTTCTGTGGTGGCTCCCGGGGCTCTGGGGACCACCTCTAGCTTCCTTGACCCGTAATAGATCTTCCCTCCAACAGCCTCTCTTGCAAGTCCTGTATTGTTGGTTTGTTGCCCCTGCCCCCCTTTCCACTGCCCTCCATAGTCTGTTGTGCTTCCACGGCCCTTCCTGCCTGCTCAGTGTGGTTAAATTGTTGCCTTTGCACTCTCCTACCTGCCTTCAATTTTCAGAGTCCGTGCCCCTGGCCTTTGCCTCTCAACAGTATCCCAATGAACAACTAGATTGCTAACATTCTATATTTATTACAAAAGTGTGGAACGCCTGACATCATCTTGATGTAATCAAAACTGTAATACCTAGAGCATTTCCTTTAGAAATTACATATATGAGAGGGTCTTATTGGCATCAAAATTATGGTTAGTGCTCTAAAAGACTAAAATAAGGACATATTTTCTGAGTTTTCAAATAGCGACAAAGCACTTTTAAATTATTTGTTATCTTTATGTTTTTTTTATCCAGTTGACCACTTGATTAAATGTTGCACTTAGGGGAGAGGATGTGGTGTTACTTCCAGAACTGCAGACTTTGCAACTGGGGAACCAGGTTGAAGTTTCTGCTTCAGCTCGACATTCTGTGATTCTGGACAAATCACTTAGTCTCCCCATGTCTACAACCAAAATGAATTTGTGCTTGTGTGATGTAACCAATGCTCATGTAAAGCACTCCAATACCTGACAAGTCTGCACTATATAACACTGCAAAAACACTAAATAATAAGTGTTTTGCACACTTCTGTCATTGGGCTATATTTGGGCTACATCTGGGTGATTTTGGGCTACATTTGGGCTCTTTTGTCTCCGGTGGCCATCTTGGGAGATTTATTTGTTATGAAGTTTCCTAATTTCCTCATGTACTGCAGTCTCCTCAGTAGGAAATGCTTTCAGTTTTTTACGTTGATTCCATCATGAAGGTATTCAGATATGTCACACATTTGCCATAAATTCTGAATGTTAGCACTCTAGTTGCTCATTATATCACTGTAGTAAAACTACTGTTCACCATGGAAGTCTGCTCCTGGTATTAAAAGTGCATGTTTCAGTCTGCATGTCAGAATTTTTTAATGAAATAGAAGAGGATTTGAGAAGTCACTCAAAATGTGCCCTCATTTTCTTTCTTCAGCATTAATGATAATTTCTATGGCAAAATGAACCCCCTCATTGTGTTCCTTTTTAAATTAAATGTTTTAAGTGTTACCAGTTTATTCCAATCAAGATGGCTTCAGGTGTGCCATACTTTTGTCATAATGAAGACAGTAAGCGCTCTAGTTGTTTTTAAGAACATTCTGGGACATTCTGTCATTGGGCTATACTTGGGCTACATCTGGGTGATATTTGGGCTACATTTGGGCTCTTTTGTCTCTGGTGGCCATCTTGGGAGACTTATTTGTTATGAAGTTTCCTAATTTCCTCATTTACTGCAGTCTCCTCAGTAGGAAATACTTTCAGTTTTTTACTTTGATTCCATCAAGAAGGCATTCAGATGTGTCACACATTTGCCATAAATTCAGAATGTTAGCACTCTTTTTGCTCATTAGATCACTGTAGTAAAGCTACTGCTCACCAGGGAAAACTGCTGCTGGTATTGAAAGTGCATGTTTCAGTCTGCATGTCAGAATTTTTTAATGAAATAGAAGAGGATTTGAGAAGTCACTCAAAATGTGCCCTAATTTTTCTTTCTGCAGCACTAATCATACTTTTTATGGAAAAATGAACCCCCTCATTTTGTTCCTTTTGAAATTAAATGTTTTAAGAGTTACCACTTTATTCCAAGCAAGATGGCTTCAGGTGTGCCATACGTTTATCATAGGTAGGACTGTTAGCGCTCTAGTAGTTCTTTGGAACACTCTGGGAAGCTGCAGTAGAACACAAAGGAATCAACTGACAGTCTCTGCCCTTGTTGGATGTACATGTTTTACTGAGAATGTCAGACTTCATTCTCACATGACTGAGAAAGATAATGTGAATTTACAGAAAATAAGCTCTCAGTTTAGTTTATAGATCACCTTCCAAACCTCTGTGGTAAAAGCATGAGAACATATTTTTCTCTCAATCATGATATCCCAGCAGAAGGCTTTTTCACATGGTGAAATCACCTTAGAACATACCACAATTCCTAAAATGAGTATGGTACCATCAACAAATGATTTATAATGTAACTAAAGTCTTAAAACCTTCTATTAACTGCAATGCTTTTTAATGAGGTGCTATCATGTATATTGGTCCCAAGATGGCTGCCAACACTTCTTGGATGAAGTGCTGACAGCCAATCAGATCTCAGGATGAGATGTGTGGTTAGGCTCCGCCCACATATATATATGCTTTTAAATGCTATTTTCTCAGGAAATACTGAACAGATTTACACCAGACCTGCAAAAGGCACTTCCTTGACCTTATGGCTACCTCTCTGCCAAATTTCAAGTAATTCTGTTCAGCCGTTCGGGCTGTAGCTGTGTCTAAAGGTCCTATGGAAAAATGCATGGGAAAAACGCGTTTTGGGACCCCCCTTTTATCTCAGCCCCCGCTTGACGAATCCCCCCGAGACTTTCAGGGTAGGAGCGGAGCGTAGCGCCCCACCTATTTTGAAAGATTCGCGAGGATTCGTCGACCGGCGCCAAAGTAATTCAAAATAGAATGTTGCGGATTTCCTATGGAAACGTGGTCCTAACTATAACTACCTACTGGCGACCGCCAGTAGGTAATATATATATATATATATATATATATTCAATGAAAAAACCAAAGGTTTCACACATGTTATAGTTAGCTGGACATTTCACTCGTAAAAAACCATTGAAATTCCCCCGTTATAGTTAGTTCAGCTAACTATAACTCGCGCGCCCGCAATGCACTGCTGATGACGTCACATATTACATCACTCATGACATGGTCAGTGACATCACTCATGACATCACTGATGACATCTCAAATGACATCACTGATGACATCACTGATGACATCATCCAGTGAATGTGTGTTTTTCTGAAAATTAAATATGTTTTATATATGTATATCTCAAGGTCGATGGAAGAATAAATGGGTATATAAGTGTCTAAATGGATGATTTGTTTTTGAAAAATTGATTGTGTAACTGACTGATTAAGTGTATCATAGTGAATACATGGCTTAGTGAGTAATGTTTAAATATGTAAATATCTGTATCAGTCTCTCACTTTGTGTATAAGTGGCTGCATGGGTTGGTGAGTAGCTACATGGGTGTCTATATAGGTTATTAGTTGGTTTTTTGAGTATCAGTCTGAGTGTCTGCATGGTTCGGTGGGGGGTATTACGTAGTGCATAGGTGCATGAATGAGTGACTCACTGTTTGTATGTGTTGAACACAGCATATGTGCAGGACTGTATGGGTGGATGAGTGTGTGTATGGGTGTGTTAGTGAGTGAATGACTGTCTCAATAGTGTCTTTATGAGTAACTACATATGTTTTAAACTAGTATATGTGACTATTGGTGTATATATGTGAGTATATGTGAGAGTGAGAGATTGAAAGAGTTCCTGTATGAATAAGTATGTGTTTCTATAAGTGATTGTTTAAAAGACTAAGTATGTGTAAGTTTCCGTAGAAGTAAGTGTGGTGGTGTGTGTATAACTGTATATGCAAGTAAATGTATGTTTGATTCTTTATTAGCATGAGTGACTATGTGTGTGAGTAACTCTATGGATGAGTGGCATTGTGTAACAGGATGTATAGGTGCATGAGTGCATGATGAGTGAGTACATGTATGAGTGACTGTATAGGACTGTTGGTGAATGAGTGGATGTGTATGTGGATCTTAGAATTACTGAAGAGGTTGTTGTAACTGGTATTGGTATGTCCATTGTTTTGAAAATGTTAGTCTCTATTTTTGAATGTGTGTATCAAAGGTTATATTAGGGTGAGAGGAGGTCTGCCACTCTATCACAAGGATGATGTCATCAGTGATGTCATCAGTGATGTCATTTGAGATGTCATCAGTGATGTCATGAGTGATGTCACTGACCATGTCATGAGTGATGTAATATGTGACGTCATCAGCAGTGCATTGCGGGCGCGCGAGTTATAGTTAGCTGAACTAACTATAACGGGGGAATTTCAATGGTTTTTTACGAGTGAAATGTCCAGCTAACTATAACATGTGTGAAACCTTTGGTTTTTTCATTGAATTTCTAAGGTTTTTTAAATGCTAATTCCTAACTATAACGTGTGTGAAACCCATGTTTTTTTCAGTGAATTTGCAAGGTTTTTTAAATGCTAATTTCTAACTATGCCTACAGAGATAGGACATGTGAAGAAAGAAGAAAAAATGCACAGAAAGAAACAAAAGAAGTACAGAAAGAAGCAACAGAAGTCCTCAAATACGAAGATAAGTGCAGGAAGAAGGATAACGTGCAGAAAGAACAAAAAGAAGAGCAGAAAGAAGCCTTGTTGCAAAATCATCCTGTACCCTCAACTTTTTCAGACGGATACTGGTGGTAACTGAGTCTGACTAGCCAGTGCTATGTTAAAAGACACTTAGAATACAGTGAAAACACCTACATACACTAGGGAACATTATGCGTTGGGGTCCCCCTGTGATTAGCATGACCTCCTCTGTAAGCCCCTAGTACATAATAGGGCATGGGGATTAAAACTACCTCTTAAAACAGGCCACAGGGCGTTTTTGCACACGTTAACTCAGGCCCCGTCCCCTCCCTTCACCACTGTGTAAACACGCCCTGTGTCCATTTTTAGTTGGGAGATTAAGTTCATTTGAATCCTGAGGGTCCCTAGGGTCCAACTAGCCCACTAGGTACCTCCAGTAAATGCCACAGAGCTGTGTTGCAGAGAGGTGTAAAAAGTGGCACGGCCTGGACCACCTCCTTGCAATGCAGCTCAGTGGCGCTTACTGGAAGCACTTGGTGGGCTAGTTAGCCCCCAGGGGCCCTCAGTATTGAAGGGAAATTATATCCCCAATTTAAAACGTGCCATAGTGCGTGTTTGCACACGTCACCTCAGGCCCCGTCCCCTCCCTTCACCACTGTGTAAACGCGCCCTGTGGCTGTTCTAAGTTGAGAGATTAAGTCCCCTTGAATCCTAAGGGTCCCTAGGGTCAAACTAGACCACTAGGTACCTCCAGTAAGCACCACAGAGCTGCGTTGCAGAGAGGTGTAAAAAGGGGCTTGGCCTCAGAACACCTGTCTGCAGAGCAGCTCCCTGGCGCATACTGGAGATGCCTGTTGGGGGCGCGTTTGCAGAGTGCTGCACGGAGGGGGCATGGCCTCCGGCACGATGCCAGTCTTTTATTTATTTTAATTTTTTAAGAAGGGGGGCTGTGTGGTTCCCCTTCTTATTCTAATTTATTGGCCCTGATGACCCCATCCCCCAGGGCCTGTCTCCTAATTATATTTTTTTGACCCCAATCCCTAGGGCCGGCCACTGTTTTTATTATTTTAAAAAAATATTTATTTATAGACACACCTAGGACATGCTGGACAAACCGTACGTACCTATCACCATGACGATTTGCGGGATATTCATTAAAAGGCGACTATGCATGCAATGAATCCACGTGGAATGTATTTACACTACTAGTGAAGCTCTGACATGTCTGATGCCCTACCGTGCCTAATCCCGGTAGACACCCTTGTCGTTTATTTATACAAACATGGGTAGCTATTGACGGGCACATTTATTACACATGCACACCAAGCCATTCAAAGGGGATTCGACAAAAATTCGACCAAAACTATGCAAGGAACCCCCCTCACGGTTAATAAAACACACATCCACTGCCGGATGTGTAATACTTTTTATTTTACTCTCTGGAAAGGGGATGAACATCACTTGAGAGTCACAGCGCGCTCCTGACAGAGCCCAATGCTGTGTTACACCCACCATTGCCTGCCGAGTGCCACACACCTCTGTGTTGTATTCCACTAGCTAGTGCATATGCTATGACACTCTCTAGCCCATGTGCACTGTAACACCACCCCGTGAATATGTCATGCCACACTTGTCTTCGCACGGGTTATATTGCCCCATCTAACGTGCCTTCCTCGATGCCTATGTTATAACGCACAGTGCTATGCCATACATATTACAATCTGCGATCCATATCTGTGTCACAGTGCATATGCAACGTTACACTCCCCAGCACATATTTTATATTACAACTTTAGAGACTAGTTAGGTTACACAACACTGCCCTGTGCATATTACACTCCAAGGCGCATATCGCATAGCACGCGCTAGTGCCTGTGCTATCTCGCGCTCTCCAATGAATCTGTCATTGCGCACAATGTATTGCATATTATATTTCACGCCCGGTTCATCTTATATCACACTTTTTGGTGCATAGTTTATACCATACACTATATCTAGTTTTCATTTTCAATCGTGCTCTCAGGACTATGTTCTATATAACACTGTGTTCACCTACCCTTTTCACGGGCATTACATTTTGCGATAGGGGGTGGAGGGTCAGGGGGTGTTTCTGCCAAGTGAGCCCGGAGTCACAGTCACAAACGTCCTCTTCTTCCTGAATAAAAGTGAGATTATGCTGCATACTTGTTCATATTTTAAGTAGTTCGCACAGACTCAATGTTTTAAAAACAATAAAGTTCCTAATACCCGCCTTCTCTGAACAGTTAGCTTGCTGCCCCATCCCCCTCCTCCCTATCCTCTGTTGTGTGAATCCATGGAATAGCCTCCTCCCTCCTGCCATGCATGGTCTGATGTGCTGCCACTGCCCTCAATTTAGTATGATGTACCAGTCCACTCCTCCTGCCCTCCATTGCCCAATTCTATGCCCCATCATTGACCTCCTGCTTAAACTCTGTGCTTAGCTTGCTGCCCCTATTCTCCTTCCCCCTGCCCTCCGATGTCTTTGTGCATGCCCCTGCTCCATCCTTTTTGCCCACCATGTCCCATGGACCTGCCACTCCTATCTACTCTGAGTGTTCTGTTGAGCTGCCACTCCCCTCCCACCTGCCTAGCATTGTCAGATGACTGTAACCTGTCCCTGCCACCTCCACCCTGCCTGTCCACATGCCATGCCCCTATCCTCTTCCTCCTGTCCTACATGGTCCATTGTACTGCCACACCCTTCTGCCCTCCCTGGTCTGTTGTGCTGCAACTGCTCCTCCTGCGTGCCCCGTGTGGTCTGTTGTGAGGTCCCTTCCCCTGAACTTTCTTGTCTGTGCACAGGTCCTGACCCTCCCTTCTATCCTCCATCGTCCTTTGTGCATGCCCCTGCACCCTCCTTCTTGCCCATCATAGCCATTGGTCTTCTGTGCTGCCATGGCCCCTCCCACCTTCCCTGTGTGGTCAGTTAGCTGCCCCTGACCCCCTCCCACCTTCCCTCCATGGTCTGTGTGTATGCCATCACAGTCTCACTGTTGCTCTTCATGGTGTGTCTTGCTTCTAGTGCCCATCCTGCCTGACCTCCATGGCTATCTTGCTGCTCCTGCCCTGCCCCCTTGCCCCCAGCCCTCTGTTTACATGTGAAGACCCCTACTCCCTCCCTCCTGGCTTGTCTGTTCCATTGTAATGCCCCTGATCCGTCCCTACTGCCCTTTATGGTCTGTAATGCTGCAGCTTTCTCTCCTGTCTGTCCATTATGGTCAGCTAGCTACCATTGCCTCTTGCCCCTCTGTTCTCTGTTGTCCATGTGTATGGTCCTGTCCCCTCCCTCTTGCTTTCTATGGATTGTTGTGCTGCACTCCCGTCCTGCATGCCCTGTGTGGTGTATTGTGCTGCTGCAAACCCTGATGCCTGCCCTGCAGGGTCAGTTTGGTGCACCTCTCCATGCCCCTCTTGTCCTCTGTTATCCAAGTCCATGTCCCTATCCCATTTCCTTCCATGATCCAATGTACCATACTTGCGAACATTTTGAACTTGGTAAGAGGGAGATTTTGAAAAAAAACTGGGGTATTGATTTTCCCCTTTGACTTACATTGAAAAAGAGGATATTGTAGACAGGAGACAGATCAAATGAAGCCCATTTGAGCTTAAAAACATTGGACGTTTCCTGGCTGAATCGGGTCTGTTGGCATGTATGGTTGTACTACCATTGCCTCTTCCTTCTGCCCACAATGGTCTATTACATTGCCACAGCCTTGAAGGAGGGTAGATTTTGTATCACAGGGGGCCCCTGGCCCGTTCTGTCCACACCTGAAGTATGAGACCCTTGTCCTTGCCCTGCCAGCCGCATTTGTAGGCCGTATTAAATTGACCAGCGGGTCCTGTGTTGCTATATAATTATCCTGAGACATCCTTACCACTCAGCCAGCATAAAACCCCTGTGTAGGCCCTTCTGTTCAATATGTAGGCCTCTTTGTTAAATTGACCATAGCTCTGCAATTTTAGTGTATAGCAGTCTGAAGGCAGGTCTGCGAGGCCTTCTGCTCCAAACTAGTAGCCCCCACCCTACCCGAGTGCTCCGTGCTCGGTATCAAAGTTCAACATCCCACTGAAGCTGTCGACATACAGTAGGCTGCATCCTGGACTGGTACTTGCTTCCTGGGCAGGTTTCCCACTTTTAAGGAAGTGGCAACCGCAGAGCGTCAAGTTAGGAGAACTGAGGAGATTTTGTACATGAATATATTGAATTCCCGTACAATACCCATTATTTTCTGCTTGCTCTATGGAACTTACGATAAGCGATTGGCCTGAGAGACTGACCTTTTCACCCAGTCCATTGTCAGCATTAAGTGGGTAAATGACGAAATGTCTGGTAAAATCTGCAGACGAAGCTTTTGGGTAGCATACGTAGGTAGATGTAGCGTGCAAAGGAGCCCACAAAATGATATAAAAAGGGAGCACCCACAGATATCGACGGACTACCTCGCCGTCTGTATGTAGGTTAACAGGCTGTGCAGGTTTTCCCCAAGAGCTGGGAGCTCTTGTCTTCCTTTGCTTAAAATGTCTTGCTCTGCTTTGCTTGAAGTATCTTATTCTATTTTACCTATATGAAATGTCATGTTATGTTTAACCATTGTTCTCTTTACTTTTGCATTTAAAAGATTTTGTATTGTAATTGCAGGAATGCTTGCTCTAAGAGTAAACGTGAGTGTTCCTAGGTAACATTTTCCTTGGTGTAACTTGTTTCTCATGATGCATTTATAGATGTGTTTTCTCTCTCTCTCTGTCAGTACATTAATTAAGATACAGAGAATATCATGACAGCTGTATGATTATCTGGATTCTGTATTTTGTACTTTATGTCTCTATTCTGCGGTTTCTTTGAAGTTGTATCTTCTCATTAAACTGCCATTGTATTCTGCCACCAATTCCATGTCTCATATGTCTGTTTTCTTCATTTTTGGAGCAAGCGTTCCTAGGCACCCCGGCTCAAATTAAGGTGCCCCTTTTGTCCCTGACTCACTCTCCTGCTCAGTTCTGTGGTGGCTCCCGGGGCTCTGGGGACCGCCTCTAGCTTCCTTGACCCGTAATAGATCTTCCCTCCAACAGCCTCTCTTGCAAGTCCTGTATTGTTGGTTTGTTGCCCCTGCCCCCCTTTCCACTGCCCTCCATAGTCTGTTGTGCTTCCACGGCCCTTCCTGCCTGCTCAGTGTGGTTAAATTGTTGCCTTTGCACTCTCCTACCTGCCTTCAATTTTCAGAGTCCGTGCCCCTGGCCTTTGCCTCTCAACAGTATCCCAATGAACAACTAGATTGCTAACATTCTATATTTATTACAAAAGTGTGGAACGCCTGACATCATCTTGATGTAATCAAAACTGTAATACCTAGAGCATTTCCTTTAGAAATTACATATATGAGAGGGTCTTATTGGCATCAAAATTATGGTTAGTGCTCTAAAAGACTAAAATAAGGACATTTTGTCTGAGTTTTCAAATAGCGACAAAGCACTTTTAAATTATTTGTTATCTTTATGTTTTTTTTATCCAGTTGACCACTTGATTAAATGTTGCACTTAGGGGAGAGGATGTGGTGTTACTTCCAGAACTGCAGACTTTGCATTTTTGGAGCAAGCGTTCCTAGGCACCCCGGCTCAAATTAAGGTGCCCCTTTTGTCCCTGACTCACTCTCCTGCTCAGTTCTGTGGTGGCTCCCGGGGCTCTGGGGACCACCTCTAGCTTCCTTGACCCGTAATAGATCTTCCCTCCAACAGCCTCTCTTGCAAGTCCTGTATTGTTGGTTTGTTGCCCCTGCCCCCCTTTCCACTGCCCTCCATAGTCTGTTGTGCTTCCACGGCCCTTCCTGCCTGCTCAGTGTGGTTAAATTGTTGCCTTTGCACTCTCCTACCTGCCTTCAATTTTCAGAGTCCGTGCCCCTGGCCTTTGCCTCTCAACAGTATCCCAATGAACAACTAGATTGCTAACATTCTATATTTATTACAAAAGTGTGGAACGCCTGACATCATCTTGATGTAATCAAAACTGTAATACCTAGAGCATTTCCTTTAGAAATTACATATATGAGAGGGTCTTATTGGCATCAAAATTATGGTTAGTGCTCTAAAAGACTAAAATAAGGACATATTTTCTGAGTTTTCAAATAGCGACAAAGCACTTTTAAATTATTTGTTATCTTTATGTTTTTTTTATCCAGTTGACCACTTGATTAAATGTTGCACTTAGGGGAGAGGATGTGGTGTTACTTCCAGAACTGCAGACTTTGCAACTGGGGAACCAGGTTGAAGTTTCTGCTTCAGCTCGACATTCTGTGATTCTGGACAAATCACTTAGTCTCCCCATGTCTACAACCAAAATGAATTTGTGCTTGTGTGATGTAACCAATGCTCATGTAAAGCACTCCAATACCTGACAAGTCTGCACTATATAACACTGCAAAAACACTAAATAATAAGTGTTTTGCACACTTCTGTCATTGGGCTATATTTGGGCTACATCTGGGTGATTTTGGGCTACATTTGGGCTCTTTTGTCTCCGGTGGCCATCTTGGGAGATTTATTTGTTATGAAGTTTCCTAATTTCCTCATGTACTGCAGTCTCCTCAGTAGGAAATGCTTTCAGTTTTTTACGTTGATTCCATCATGAAGGTATTCAGATATGTCACACATTTGCCATAAATTCTGAATGTTAGCACTCTAGTTGCTCATTATATCACTGTAGTAAAACTACTGTTCACCATGGAAGTCTGCTCCTGGTATTAAAAGTGCATGTTTCAGTCTGCATGTCAGAATTTTTTAATGAAATAGAAGAGGATTTGAGAAGTCACTCAAAATGTGCCCTCATTTTCTTTCTTCAGCATTAATGATAATTTCTATGGCAAAATGAACCCCCTCATTGTGTTCCTTTTTAAATTAAATGTTTTAAGTGTTACCAGTTTATTCCAATCAAGATGGCTTCAGGTGTGCCATACTTTTGTCATAATGAAGACAGTAAGCGCTCTAGTTGTTTTTAAGAACATTCTGGGACATTCTGTCATTGGGCTATACTTGGGCTACATCTGGGTGATATTTGGGCTACATTTGGGCTCTTTTGTCTCTGGTGGCCATCTTGGGAGACTTATTTGTTATGAAGTTTCCTAATTTCCTCATTTACTGCAGTCTCCTCAGTAGGAAATACTTTCAGTTTTTTACTTTGATTCCATCAAGAAGGCATTCAGATGTGTCACACATTTGCCATAAATTCAGAATGTTAGCACTCTTTTTGCTCATTAGATCACTGTAGTAAAGCTACTGCTCACCAGGGAAAACTGCTGCTGGTATTGAAAGTGCATGTTTCAGTCTGCATGTCAGAATTTTTTAATGAAATAGAAGAGGATTTGAGAAGTCACTCAAAATGTGCCCTAATTTTTCTTTCTGCAGCACTAATCATACTTTTTATGGAAAAATGAACCCCCTCATTTTGTTCCTTTTGAAATTAAATGTTTTAAGAGTTACCACTTTATTCCAAGCAAGATGGCTTCAGGTGTGCCATACGTTTATCATAGGTAGGACTGTTAGCGCTCTAGTAGTTCTTTGGAACACTCTGGGAAGCTGCAGTAGAACACAAAGGAATCAACTGACAGTCTCTGCCCTTGTTGGATGTACATGTTTTACTGAGAATGTCAGACTTCATTCTCACATGACTGAGAAAGATAATGTGAATTTACAGAAAATAAGCTCTCAGTTTAGTTTATAGATCACCTTCCAAACCTCTGTGGTAAAAGCATGAGAACATATTTTTCTCTCAATCATGATATCCCAGCAGAAGGCTTTTTCACATGGTGAAATCACCTTAGAACATACCACAATTCCTAAAATGAGTATGGTACCATCAACAAATGATTTATAATGTAACTAAAGTCTTAAAACCTTCTATTAACTGCAATGCTTTTTAATGAGGTGCTATCATGTATATTGGTCCCAAGATGGCTGCCAACACTTCTTGGATGAAGTGCTGACAGCCAATCAGATCTCAGGTTGACATGTGTGGTTAGGCTCCGCCCACATATATATATGCTTTTAAATGGTATTTTCTCAGGAAATACTGAACAGATTTACACCAGACCTGCAAAAGGCACTTCCTTGACCTTATGGCTACCTCTCTGCCAAATTTCAAGTAATTCTGTTCAGCCGTTCGGGCTGTAGCTGTGTCTAAAGGTCCTATGGAAAAATGCATGGGAAAAACGCGTTTTGGGACCCCCCTTTTATCTCAGCCCCCGCTTGACGAATCCCCCCGAGACTTTCAGGGTAGGAGCGGAGCGTAGCGCCCCACCTATTTTGAAAAATTCGCGAGGATTCGTCGACCGGCGCCAAAGTTATTCAAAATAGAATGTTGCGGATTTCCTATGGAAACGTGGTCCTAACTATAACTACCTACTGGCGACCGCCAGTAGGTAATATATACAGATATCGCTGGTGCGTGGAAGACGTGGTAGACATCTGTAGCTCCAAAAACACTCGCGGACACGGACCTTCGATAAAGTGCTTATTTTAATTAATTCGTGAGGCTGTCGTTATATATATATATATTCAATGAAAAAACCAAAGGTTTCACACATGTTATAGTTAGCTGGACATTTCACTTGTAAAAAACCATTGAAATTCCCCCGTTATAGTTAGTTCAGCTAACTATAACTCGCGCGCCCGCAATGCACTGCTGATGACGTCACATATTACATCACTCATGACATGGTCAGTGACATCACTCATGACATCACTGATGACATCTCAAATGACATCACTGATGACATCACTGATGACATCATCCAGTGAATGTGTGTTTTTCTGAAAATTAAATATGTTTTATATATGTATATCTCAAGGTCGATGGAAGAATAAATGGGTATATAAGTGTCTAAATGGATGATTTGTTTTTGAAAAATTGATTGTGTAACTGACTGATTAAGTGTATCATAGTGAATACATGGCTTAGTGAGTAATGTTTAAATATGTAAATATCTGTATCAGTCTCTCACTTTGTGTATAAGTGGCTGCATGGGTTGGTGAGTAGCTACATGGGTGTCTATATAGGTTATTAGTTGGTTTTTTGAGTATCAGTCTGAGTGTCTGCATGGTTCGGTGGGGGGTATTACGTAGTGCATAGGTGCATGAATGAGTGACTCACTGTTTGTATGTGTTGAACACAGCATATGTGCAGGACTGTATGGGTGGATGAGTGTGTGTATGGGTGTGTTAGTGAGTGAATGACTGTCTCAATAGTGTCTTTATGAGTAACTACATATGTTTTAAACTAGTATATGTGACTATTGGTGTATATATGTGAGTATATGTGAGAGTGAGAGATTGAAAGAGTTCCTGTATGAATAAGTATGTGTTTCTATAAGTGATTGTTTAAAAGACTAAGTATGTGTAAGTTTCCGTAGAAGTAAGTGTGGTGGTGTGTGTATAACTGTATATGCAAGTAAATGTATGTTTGATTCTTTATTAGCATGAGTGACTATGTGTGTGAGTAACTCTATGGATGAGTGGCATTGTGTAACAGGATGTATAGGTGCATGAGTACATATGATGAGTGAGTACATGTATGAGTGACTGTATAGGACTGTTGGTGAATGAGTGGATGTGTATGTGGATCTTAGAATTACTGAAGAGGTTGTTGTAACTGGTATTGGTATGTCCATTGTTTTGAAAATGTTAGTCTCTATTTTTGAATGTGTGTATCAAAGGTTATATTAGGGTGAGAGGAGGTCTGCCACTCTATCACAAGGATGATGTCATCAGTGATGTCATCAGTGATGTCATTTGAGATGTCATCAGTGATGTCATGAGTGATGTCACTGACCATGTCATGAGTGATGTAATATGTGACGTCATCAGCAGTGCATTGCGGGCGCGCGAGTTATAGTTAGCTGAACTAACTATAACGGGGGAATTTCAATGGTTTTTTACAAGTGAAATGTCCAGCTAACTATAACATGTGTGAAACCTTTGGTTTTTTCATTGAATTTCTAAGGTTTTTTAAATGCTAATTCCTAACTATAACGTGTGTGAAACCCATGGTTTTTTCAGTGAATTTGCAAGGTTTTTTAAATGCTAATTTCTAACTATGCCTACAGAGATAGGACATGTGAAGAAAGAAGAAAAAATGCACAGAAAGAAACAAAAGAAGTGCAGAAAGAAGCAACAGAAGTCCTCAAATACGAAGATAAGTGCAGGAAGAAGGATAACGTGCAGAAAGAACAAAAAGAAGAGCAGAAAGAAGCCTTGTTGCAAAATCATCCTGTACCCTCAACTTTTTCAGACGGATACTGGTGGTAACTGAGTCTGACTAGCCAGTGCTATGTTAAAAGACACTTAGAATACAGTGAAAACACCTACATACACTAGGGAACATTATGCGTTGGGGTCCCCCTGTGATTAGCATGACCTCCTCTGTAAGCCCCTAGTACATAATAGGGCATGGGGATTAAAACTACCTCTTAAAACAGGCCACAGGGCGTTTTTGCACACGTTAACTCAGGCCCCGTCCCCTCCCTTCACCACTGTGTAAACACGCCCTGTGTCCATTTTTAGTTGGGAGATTAAGTTCATTTGAATCCTGAGGGTCCCTAGGGTCCAACTAGCCCACTAGGTACCTCCAGTAAATGCCACAGAGCTGTGTTGCAGAGAGGTGTAAAAAGTGGCACGGCCTGGACCACCTCCTTGCAATGCAGCTCAGTGGCGCTTACTGGAAGCACTTGGTGGGCTAGTTAGCCCCCAGGGGCCCTCAGTATTGAAGGGAAATTATATCCCCAATTTAAAACGTGCCATAGTGCGTGTTTGCACACGTCACCTCAGGCCCCGTCCCCTCCCTTCACCACTGTGTAAACGCGCCCTGTGGCTGTTCTAAGTCGAGAGATTAAGTCCCCTTGAATCCTAAGGGTCCCTAGGGTCAAACTAGACCCCTAGGTACCTCCAGTAAGCGCCACAGAGCTGCGTTGCAGAGAGGTGTAAAAAGGGGCTTGGCCTCAGAACACCTGTCTGCAGAGCAGCTCCCTGGCGCATACTGGAGATGCCTGTTGGGGGCGCGTTTGCAGAGTGCTGCACGGAGGGGGCATGGCCTCCGGCACGATGCCAGTCTTTTATTTATTTTAATTTTTTAAGAAGGGGGGCTGTGTGGTTCCCCTTCTTATTCTAATTTATTGGCCCTGATGACCCCATCCCCCAGGGCCTGTCTCCTAATTATATTTTTTTGACCCCAATCCCTAGGGCCGGCCACTGTTTTTATTATTTTTAAAAAATATTTATTTATAGACACACCTAGGACATGCTGGACAAACCGTACGTACCTATCACCATGACGATTTGCGGGATATTCATTAAAAGGCGACTATGCATGCAATGAATCCACGTGGAATGTATTTACACTACTAGTGAAGCTCTGACATGTCTGATGCCCTACCGTGCCTAATCCCGGTAGACACCCTTGTCGTTTATTTATACAAACATGGGTAGCTATTGACGGGCACATTTATTACACATGCACACCAAGCCATTCAAAGGGGATTCGACAAAAATTCGACCAAAACTATGCAAGGAACCCCCCTCACGGTTAATAAAACACACATCCACTGCCGGATGTGTAATACTTTTTATTTTACTCTCTGGAAAGGGGATGAACATCACTTGAGAGTCACAGCGCGCTCCTGACAGAGCCCAATGCTGTGTTACACCCACCATTGCCTGCCGAGTGCCACACACCTCTGTGTTGTATTCCACTAGCTAGTGCATATGCTATGACACTCTCTAGCCCATGTGCACTGTAACACCACCCCGTGAATATGTCATGCCACACTTGTCTTCGCACGGGTTATATTGCCCCATCTAACGTGCCTTCCTCGATGCCTATGTTATAACGCACAGTGCTATGCCATACATATTACAATCTGCGATCCATATCTGTGTCACAGTGCATATGCAACGTTACACTCCCCAGCACATATTTTATATTACAACTTTAGAGACTAGTTAGGTTACACAACACTGCCCTGTGCATATTACACTCCAAGGCGCATATCGCATAGCACGCGCTAGTGCCTGTGCTATCTCGCGCTCTCCAATGAATCTGTCATTGCGCACAATGTATTGCATATTATATTTCACGCCCGGTTCATCTTATATCACACTTTTTGGTGCATAGTTTATACCATACACTATATCTAGTTTTCATTTTCAATCGTGCTCTCAGGACTATGTTCTATATAACACTGTGTTCACCTACCCTTTTCACGGGCATTACATTTTGCGATAGGGGGTGGAGGGTCAGGGGGTGTTTCTGCCAAGTGAGCCCGGAGTCACAGTCACAAACGTCCTCTTCTTCCTGAATAAAAGTGAGATTATGCTGCATACTTGTTCATATTTTAAGTAGTTCGCACAGACTCAATGTTTTAAAAACAATAAAGTTCCTAATACCCGCCTTCTCTGAACAGTTAGCTTGCTGCCCCATCCCCCTCCTCCCTATCCTCTGTTGTGTGAATCCATGGAATAGCCTCCTCCCTCCTGCCATGCATGGTCTGATGTGCTGCCACTGCCCTCAATTTAGTATGATGTACCAGTCCACTCCTCCTGCCCTCCATTGCCCAATTCTATGCCCCATCATTGACCTCCTGCTTAAACTCTGTGCTTAGCTTGCTGCCCCTATTCTCCTTCCCCCTGCCCTCCGATGTCTTTGTGCATGCCCCTGCTCCATCCTTTTTGCCCACCATGTCCCATGGACCTGCCACTCCTATCTACTCTGAGTGTTCTGTTGAGCTGCCACTCCCCTCCCACCTGCCTAGCATTGTCAGATGACTGTAACCTGTCCCTGCCACCTCCACCCTGCCTGTCCACATGCCATGCCCCTATCCTCTTCCTCCTGTCCTACATGGTCCATTGTACTGCCACACCCTTCTGCCCTCCCTGGTCTGTTGTGCTGCAACTGCTCCTCCTGCGTGCCCCGTGTGGTCTGTTGTGAGGTCCCTTCCCCTGAACTTTCTTGTCTGTGCACAGGTCCTGACCCTCCCTTCTATCCTCCATCGTCCTTTGTGCATGCCCCTGCACCCTCCTTCTTGCCCATCATAGCCATTGGTCTTCTGTGCTGCCATGGCCCCTCCCACCTTCCCTGTGTGGTCAGTTAGCTGCCCCTGACCCCCTCCCACCTTCCCTCCATGGTCTGTGTGTATGCCATCACAGTCTCACTGTTGCTCTTCATGGTGTGTCTTGCTTCTAGTGCCCATCCTGCCTGACCTCCATGGCTATCTTGCTGCTCCTGCCCTGCCCCCTTGCCCCCAGCCCTCTGTTTACATGTGAAGACCCCTACTCCCTCCCTCCTGGCTTGTCTGTTCCATTGTAATGCCCCTGATCCGTCCCTACTGCCCTTTATGGTCTGTAATGCTGCAGCTTTCTCTCCTGTCTGTCCATTATGGTCAGCTAGCTACCATTGCCTCTTGCCCCTCTGTTCTCTGTTGTCCATGTGTATGGTCCTGTCCCCTCCCTCTTGCTTTCTATGGATTGTTGTGCTGCACTCCCGTC
Source organism: Triturus cristatus (assembly GCF_964204655.1). Classification (NCBI taxonomy): domain Eukaryota; kingdom Metazoa; phylum Chordata; class Amphibia; order Caudata; family Salamandridae; genus Triturus; species Triturus cristatus. The sequence continues at coordinate 430,689,027 of NC_140579.1, read as the reverse complement.
CTGCATGCCCTGTGTGGTGTATTGTGCTGCTGCAAACCCTGATGCCTGCCCTGCAGGGTCAGTTTGGTGCACCTCTCCATGCCCCTCTTGTCCTCTGTTATCCAAGTCCATGTCCCTATCCCATTTCCTTCCATGATCCAATGTACCATACTTGCGAACATTTTGAACTTGGTAAGAGGGAGATTTTGAAAAAAAACTGGGGTATTGATTTTCCCCTTTGACTTACATTGAAAAAGAGGATATTGTAGACAGGAGACAGATCAAATGAAGCCCATTTGAGCTTAAAAACATTGGACGTTTCCTGGCTGAATCGGGTCTGTTGGCATGTATGGTTGTACTACCATTGCCTCTTCCTTCTGCCCACAATGGTCTATTACATTGCCACAGCCTTGAAGGAGGGTAGATTTTGTATCACAGGGGGCCCCTGGCCCGTTCTGTCCACACCTGAAGTATGAGACCCTTGTCCTTGCCCTGCCAGCCGCATTTGTAGGCCGTATTAAATTGACCAGCGGGTCCTGTGTTGCTATATAATTATCCTGAGACATCCTTACCACTCAGCCAGCATAAAACCCCTGTGTAGGCCCTTCTGTTCAATATGTAGGCCTCTTTGTTAAATTGACCATAGCTCTGCAATTTTAGTGTATAGCAGTCTGAAGGCAGGTCTGCGAGGCCTTCTGCTCCAAACTAGTAGCCCCCACCCTACCCGAGTGCTCCGTGCTCGGTATCAAAGTTCAACATCCCACTGAAGCTGTCGACATACAGTAGGCTGCATCCTGGACTGGTACTTGCTTCCTGGGCAGGTTTCCCGCTTTTAAGGAAGTGGCAACCGCAGAGCGTCAAGTTAGGAGAACTGAGGAGATTTTGTACATGAATATATTGAATTCCCGTACAATACCCATTATTTTCTGCTTGCTCTATGGAACTTACGATAAGCGATTGGCCTGAGAGACTGACCTTTTCACCCAGTCCATTGTCAGCATTAAGTGGGTAAATGACGAAATGTCTGGTAAAATCTGCAGACGAAGCTTTTGGGTAGCATACGTAGGTAGATGTAGCGTGCAAAGGAGACCACAAAATGATATAAAAAGGGAGCACCCACAGATATCGACGGACTACCTCGCCGTCTGTATGTAGGTTAACAGGCTGTGCAGGTTTTCCCCAAGAGCTGGGAGCTCTTGTCTTCCTTTGCTTAAAATGTCTTGCTCTGCTTTGCTTGAAATATCTTATTCTATTTTACCTATATGAAATGTCATGTTATGTTTAACCATTGTTCTCTTTACTTTTGCATTTAAAAGATTTTGTATTGTAATTGCAGGAATGCTTGCTCTAAGAGTAAACGTGAGTGTTCCTAGGTAACATTTTCCTTGGTGTAACTTGTTTCTCATGATGCATTTATAGATGTGTTTTCTCTCTCTCTCTGTCAGTACATTAATTAAGATACAGAGAATATCATGACAGCTGTATGATTATCTGGATTCTGTATTTTGTACTTTATGTCTCTATTCTGCGGTTTCTTTGAAGTTGTATCTTCTCATTAAACTGCCATTGTATTCTGCCACCAATTCCATGTCTCATATGTCTGTTTTCTTCATTTTTGGAGCAAGCGTTCCTAGGCACCCCGGCTCAAATTAAGGTGCCCCTTTTGTCCCTGACTCACTCTCCTGCTCAGTTCTGTGGTGGCTCCCGGGGCTCTGGGGACCGCCTCTAGCTTCCTTGACCCGTAATAGATCTTCCCTCCAACAGCCTCTCTTGCAAGTCCTGTATTGTTGGTTTGTTGCCCCTGCCCCCCTTTCCACTGCCCTCCATAGTCTGTTGTGCTTCCACGGCCCTTCCTGCCTGCTCAGTGTGGTTAAATTGTTGCCTTTGCACTCTCCTACCTGCCTTCAATTTTCAGAGTCCGTGCCCCTGGCCTTTGCCTCTCAACAGTATCCCAATGAACAACTAGATTGCTAACATTCTATATTTATTACAAAAGTGTGGAACGCCTGACATCATCTTGATGTAATCAAAACTGTAATACCTAGAGCATTTCCTTTAGAAATTACATATATGAGAGGGTCTTATTGGCATCAAAATTATGGTTAGTGCTCTAAAAGACTAAAATAAGGACATTTTGTCTGAGTTTTCAAATAGCGACAAAGCACTTTTAAATTATTTGTTATCTTTATGTTTTTTTTATCCAGTTGACCACTTGATTAAATGTTGCACTTAGGGGAGAGGATGTGGTGTTACTTCCAGAACTGCAGACTTTGCATTTTTGGAGCAAGCGTTCCTAGGCACCCCGGCTCAAATTAAGGTGCCCCTTTTGTCCCTGACTCACTCTCCTGCTCAGTTCTGTGGTGGCTCCCGGGGCTCTGGGGACCACCTCTAGCTTCCTTGACCCGTAATAGATCTTCCCTCCAACAGCCTCTCTTGCAAGTCCTGTATTGTTGGTTTGTTGCCCCTGCCCCCCTTTCCACTGCCCTCCATAGTCTGTTGTGCTTCCACGGCCCTTCCTGCCTGCTCAGTGTGGTTAAATTGTTGCCTTTGCACTCTCCTACCTGCCTTCAATTTTCAGAGTCCGTGCCCCTGGCCTTTGCCTCTCAACAGTATCCCAATGAACAACTAGATTGCTAACATTCTATATTTATTACAAAAGTGTGGAACGCCTGACATCATCTTGATGTAATCAAAACTGTAATACCTAGAGCATTTCCTTTAGAAATTACATATATGAGAGGGTCTTATTGGCATCAAAATTATGGTTAGTGCTCTAAAAGACTAAAATAAGGACATATTTTCTGAGTTTTCAAATAGCGACAAAGCACTTTTAAATTATTTGTTATCTTTATGTTTTTTTTATCCAGTTGACCACTTGATTAAATGTTGCACTTAGGGGAGAGGATGTGGTGTTACTTCCAGAACTGCAGACTTTGCAACTGGGGAACCAGGTTGAAGTTTCTGCTTCAGCTCGACATTCTGTGATTCTGGACAAATCACTTAGTCTCCCCATGTCTACAACCAAAATGAATTTGTGCTTGTGTGATGTAACCAATGCTCATGTAAAGCACTCCAATACCTGACAAGTCTGCACTATATAACACTGCAAAAACACTAAATAATAAGTGTTTTGCACACTTCTGTCATTGGGCTATATTTGGGCTACATCTGGGTGATTTTGGGCTACATTTGGGCTCTTTTGTCTCCGGTGGCCATCTTGGGAGATTTATTTGTTATGAAGTTTCCTAATTTCCTCATGTACTGCAGTCTCCTCAGTAGGAAATGCTTTCAGTTTTTTACGTTGATTCCATCATTGAGGTATTCAGATATGTCACACATTTGCCATAAATTCTGAATGTTAGCACTCTAGTTGCTCATTATATCACTGTAGTAAAACTACTGTTCACCATGGAAGTCTGCTCCTGGTATTAAAAGTGCATGTTTCAGTCTGCATGTCAGAATTTTTTAATGAAATAGAAGAGGATTTGAGAAGTCACTCAAAATGTGCCCTCATTTTCTTTCTTCAGCATTAATGATAATTTCTATGGCAAAATGAACCCCCTCATTGTGTTCCTTTTTAAATTAAATGTTTTAAGTGTTACCAGTTTATTCCAATCAAGATGGCTTCAGGTGTGCCATACTTTTGTCATAATGAAGACAGTAAGCGCTCTAGTTGTTTTTAAGAACATTCTGGGACATTCTGTCATTGGGCTATACTTGGGCTACATCTGGGTGATATTTGGGCTACATTTGGGCTCTTTTGTCTCTGGTGGCCATCTTGGGAGACTTATTTGTTATGAAGTTTCCTAATTTCCTCATTTACTGCAGTCTCCTCAGTAGGAAATACTTTCAGTTTTTTACTTTGATTCCATCAAGAAGGCATTCAGATGTGTCACACATTTGCCATAAATTCAGAATGTTAGCACTCTTTTTGCTCATTAGATCACTGTAGTAAAGCTACTGCTCACCAGGGAAAACTGCTGCTGGTATTGAAAGTGCATGTTTCAGTCTGCATGTCAGAATTTTTTAATGAAATAGAAGAGGATTTGAGAAGTCACTCAAAATGTGCCCTAATTTTTCTTTCTGCAGCACTAATCATACTTTTTATGGAAAAATGAACCCCCTCATTTTGTTCCTTTTGAAATTAAATGTTTTAAGAGTTACCACTTTATTCCAAGCAAGATGGCTTCAGGTGTGCCATACGTTTATCATAGGTAGGACTGTTAGCGCTCTAGTAGTTCTTTGGAACACTCTGGGAAGCTGCAGTAGAACACAAAGGAATCAACTGACAGTCTCTGCCCTTGTTGGATGTACATGTTTTACTGAGAATGTCAGACTTCATTCTCACATGACTGAGAAAGATAATGTGAATTTACAGAAAATAAGCTCTCAGTTTAGTTTATAGATCACCTTCCAAACCTCTGTGGTAAAAGCATGAGAACATATTTTTCTCTCAATCATGATATCCCAGCAGAAGGCTTTTTCACATGGTGAAATCACCTTAGAACATACCACAATTCCTAAAATGAGTATGGTACCATCAACAAATGATTTATAATGTAACTAAAGTCTTAAAACCTTCTATTAACTGCAATGCTTTTTAATGAGGTGCTATCATGTATATTGGTCCCAAGATGGCTGCCAACACTTCTTGGATGAAGTGCTGACAGCCAATCAGATCTCAGGATGAGATGTGTGGTTAGGCTCCGCCCACATATATATATGCTTTTAAATGCTATTTTCTCAGGAAATACTGAACAGATTTACACCAGACCTGCAAAAGGCACTTCCTTGACCTTATGGCTACCTCTCTGCCAAATTTCAAGTAATTCTGTTCAGCCGTTCGGGCTGTAGCTGTGTCTAAAGGTCCTATGGAAAAATGCATGGGAAAAACGCGTTTTGGGACCCCCCTTTTATCTCAGCCCCCGCTTGACGAATCCCCCCGAGACTTTCAGGGTAGGAGCGGAGCGTAGCGCCCCACCTATTTTGAAAGATTCGCGAGGATTCGTCGACCGGCGCCAAAGTTATTCAAAATAGAATGTTGCGGATTTCCTATGGAAACGTGGTCCTAACTATAACTACCTACTGGCGACCGCCAGTAGGTAATATATAATATATATATATATCAAGAAATACACATCTAGATACATACATATAATGCAGGTAAGGCCCAAATCTAAGCCACTTGATATATTGCTTTTCGCACACTTAAACAAATCACTTTTTTCTAGCTAAAAACAAGTGTCACATACGCTTTCCACTCACAGTGTAAACCATAAAGCAGATGAAGTAGTCTTTTAAACACACTCTGCTTAACCTTTGAGGGTGTACTTTGCCTTTTTAACTTTAAAAGTAAAAAAAAAAAGGGGGGGGGGCTATGGGCTGGGGCCTTGCCCATGCAGGTCTAAGCACAGTACAGGGGAAACTAGGACACAAATTCAAGTGGTCACAGGTGGAGAAAAAAAACAGCAGTTTTCACAACACAGTATATAAATATACATAAATGTATATGTGTATATAAACTACAAATTCCATTGACCTAGGGAAGATGCCCACCACTGATTAGTCCATGTTAATGGAGAACCATCTATAATCAGAATTTCTTTCCTGTCCGAATTTAACTTAAGACAGTTTTTCTTCATCCATCTGGGCACAGATGACAAACAATTATTTAAATTATCTTTGGACAGAGTAACATTCCCATCCACCCTCAAGATAGTTCCAGCATGATCCGCACAGGTCATCGTGTCCAAGTTGTAAGATCTAATAAGGCATACAAGAAGAGCCATGTATACATTAAATTAAGTAGGACTTGATGATCCTAGCTGAACTCCGCATTCCAATTTAAATCAGTAAAGGTGAAAAGTGCGCAAGAAAACTGCTTGGATACGATTTTGGAGAAAATATTTTAACAATTCAAGGCAAAAAGCTTTCAACCCAACTTCAGCAAGCCTCTGTTATGTCCTAATATTTCAGAAAAAAATGAAACGCAGGAGATGCCTGCTTGAGCAAAACCAGCCCATGTTGACTGATCTTCCAGCTTCAGCTAAAAAGGGTGTGGCTGGCATTACAGCCTCCATTTATACCTCTTAAACTCAATTGCCCATAATCGACTACAACCTAAACAATAGCCATTTCTAAAAAGACTGCCTGCCTCACTGCCCGTGTATGCCCATGTGGCCTCCATTGGCCTTGTAAATCACCATCATTTCTCATTGATTTCTCTCTAACCAAGACAACTGGTTTAGTGGTCCACACAGTTGATACTATGGAGGCTACAAGTTGAGTTACAGAGGCACATTGATGACCTTGACCCATTGCCTTATTTTGTTTCATTTGACTTAAATATTTTAAGCCAACGGTGGACTACTTCGAGCGACACATGATCATAATCAGGGTCAGGCCAGAGGTGGTCTGTCAGTATTTTTCTCTCTGAGCCTGGATTGTCATTTATTCAAATGAGAATATAGACGTGATCTTACTGTTGTTTTAACTACAGCTTAACTTACCATACACAAGCAGATTCTCCCTGGTTATAATTAACACTTGTATTAAACCCTATTGGAACAATCTATCAGACTTAGTGTGCTTAGTAACATGTAAATAGAACTACAAGAGTTTACTAGTCACACAGGATTTTAACACAAATTTGCTTCAACATCTAGTTAAGGAAGAAAGAGTTGGCAATCAGGATTTGGACTGGAACATGCCAGACCTAATGCCACACAGCATCAGGACAAGCTTGGTGTTCAGCTGCACAGAGGGCTACAGCTTGTTAACCTGATGGTTTAAAATTAGTTCTTGCTGGCAGACCGCACAGCTCAGTTTACACATGGATTGTCCCCAAGTCAAATAGAAGTTGATAATACTTTTAGGTCACTGAAAATGCTTTTACTGTGTACAGATTATAGAATCAAAGACCAAGTCGGGAAGGGTCATATGTTGTGGGTAATCACTCTCTCATCCATACTTTGAAGGTAAGTCAAACTTTTAAGGTGGTAAAAATCTGCTGGTCTAGCTTTCTTGAAACAAATAAAGTAGGCGTTGAAAACGGAGTTAACGGTAACCGGCTTCCTATCCACTCTAATAGCACCGATTCTCGAGCTTCGGTTTCATCCCTACACTTGGGCTCGTATACACTTTGTAATTTGCTATTTAGGCATCTGGTGCCTCTCAATGGTTTTTTAGGTCTCGCCTGCGTTGCAGCGCATGCGCTGCTCGCTTGCGAGATCTATAGTTATTGGTTTTCTGTCGGGTTTCTTTGGAAGTGGGGTTGGTGACCGCCCTGACTCCCTTAGCCCCCGCCCACTCGCCTCGCTTGCGATTAGGTCTCGCCTGCGTTGCAGTGCATGCGCTCAGGAGACATGTTCAGGGGGGCAGGATTTATATGTCGACACAAGCCTCAGTTGTGTGAACGTCAACACTAGGGCTCAGTTGGCTGTAAGTGTAGTCCTTGAATTTTTGGCCTAGCAGCGTGGTGGGACAGTGCTTTTGTGTCTGTGGAAGTAACAGTGCATTATTGTGCTTAATGTACATTAATGCACCCGCAAGAGCGGAATTCGAAATAACCTGCGAGTGTCCCCAGGTGCATGATCGACTCTTTGTGAGGCAGCATATTCATCATTTGTAGTGTGTCAGTATCTGAGGCGCTGGGGCTTTGCATCATAAAGTTATGACATGCGTGTGATGTACACAGCAGCCATTTTATTTTGGGCAGCTGGTGTTACAACGTATAACATCATTGCGTCATTTGACATATCATGCTGCCAATTTGGGTCAGGCACTGATCGAGGCGACACGACTGGTATCATATGTGCACTATTCTCTCATCACATGATTATATGATGGAGAGAGCAGCTTCTTTTGGTGAAGCACGTAGGATTCAGGATCACAGAAATACTAAGGAGAAGTACTGAAGCTGGTTGGAGTTTATCCGGTGTTGCTTGTAATGGAGATGCAGACAACTGGCTAACTTTTACTTCAGAATACAGAGGTTTTTTGTTTTGATTTATTGTATTAATCTGCTGTGTTAGCGCCAAATGTTGTGTGACGCTCCGTGACCATGTTTTCTCAACAAAAAAAAAATTAAAATCAATGTTCTAGAAATCCATTTGTTTCGTTGCTGCTCAACATAGAGTAAAGACAAATGTCAGACATGACGGCTGCTAGTCAAGTGACCACTTGTTGGGAGTGATGGGCGCTTTGTGCACACGTGGAATTCATGTTTTTCAACACACCTTTGAAAAGGGAAGCGTAGTGCGATCAAAGAAGCCACAAGAATGCTCATCTCTTTTCAGCACGTGCTTCGGAGTGCAAAATGCTTACATTTTTCCCTTTGTGCAGTCACACGCAGGAGAACCCCCTGAGCACATTCCAGGGAGCAGACCTTTTTTTTACTCTTTAAATGAACCGTAGTCCCAACGATTTATGCAGACAGTAAATGGTGCATTTAAAAACAAAAGTCGGCATCACATCACAACGTAAAGCCTAAACATAGCCCCTTGCAAGCCGCTGGGAAGTGTGCCATGCGTTTTTTGTTGCTACTGCTTGTTTTGGTGCTCAGTTAAGAGGGCCCGGCATGCAAGATTAGTGCCTGTAAGAACGACAATTCTACTGCCTGTGCAGGAGGAACTCTCATAGCAGGAGTAATGCATTAGGGTAGTCTTAGTTTCCTGCTTTCTATATGACAGATGTCTGTGCGAATGTGGTTGTGTAGAATGTGCTAGTACCAGCCACAGCTGAAGCGGGTTTGTTGGCAAGCTTTGGGAAGACGTTTCCAAACAATCACCAAACTGGTTGCCCCAATCTATGATCTTCCCTTAAAGGATCTACTCTTCCAAACACTAGATAACCATCCTCTACTAAACAACATTGGCATTACGCTGCTAGATCCAATTATTAACTGCTACTGTCCTCCAACAAAGCAAAGTGGGATGGAAAGACTGCAAACCCCAAACATATGCCCAATGGTGGATTACTTACAAGAGGGAAAGCAATACTGCTACATCAAAAGCAGTAGGACTACATCTAACTGGATGCAAATTAAAAGATTAAGGAATCCCATTTGTTTGTGTGGTTTGTGTGGCTGCTAAGCAGAAGCCAAGATCTAATAATGGCCCCAGCTTGTAACCAAATTGTGTAGTCCTGGCCAAACCACTATTTAGATCGAGTCTGGGCAGCGCATGCGCTGCTCTGTGAGACATGCTGTATTCAGGTATGGACTTGAAGCTCTGCCCATATTTTTCATTGGCTTGTGTCATTGTCCACTGTAAACTGTGGCTTTTCATTAGTCAATAGGCTTACAAGTCCCGCCTTAGTACCGCCTGATCTCATTTTGTAACATCCCATGAGGACACCCCCGTTACGTGTGTTGTTAATCGGTAGGCTTGAATTACAGCCTCCGAGCACTATTTTCTCGAATAGCTTTGTCCTGCCTGCCGTTGCAGGCAGGACACGCTCTCTCGCAACGCTTTAAAAAAAAATCTTTATAGCACGGGTACCGCACACATTTGCAATGCAATAGGGCCCGCATTTGCGAGAGTTTAAGTTATTGGCATTGTAAATGACAATGCCTTTTATCTGTTTTAAAAACAACAGATAAATAAAAGGCATTGTCAGATACAATGTCAACAGCTCAAACTCTCCTAAATGTGAGACCTATTGCATTGCAAATTCTTGTCTTTCATGCTGAAAACCACGAAAAAACATATAAACAAACAACTTAATAGGCTCTTGTCCTATATGTCATTAAAACAGAAGCTTGAGTCCTGAAGAGAGGTTCTAGAAAAGCAGTCTTGGAGGCCAAAAGATTTTACCTGGCAAGGGAATGGGTATTTATTCAGGACATCTGTACAGAGTTAGATGTACAGGGTAAAAAGGTAGGATACAGTCTTAGATAGTCAAATGGCAGATACAGAATGGATTTTCACAATAACATTCCCCATAAAAGCATCATAAAATGTAAGATTTGATCCTATTATGCATATTGAGATATTACAGGACACATCTACCACCACAAGAATGAGATGACCATCAAAGACAAAACAACTAGATCTTCCTAAAATGGATAGCCGAGAACAGGAAAGCACTCCAACTACTTAACGATTCTGGACTCCACTGAAGACCAGAACAAATATGACCAGAGAATCCTCCATTAGATGCTAATAATATAACTCAATGAAATGGACGATGACCTGAAATAGTTATATGCTTTGTGTTATTTTAATTTGTCGTAAAAAACGATGTAACAACAAAATTTCGCACCAGACAAATCTGCAAGAGTACCTGTAAAAATGTAATAAAATTGTATTTTAAAACAAAGGAGAGAGATGTACAGACATTTTGTCCTTACATCAACCCCCTGGACACAGGATACTAACATAGTAAATAACATTTTCCTGCCCGGTACTGTTAAATTAAGATGTTGTAAGTAAATCCACTTCCACAATCACAACTGTCCAATTAGTAAGTAAGTCATTCTTTTATTTGCATAGGTAATTCAAAGAAGTGTATTACAACCCAAGCGTAAGAAAATAAGACGTCAAAAATCAGTTAAAAATGAATACATTTTAAGCAGTGATTGCGTAGCTAGGGCACCAATTTATCAGCGTTTCCAATCTTTCTTACGTGATAGTCCTTGGAAGGTGCAAACTGCAGTGCATCTGTAAAAAAAACAAGCATTTACAATGCAACGGTCTCGGCATTATTAAAGTTAGAGCTATTGGCATTGCTCATGACAATGCCGTTTCTTTAAATGTTTTAAAAACAAAAACATAAACAAAAATAATGTCATGAGCAATGCCAATAGCTCTAACTTTACCAATGCCGAGACCATTGCATTGCATAAACGTGAGCGTTCTAAATTGCTTCCATCATCGGGACTAATTGTGGTGATTATTAATGCAGCGGTCTGACCTGTTAGGATTGCTGTATGCAATTACATTTGTGCAAATGCTTCATTACCTGCCTAATGATTTTGGGAGATATGCACTTGTAAACCACTGTTTGTGTTAATATAATAAAGGATTTTTTTTGCTGGGCATGTCAAGTGGAACGATTTGACCGTTAAATGTGCGTGTTTACCGTCGGAAATCCAGTTTGAGTTTATTCTGCGTATGAGGTAAACAATGATGCGTATTCCAACGCCTTCCCTCTCACGAGTTCTCTAGTATTCATATTCTCTATGGCATGGCCACACTGGGAGCCCAAAGAAGCAAACGTTGTCAGACCAGCCCCCACCCCCCCCCCCCCCACACACACACACACACACTGCATACAGCGAGCGAGCCTGACCACTGCAAGGGCGACTTCTTCTCCCCCAAGAAAAACATGAAAAAGTTGCAATCGTGCTTCGTTTTACAACAATTCTAGATTATAAAACGTCGCCCAATCATTGAATTACTGGATGGAGACGAGAGTCAGGGCTGCATGGCTGAATGAATGATTGGATAGTTGAATGGTGAGGAGTGGGTGGATGAAATATTTCAAGAATCGATCACAATGAATAAAGAATTTTGGCTATGAGGAGCAAATGGTCTCAATGCACTGACCACATGGAGGTGCGCTGGTTTTCATCTTAGGTTCGGAACTAAAATGTCATTCTCGAATGTTGCCCAACACTACCACTGCCAATCCTTGTGAAACATCCGGTGCCCTGATACAGGCGCGCAACACCCATTGGACTCACAGGGCTTCAGCCTCCCCCCCCCCCCCCCACCCCCCAGTCGTGTGCGGCAGCCCGGGCTGAGACAGCTTCCCGGGCAAAAAAGCAGCGGCACCCGAGCACTTCACAGGTCTTTAAAAGACCATTTGCATGTTAATGAGGCCTCGGTGTTTCACCCCTTCTAAGAGCCCCTGCAGCTCCACTCTGCCTATTGTTTAAAGTTCAGCTCCCCCCCGAAATATTTGCACAGCCCCCCCCCCGAAATTTGGCTCTAGTTGCGCCTCTGCCCTGATGTATGTAACACAGCACCCTGATGTATGTAACACAGCGCCCTGATGTATGTAACACAGCGCACTGATTTAGCACCGCAAAGATTTTAATGCAAAGCATTAGGCTTTGATCTAAAATGGAACAGAGAAGGATAGAACTATGTTGTTGAGAAACTGCTCAACGTGAAACCAGAAAGAAAACACTGCCTCAATCCCGGCTTCGATTTCACTGCATTGTGTGAACCCGAGCAATTACTTTTTTTATATCTTCATACTGACATGAGAGCATCTTGAAATTCATCAGGTCGGGGTGTGCAATGCACAAATGCAAACAACTCTAATGTTACATCTACAGTAACATCCTTGGCCGTATATAGCGCGCAAAAGACAGCTAACAGAGTGCAGCAGAGGCAAGAAAAGAGACTACACAAGTCCCGCAGTCCGTCCTCCACAAACCATCCAGCGTCTGACTCGTAAACCAAGAAGCCCGAGCCCAGGAGTGAGGGGGAGGGCACAGAGGCGCACCAGGAAGCGAGGAGGATTCGAACAGAACAAAGGGGAGGCATATGTGGCAGCCTCAGAACGTGGGTTCTTTTGGTGGGGGGCGGCATCAAGGCACAGCGGGTATACCATGAATTACGGGGTCAGAGAAGGGGAGTCACGAGGTAGGTGGGGGGGGGCAGTCGCACAGGGACAGCTGGCAGAAAACAAAGTGGAGCCCTCGTGGGAGAAGGAAAGGGACAATGGGAAGTGGGGGTATGTAAGGGGGAGCAGCGAGGAGAACAGAAACAAGAGCAAGCACACACCACCGAAAAGGCAGCGTCGTTTTCGGATTCGGGGGCGTGTTTTGCTGTTGTCTCCTCCCTGAGACTTTTCGCAAAAACCACGCCCCCCGATCCGAAAAGGACGGGGCCTGATCGGAGTGACTGACCTCTTCTCCAGTGGCTGGCCAGCATTTACGAGGCCAGCCAATGGAGAACAGGGGAGAAGAGGGGCTGGATAAAGCCCCTCTTCTCCAAGTCATTAAATCTCCGACTTCCGGTTCTGCCTTTCGGCAGACCGGTAGTCCTCGACCTAAAAAGAGGGAGTTTTTCTGTCGACATGTCTGTTGGGGAATTTTGGTTTAAGAACCCAATCAGCGGGTATTAAGTGCAGTGCATACAAACCCAGTTCGGAAATTTGGGTTAAGGGCCACTTGCTTCCGTAGCGGCTGCAGATGCAGAGGGTGCAGTGTTTTGGCTGGCTCTCGGCATTTGCATTTCTACCAGCACAAGAAACGATACCAGCCTGCAGTTGAGCTGCAGATCCTCTCGCTTGAAGCAGTCTACCATTTACTAGGGACTTTCAGAGGGTACCAAAGGTATTTGCCAATTAAGGGAAACAATTGTACAGATTTGGGGGACAGATCTGGCACTGGGGGTCTGGTTAGCAGGAACCCCAGTGAACTTCCAGTTTAAATCACCTCAAATACCAGGCACAAAGTGGGGGGTGACCATTTAAAAAATATATATATATTATTGAGATCCAGGTATAACGGTATCATACATATGACTTAAATTGATCTTTCCACATAAGTAATAAATACTATTTTTTTTCCATGCACATATAATATCATTCAATAAATATGATAAACAAAGTTAATACTCATTAGCTCTTGTAAACCAAACTATCATTGAAAATGCAGTTGCCTTAAAATCCCATATAAGGCACAGCTATATAAAAAAAAAGCCACCCGAGTAGAGCAAGGGGACATCACAATTCTTTTAATCCATTTTCAAACTGCATTAGTTTCTTCCGGTTGGAAATATTCTCCCCAGAGTATCTTGAATTTCCTTACTCCCCCAGTGCGAATTGCATATTGTTGCTCGCTCACTCTAACTTGCCTCATCTTTTGTAGCCAATCTTTCCATGAGGGAATTATCTGGTTTTGCCAATTTTGGAGAAGGGATCAGGCGACCGCTGTTGCGATATATACTATTTTTACCCATTTGTCAGAGAGGCCCAATCCAGGGTCAAACCCCAGGGCTGTCAACCAGAAAGTTGGACCCACATTAACTTTGCCGACATTAGCCAGATACTGGCATATTTCGGTCCAAAATCCATGTATTAATGAGCACTGGCTAATCATATGAGTCCAGTTTGCCAGGGAGAGTCTTAGGCAGCGGGGACAAATACCTGGGACAGTGGGATTGATACACACTAAGAAGGCTGGGGTTCTATATAAAGCCATTTCGAAAATAAGTGCATCCATCGCCAATTGGCCCCTCTTAAAACAGAGAAATTAAATATATTGACCTCTTTCCTGATTTTTTCTGTAATATCGAGACTTTCGTCTTTCTTCCATTTTTTTAACCACCTTTTGGGTGGACTCCGGACCCTTACAATTAGAGAGGATTCTCTTCCATTCCCCAGGCCGTTTCAAAGCCACGCTACTACTTAGGTGCCGATTCCGATCCGTTAAAAATTTATCCCGTACGAATCGTATCCGGATTTTTGTCCGTACGAATCGTACAAGTAGCGTACAAACTGCCAAGTACGATTTGTATGGGAAAAAGTCCATACGAATCGCATTGGGAAAATTTCCCCACACGTCCTCGGGTCGGAAAATGTGTCCGACACATCCCCGGACGATTTAACGTACGAATCTGAAAAATGAAGTCCGACCACGCAAGTACGATCCGTCCTGTGCTTCCGATTTTACAACCGTATGGAAAAAACACCGTACGGACCGAACTCCTATAGCAACCATGGAGACATGTGCCCGCAAACGCACCGAACACCCCACCCCAGACCCCGTATGTACGCGCAGAATACCCCCCAGCCCTCGTATGTACGCGCCGAACACCCCCCCCAGCCCCCGTATGTATGCGCCAAACACCTCCCCACGGCCGCGGATGTACGTGCCGAACCCCCACCAGTGTATGTACGGAGCGTACCCCAACCCGTGTATGTATGGAGCGTACCAACACCCCACCCGTGTATGTATGGAGCGTACCCCCACCCGTGTATGTATGGAGCGTACCCACACCTGTGTATGTATGGAGCGTACCAACACCCCACCAGTGTATGTACGGAGCGTACCCCCACCCGTGTATGTACGGAGCGTACCCCCACCCGTGTATGTACGGAGCGTACCCCCACCCGTGTATGAATGGAGCGTACCCACACCCCACCAGTGTATGTACGGAGCGTACCCCCATCCGTGTATGTATGGAGCGTACCCACACCCGTGTATGTACGGAGCGTACCCCCACCCGTGTATGTATGGAGCGTACCAACACCCCACCAGTGTATGTACGGAGCATACCCCACCCGTGTATGTACGGAGCGTACCCACACCCCACCAGTGTATGTACGGAGCGTACCCCCACCCGTGTATGTATGGAGCGTACCCACACCCCACCAGTGTATGTACGGAGCGTACCCACACCCGTGTATGTATGGAGCGTACCAACACCCAACCAGTGTATGTACGGAGCATACACCCAGCCCCCCCTGTATGTACGGTGCGAAACACCACCACCTATGGACGGTGCGGACCAACACCCTGCCCGTGTCTGTACGCACCCTACCCCAGGCCCCTACACCAGCACCTTCACCCAACATCGCGCATGTACGAGTCGTACTAAGCCATAGCAAAGGTCAGCACTGTACAACAACATGGCCCATGTACGCACCGTACAGACGCCAAAAACACTCGTACTGAACCAGGACAAAGCAAAACAACACAAGGAGAGTCAATTCGATTCGCACAACACCACAAAACATGTCCAACAAGCCCAAATACATCCTATACACTGACCTGCAACTGCCAAACAGCTAAACAGAGGCCCAAAACACAACCACTCTTTATAACACACCCACCCAAAGTTTAAACACAGCCACACCCACAAATGGACCAATAAAAAGGCCCAACACACACAAACCATGATCCTTTGCAACAGATCCACTACTGCCAGACCACAGAGACAACGCACTCCACCATACTACATCCATCAATACACCTTACACTTGCACTCCTTCACACAACCACCATCACAAACACCCCCTCATCACATTCACACACACACACCTTCACAACCACACTCACACCCCCACAACCATCCACACCCACACCCCCACAGCCATCCACACCCACACCCCACACCATGCCCACTAACAAGAATCCAAAGTTCACAAAGGATGAGCTGGAGATCCGTGTCGACGAAATCATCAGAGTCGAGCCACAGCTCTTTGGAACATTGGTCAGACAGACCAGCATAGCAGCAAAATCAGCCATGTGGCAGAGGATTGTCAATTCTGTGAATGCTGTTGGGGCCACCAGAAGGACCAGGCATGAGTGCCAAGCCAGGTGGTACGATCTGCGGAGGACGGTCCGCCGCAAAATGATGGACGATCACAACCAGGGGAACATCACTGGAGGAGGGCCGCCCCGCAGACGGGTACAATACCATCCCTGGGAGGAGAAGGTGATGGCCACGCTGCCGCCGATGGGAGCACACGGACTAGAAGGAGTCCGAGACCCTGGTGAGTACACAAACAACTCACCTCACATGGGGGGAACGCCATACACAACCAAAATCCCATGCACGCAACCCCCCCAAAGCCAGCACCGGACACAACCACACTCCAAAAACACACACATGCCACTAGCGCCTCCATGCCCCATGAACCAAGCAAGGCCAGGCCAAGTCACAGGCCACACAAAACACCAACACAAGACCGGATGTCCCCGATGCCGGGAGGGTGGGCCTCAAAACTAACATTGAGCAACTCAGAAGCACACAACAATGCCCTCAGCCCATATGGCCTAGGGCACAGCCATACAAACAGTGTGTCCCACACAGTACTGTGTTGCCTGCAAATGGTGGCCGCATAGCAGGATGACATGGGTATGAAGGCACAATTTGCACATAACAGCAGCTAATGAAGACGCATCACTCTGAAAGAGTGTCAGCACACACCGCCACAGCAGCAGCACAGACTCAGACACTCCGCCCAATGGGTGCCCGGAGATTAGAAACAAACCCACATGAACAAGCCAATGGTCTTTGAAAGACCTGCAAGCTGGGCTGAGATGACAGAGGGTGACACACAGAGGGAGGGAGAGGGGGAGAGAGAGGGAGGGGGACAGAGGGGGACGCAGGGAGACAGACAGAGGGAGGGAGGAGGGTGACAGAGGGAGGGAGAAAGGGAGACAGAGGGAGACGGACAGAGGGAGGAGGGTGACAGAGGGAGGGAGAAAGGGAGACAGAGGGAGACGGACAGAGGGAGGAGGCTGACAGAGGGAGGGAGAAAGGGAGACAGAGGGAGACGGACAGAGGGAGGAGGCTGACAGAGGGAGGGAGACGGACAGAGGGAGGAGGGTGACAGAGGGAGGGAGAAAGGGAGACAGAGGGAGACTGACAGAGGGAGGAGGCTGACAGACGGAGGGCGAAAGGGAGACAGAGGGAGACGGACAAAGGGAGGAGGCTGACAGAGGGAGGGAGAAAGGGAGACAGAGGGAGACGGCCAGAGGGAGGAGGGTGACAGAGGGAGGGAGAAAGGGAGACAGAGGGAGACAGACAGAAGGAGGAGGGTGACAGAGGGAGGGAGAAAGGGAGACAGAGGGAGACGGACAGAGGGAGGAGGGTGACAGAGGGAGGGAGAAAGGGAGACAGAGGGAGACCAAATCACCCTTGGGTGGTGTGGCCATGTCCGCTCGTCAGCAGGTGGACTGTGTGCATGTAGACAAGGTTTGGCAGTGCCTTAACCCCCCCTTTTCCTTTGATAAACACTGGGCCATGTGTCAATCTGTGCACGAGTACATCCGTGCTGCAGGCACAAACCTAACCTTACACCCAGTATACCCACCCACTGTGTTTGTTAGAACCCTGTCACAAATGCTTAAGTTACATACCTGCATTCTCAAATAGCATGGAAAAAACACCATTTGGCCACGTACAGTGCAACACGTAAGGCGGCTCTGCATGGCTCGCTACGCCCGCTCACTACACTGCTGACTGCGTTCCAAAAAGATGCATCAACTAAGATTGTGTCACACATAGGTAAAGTGTCGAAAGCTGTGGCCAAGGGACATACCCATGCACAAGTGCACTGTGAGAGGAATGCAAGACATATCCAACTACCCAGAGGAACTGTGCCAACTCAAAAATGAATGAAACATGGATGTCGCATGTAACACAATTAACATTGTCTCTCTCACACACAGGTCAACGTCGTTGATCTCCCCCCAACACTGGGGGGAAGACTCACAGGACCAGGCTCTGCGTGAAGAGGACCCCACCGGCAGCGAAGACTCTCACCACTCCGTGGATGACCCAGACCAACCTGGCCCCTCTGGTGTCCAACCACCTGCAGCACCTGCGTCAGGTACAACTGTGCCAACCACCACCCCCATTCCTGCCACATCCCAGGAGACACCCAGGAGCCCTGCCCGCACACGACAACACAGCCAGGCTGACCAGGAGGGACAAGGTTCTCCGGGCACCCATGAGGAGGCAGGCGACACTGCAAATGCCATCCCTCAGGGATCCCGGAGACCCGATGTGCCCACAACGCAGGCCAGACGCAAGTGGGCAGGGGTGGTGGGAGTGGAGGACGGCGGTAATGTCACACGTCAGCAACATCCTGGACACATACCGGCGTGACACCAGGGGCATGGGCCAGGTTGCGTCCACCCTCACAGACATCAAGGGGACCCTCGATGAGATGAAGACCCTGCAGGCCGAGCAATATGCCTGTCAACAGCAACACCAAGGACGGATGGAGGCAAGACAGGCTGAGCTCGTGGCGGTCCAAACGGACATGACCCGTGTACTCCGTCGGATTGCCGAAAACATGGGCAACCCTCCCTGTGCCACCAGGCGAAGAACATCACCAGCCACAGGGAGGGATCAGGAGGCGGAGGATTCATCCGACGGAGCATCACAAGCATCGTCACGGCCTGCTTCTGAGGGTCCCCGCAGGAAGGTGGGTCGTCCACGCAAAAGACCGTGAGAGTCAGCGGAACATCACCATCTCCCAGGACACCTGGCCTGGCACCTGGCCCTCTGGCCCAACAGCAGCACATCATCACATGACATTCTCTGGCACATGGACTTGCTGGTCACTGTCTGACCAATGTTGACAAAGACTGTGGCATAGACTCTGATGACTTCCAATGGCAAGGATACCAACTCCCCCAGTGAACTTTGGATTCTACACTCCCGCCAAGCACCTCTTGTCATCCCCACAAACACGTACCCCACCACAAATAAAAATCATCACAATCACGAGATGATGGCGTCATTTTGCATTATTCCACTACATGTGTGTGTTGTAAAGTCAAACCATGCCTGATTTTAGAAGTAACTCCAACCATCCATACCCTGGGGTCTGAGTCTGGCACAGGACACACATGGGTCACAATGTATCATCCAATACAGACATGGAGCACCATACTCACCCGTGATGGGCCCAACCAGCTTAGGGGGTGCCCGCACAACTGTGCCTACAGACCTATTTAGAAGAGCAACAGTCATGCGCAGAGGTCAGGGATCATGTGGAGTGTCCTGGGGTGCTACTCCCAGGTATGTGTAGACAGGTGGCAAAACCATGTCCTGCATGCTTGAGTCAGGTGGATGTGGAGAATGGTGGGCCGGCCAAGGTTGGATGCATGGAGATGGCACAATGGGGTCTTGGATCACAGTGCCACAAGGTTGTGTTGGGGTTGTGGGCTGCATCCTGAGTGTGTGCGTGGATTGAGAAGGTCATCCTGCAGCTGGCAGTGATCCATTCCCCCCATCTCTGTTGGACGTTGATGTGGATTGGTCGCCAGATGTAGAAGCAGAGCTGTGCAGATGCACCCTGGATGTGGACAAGTATCATGGGAGTTGTAACGCACATGTCCGTAGAGTGCAGGGTAGGATTAGACACGGATGTTGTAGTTGACCTGGGGGATGGTCTCTCTTGCCTTGAGGTGGATGGAACTGGGGATCTTGTGCATAATGCAGAGTGTGCTGCAGCATGAGGCACAGATGCTGCTGATCAGCATAGCACATGTCAGCAAGCAATCCATGATGAACACCAGCTCGTTTGCGTGGACACTGGGTGCCCTTGCTGCAGGGCCTGCAGCAGCATGCGCCATGTCAAGAAAACAATGCCACAAGTTGCACACACAGACAAGGATCTCAGGAAGGAACTATGCAAAAGGTGTATGTCAAGGAAGGAATGTCTGGTTCAACATGGCACACACACACACAATGGATGCACATGCAGCACAGTGGCCGTCGTGGAGACTGACATGCTACAATACCTACACAGCCATGGACATCATGCACAATACAGATTCTAATCCCTGACAAACAGCTTGCAACTTGCTACTCTACACATAGACTCATATGCACTATCTCTGATAACTATGCCAGATATGCCGCATGCACAGTGGCAACGGACCACCATTGACAGAGATGAGGCACCTTGGAGTCAGAGGGACACCTTTATTAGTCATGTGTGTCGGAATGCTAATGCAACTCTGTCAACACATACACAGGTCATGTGGATGAACATGTGGGACCGACACTGGCACCCCCCTTTGCACCACAGATGCTGGAAATCCATAGAACTGGCACACAAGTGACGGGTTACAGCTAAACACCCCCTGCTGCTCACGGAGAGGCTGCTATACACCATTGAGCCTCTAATGGGGAATTCACACACCATGTCAACCCGGTGCAACCCGTATGTTTCCGAGGGCAGTGTGTCACACATTGATGTCTTCATCACAATCCACAATCCCATTACAGATGACTGTCACCAAGTCTGACCATCAATTCAGTACATGTATGCAAAGTAACCAAACATGAACAAGAGCAGTGCACACACATTCAAAACAAATACCACACCCAAAAAGCCGTGCGGCATCCCTTACCCTAAGGAGATTTTCAAACTTGTCCGTGCATGTAACGCTGATTCAGCACATGTTGCTGTGTTCATGAGGAATAGCAGGAGCACAACAATGGCACCAGCAGACAGCATGCGCAAGTACCTGTGGATGAGAGACACACAAGAAGTCAGCCAAAAGAAGCACATCCGCATGCATGTGCATGTACTCGACACGTATAAGGTTGTCAACATGCTAGGTGACAATGATGACTCTGGAAAAACATTCTTCTATTGCACCATCACTCGAGTGACACATCCAAACACACCTCTGACTCACTTGGCAGACATGCAGATGGACACACACATTGCAACACATGCCACACACGGCCCAATGCGTGCACACTCAGACACTGGAACTCACCACTAAGCAAAGAAGTCGCGTATGAGCCGACTCCGGATGTCCTCCACCGCCTCCTCCTCCTCCACATCACTTGCCTCGTCACCAAGCCCTTCATCCTCCACGGGTGGATGGTCCTGCTCATCCGGATCCAGGATGAGTGGCACAGCTTTCTCCACTGCCATGTTGTGCAGCATGCAGCACACGAGGAAGATCTGGCAGACCTTCACCGGTGCATATGGGAGTGCGCCGCCGGTTTTGTGGAGGCAACGGAATCGGCTCTTCAGGAGGCCAAACGTCCTCTCTATCACTCGCCTGGTCCGCCCATGGGCGTTGTTGTAGCGGTGCTCGGCAGCCGTGCTGGGGTTGCGGAGAGGCATGATCAGCCATGGCATGTTGGGATAGCCAGCGTCCCCTACATGGAAACATCATGGACAAAAGTGGGTCAGGAGAAGCAGTAAGACAGGAAGATGACGCTAAATACAGGACTGCCAGAGTATACCCACCAACAATACATGCTCGTTCGTTGCGCAGCTGCATCATCATTTCAGGCACCCTGCTACGCCTCATGATGTAGGCATCGTGTGCTGATCCTGGAAAACGAGCACATACATGTGAAATCACCATGTTGGCAAGACACACCACAAGGGCATTAATGGAGTGGTAATGCTTGCGGTTCCTATACGCTACCTCCTGTGCCTGTGGTGGTACCAAAGCCACATGTGTTCCATCTATGGACCCAATGACATGGGGCAACCCTCCCAGGGCATAGAACTCACGCTTAACACCTGTCAACTGCTCAGGAGTTGGGAATTTAATGAAGTCATCAAGGTGATCCAACATGGCCTCTAACAAATCATGCAGAACACGGCTGAACATGGTTTGGGACATGCCACCAACATGAGCAATGGTATATTGGAAGGTACCCGTGGCAAAGAAATGTAGGGCTGCCATCACCTTCATCTTGGGTGTCAGTGCAGTAGGATACCTGTGTAGCGGTTGGAGGTGTGGTGCCAGCCGTGTCGTCAAGTTCTCAATCAACGGTCGGGGGAAGCGGTAGCGGCGTATACAGTCATGTTCCCTCAGGTCAGCCAAGTCCGGAATTGGTCGAGGGAGAGGCGGAGCCCTGCAGTAAATTTGAAGGGACAACGAAGAGTGAGTACAGTACACCACCAATGTCAATGTACTGAGCACATGTTCAACAGGCAAAACACATATGCTACATACAGAGTCAGGTCTGTGCAATATGCCCTGGACACGCATGCCAGGCAGGTGACACTCCTACCAAGAGCCAGCTACAAACGTCGATTCTCAACCTCAATATGCCATGCCATGAAACTAGCTGTGGGCCAGTGTAAGTGAACAGGCAGACGCATCACAGGAGTTACAGACATCCACATATGTGCAGAAGAAGGATGTTTATCGTACAGACAGGTTGCGGAACACTAGATGCACAGGTCACATGTCATAGAAAAAGGACAGACCACACACCTTGCCATGAAGGAGTACATGTCAAGACTGATCACACATACATTGAGAGTATGCAGATATGTCCTTGTTTTAAAACTCCGTGTCGATGCATAGATACACACCTTACGTCGGATTACACATGTGGGCTGGTGTGCGTAACAGTGTGCCATGCCCATCTACACACAGACACATGTTGGTTGCAGCACCTGCAGATGCATTTGACCAAACACCTACAGCAAACCTATGGGAACACATGACACACACATGACATAGTTGCAGCGTGCAACGCGGGCATTCACATGTCAGGTGTAATATTCCGTGTACCTGGCATCAGGGGACAGTTGCGGGTGTCGGTGACTGTGCCATGCCAGTGACGCATGGCTCAACAAGTCTGTACTACATGCACACATGTCAAAGGAGTGAAGGGGATGTGTGGCACATAGTGCACCATCACACATGACATGTGTACACAGCTCATCATACATTGATTTGCTTCTCACCTCAGGAGTAATGTGCCACATCACAGCCTGACACACCTGTGCCCGACACATGTAGTACTGCACAGACAATGCCTTGATGTCCAGCCTTGGCCAAGTATGACAGCTCTATTCCTGTCTGTGTGCCGCCTGTCACCACTGTCAGGTGTGAAACGCACCGTACATACGCTCTGAGGGCGTGTGTAGGGTCCCTATCACTATGGGAGTGCTGGCGTATGCGTATGCCATAGTAATACGGACCGTACACGCGTGTGTAGGGTCCCTATCACTATGGGAGTGCTGGCGTATGCGTACGCCATAGTAATACGGACCGTACACGCGTGTGTAGGGTCCCTATCACTATGGGAGTGCTGGCGTATGCGTACGCCATAGTAATACGACCCGTACACGCGTGTGTACGGTCCGTATTACTATGGCGTACGCATATGCGAGCACTCCCATAGTGATAGGGACCGTACACACGCCTGTACGGTCCGTTTCACTGCATTTGGGGTGCCCTAGGGCCGTGGAACGCACCGTACCTGTGTGTAAATATTGAAATAACATAGGGGACACATGAGGGACAAGTATAAGGGCCTAAATGCATGCTGGTTGTCATGGAGACCGAGTTTAAAGTTTGAATTTTTGCATCAGGTGGCCAGCAGAAGTTGGTTGGAAACAATATACTTTGTTGCAAAGTGGTTGTTGACTTGACATCATGCTCAATTTTTAAACCATGCAAAGCCACTCACTGGGGTAGGTTTAAAGGGATTGGAGGAAACGTAGGATGCTAATGTGACTGACCAATCACTCTGTACTCCTGTAAATGAAACAGGCCAGCAAGGCAGATATAAGGCAGCCAGGTCCCATGAGAGAGCACTTGCCTGCACATCCTTTCATTCCACAACACTGCTGCTGCTCGTGATTCCTCTGGCACCATGTCCGGGTCTGTGGAGAGGGCCCAGCCTTTCACCATTGAGGAGAATGTGGCGTTGGTGGATGTGATCCTCCCACAGTACACCATGCTGTATGGTCGACCAGGGGAGCAGGTGAGTGCAGACTCCACTAGCTTAGATTGTGCCCCTTTTTTGTGACTGTGACTTCTGGCATTGTGTCCATGTGTGACAGACATGCAATGTTGTTTAGAGTGGGTCCCAGGGTGGGGAAGGCCTCATGTCTCCCATGCAGAGCATGCTGTAGTTCCTGTGTGCACTCCTCACTTGCATAGTGCTTACTGTGATAATCAATGCATGGTGCATGCCACATTCTGCCTGGCTACTCCTCCGGGGAATGTTGTTTCTACAGTCCTGATGTGATTCTGTGGTCCCCCCAGTGTGACAGGTGACAGTACCCATAGATGTGTGTTTGTTTAGTGTACCTGTGCTGTGAGTGTCCAAATGATGTGTTTGTACCCTGGACATTGGTGTGTTTGTGTAAGTCCCCTGTCATGTGGGTGAGTGCATATGGGGAGTGTTGCACACCAGCTGCATGAGGGATGGATATACCCTGCCCATCTGATGTGAGCAGGGAGCAGTGCTGTGTGACTGCCGTGCTGAGCCAGCCCCACACCTGTGACACCCCCCAGTCTAGTGGCACATGGGCAGAGTGAGGTTTGTACCCGCAGTTGGCAATGGCAGGTGATTGTCCTGTGCCTGTGTGTGTCTGTGTACTCTGCTGAGGTTGCGTCAGTGGGCTGGGGCATGTGACTGCTTTGAGGTGTACATAATCCTGGTGTAGCTTGTGATGCACAGTGTGATCCAGGATCATTGATTGTGTGGCACCCCTCATGCCACCTGTGTACTTTCAATGCCACGTAGTGCATTTGGCCTTCCCCAGAGGATAATGTCCCTATGACAAAGGTGCAATGAGTTGCCTGCATACCATGGCCTGTTCAAACAAGACAAATTATTAATATGTGTGTCTCTGTGTCATTGCTCAGGTGTATTAAAGTATTCTCACTTTTGCATCCTCACAGGTAGGCGTCCATGCCAAGGGGGAGATATGGAAGCAAGCCGTCAGTGCCGTGAGGAAGACGGAGGGTCAGAAGCGGCGCCTAGCCCAGGTGAGGAAACGCTGGCAGGATATCCGGTGCTGGACGAGGAGGATCGCACAGGTCCTGCTGGGGGACTCACCTGAGAATAACAAGAACCGTGGGCGCCGGCGTCTGACCCACATCCATAAGCGTGTGCTGGCAGTGGTCTTCCCCGACTTGGATAGGCGCTTACGGGAGAAGCAGCAGCAGGAAGGGGGTAGGTACATGTGTGTTTGTTGTGTGTCACCAGCTTTTGGAAGTGCGCAGTTGCATAGATACACTGCCAGGGTTTAAATGTGCAGTGCATAACCTGTTCCCCAAAGTAAACCGGTGCTGTTCTTCCTCCCTTCCCCTCCTTGCCATGTGTTCCCTGGTCTGTGTGTAGTCACTCTTGCACAAGGTTATCTAGGCTGGCAGTTAATCCAAGTGCCCAATGCTTGCAGCATCATGTGTGGGGGTGGTGTGTATCAGGTTTTGGGACCTTGCCTGTGCCCTGGCCAGTTCAGTCATTGTGGGGTCCATGTCAGTTGGCACTGATGGTGAGTCCTGACATAGGAGTGTGTCTTAAAAGTGTACTGCCTTACAGCATGCATGTCCAATGTTGTGCCCTCTGACATGATGTGCATGAGTGGGAGTAATGCATAGTGCAGGGACAGTTGCTTCAGTTGCAGTCATATCCATCGAGGACCATGGAGGAGTGTGGCCACTACCGTGCCCTGTGCATACTCACAGTGGGCAGTGCCTATGTGTCTTGGTACGACAATCTGATGATGGTTGATTGTCAATGATATATGTGGACAGGCGCACCAGGGGTAGTTTGTGTACAATCAGGATTTAGTGCAGGCCATTTGTTTTTATCCCAGAGTAAGAGGTGTAAGTACTTCCTCTGTCTCAATCACATTGTCTCAGGTAGGGGGTGGTTTGTGCGGGCAAGGCCTACATGTAAAAATCTGAAGTCTCCTTGCTAGGTCTGGCCTGTGTGTGATGTTTGTCTGGACATACACTCAAGGTGCAGTGACCCAGTCATGTTGGGCATGGTTTAATGTATTAGCTTTGCAGCATGTGCAAAAAGTTAATAGACATGGTTCCTGCTCATCCCTTTTTTGGCAACGCTGTGTGGTGCAGATGCTGTGCACAATTGTCCCCAGAGCCTGGCTCCTCTGTCCAATTTGATATCAAGTAATTTGCTGTTGTGTCATGCTCTCCATTGTTTCTCAGTGGCATGGTGGGTCAACCAACTGTGTGTTGCAGGGCCTACATATGTACCTTGTATTGTAGATGTTACTCATGTTGCTTTTCAGGCTATGCACTGTGACCTATGTAGATTTGACTCATGTGACATATGTATACAGGTGTCTGATTATTTCCTGTCTCTTCACCTTGCCCACAGCATCGTCGGGGACTCCGAGGGAGACACTGGCACGGACCGTGAGGAGGGATCGAGCACCAGTGCTGTCTTGTCTGGCGCATCGAGTGGCACAGAGGCCAAGGGGAGTGAGGCGGAGGACCTGTCCAGACCCACCACCGACTATGACGCTGACGGGTCCGAGGCTGAGCTCCCAGAGGGGGCGGAGGCTGCTCCCACAGTTGAAAGCAGCACTCAATCTCTACCCGCCCCCTCCATTACCATCACCGGTCTCCCACTTACTCGGGTCCCTTCCCGCCGTGCTAGGTCACCACGTGTCTCCTTCTTGCCAGGCACCGCACCCCCTGCCCCTGTCTCCACTGCTGCCGTGAATGCAGAGTCTGTGGACATCCTGCGTCAGTTGCAGGTTGGTCAGACTGCGATGCTTAATGTCCTCCATGGCCACACCCGAGTGCTCACCCAGATGGAGGCATACATGGAGGGCATCTCAGCTGCGCAGTCTGACCAACGCCAGTTGCTGAGGTCCATAGACTCGACACTGACTGCAGCAGTGGGTCTCCTGCAGCGCTGCGTCCCCCCCTACCCCTGCACCATCCACACTTCCCACTCCCCTGCCTGTCCCAAGCACACCCAGACGTACCCATGCACGCACCCCACCAGACACAGGCACCACACCACCAGGGAAGGCCAAGCACCTCCTGTCACGCACACACAGGGTGAAGTAGGCACACCCACTGGGTCGGGGGCAAACGGAAGACACGCAGCCACAGTGGGAGTCCACATTCCTCACAACCCACTCCCTCCAAATCCACTCCCCTCAGCTCTCCTGGCCAAGATTCCAACAAAGATTCCTTCATGGCT